>NW_027176031.1:1025000-1552500 GCF_023055335.1 Clinocottus analis | reverse complement strand
ATATATATATACATATATATATATATATATATATATGTATATATATGTGTATATATGTGTGTGTGTGTTTGTGTGTGTGTGTGTGTGTGTGTGTGTGTGTGTGTGTGTGTGGTTGTAGCGGAAAAGCTGCAGAAGAAATACAGTGGGTAGAACTTGAATTCTAAGGTCAACTATTAATTGTCTCTGAATAAAAGTTTTTACTGAACTGATAACAAAGGATGTCATATGTGTACATATTGTAAAGCCCTCTAAGGCCAATGTGGGTGTTTGGGCGATACAAATATAAATCCAATTGAATTGAACCAAAAGCCGTTGAAACTGCAGCCCACGAGCATGAGAGCTGCAGTTTCTTACAGCTGCTGTTCCCTCTGACAACATTAACTTGTAGCTTCGTCAACAGATTTGATCTGCGTCATATTATTGTCATAAAATGTCGACAGCAAACTGAAATATTTAGGAGCTGCAACACAATTCAGTCTTCAACAGGTTTCAGTACACGCAGTACAGAGACCTTTAACGTACTGACAGTGAGACTTACATTGTAGAATGGCTGTTCCTCTCGGTCCAGAAGACCAGTTATGGTTACAAACCCTGTGTTAGGGTTCACCACAAAGAGGCCGACTGGTGGCTTGTCAGCTCCTGGTCCGGTAAGAAAATAATGCACCTCCTTAATTACGTCTCTATCAGAGCGAATCTGGCAACAAAACACAAATTCAAACAAACTGTTATGATTATTGCTTTTTCAGCCATTTCAGTGTTCAGTGTTACATTATGACATACCCACTAGATTTTGGATTATTGCAAACACATTCTCTTAAAGTTGTGTTAACTACACTGAGGTGTCCTTTCAAAATAAACTTCCACGTTTTGAACGTACGTGTTCAAAATTATCTTCCAATGTAGATTTACATAGTTTTTATGGTTTACTTGGTCAGGTTAGGGCAACATAACTAGGGACAACAGCTTGGGGAAAGATGCAATAACATGGTAAATACATGTAACCAGAATAATTTAATCTGGGATCTTAATTATTATGTTTTTGAACTATGTTACTGTCCCCTTAAGTGAGGTCGACAAGTTGTCACACAGCTGTTTTCCTCTGTACACAGAAAACAGCTTGGAGAGTCAATCTTCTCTGTAATATACAATCTTTGTTACTTCATGCACAGAGATTGATCCATCTCTTAATAGAGGATCTTTGTTTATTTTTTAACGTCTGCTTTTCAGTACGGTAGGAGTTAGGAGGAGGAAAAGATTAGTTTGATACCTACAGATAAAAGTTAGTAAATTTAAATTAAATGTTTACGACGAGTCATTGAAGAGCTGCAGTTTCGCCCAGAGATAGCTAGAATTTTGAACATTTGATATCCTGGTGAGTTGGTTGATGTTAAACGCTTGTACCGTCGTGTGTTAGCTTCGTTAGCAGGAATGCTCGATGATATGTTGGAAGTAAATTCTGTATTCTACTAAAACCAGTCAGGACAAATCTGAACGGGATACAAAAAACATTTATGAAGGTGTAATGATTGTAATTGAATGCGTTGAGTTATGTATGTTTGCTAATTAGTTACTATATTGTGTGTGATGTTTATAGCCAGGCAGTGGCAGGCCCAGTTGAATGAGTAGTATTAGTAATGAACTATTGTCCTGCGCCTGTGCATAGGCTGTTTTTTTTTGTATAGTTCTTCGTTGGAACCAGAGGTGTCGTCCATCCACCGTCCTGCATGCCATCACTCACCCCATCTTCATTCATCCCACTATCTACCTTCACCTGAAGAAATCTTCATTCATCTCAACATCACAGTTCACCTGGAGTCCATTTCGCGGGACATTGTTGTGCACAGGGGGGGCGGTAGGACATTTGAGATGTCAGGATTTTTTTATTTGAATGATCAATTGTTGTATTATAGGTTGTCATATTGTTGTCTAATTAAACCTGCTGTTGTGCACGTAATTCGGGGTGGATCTTTCTTGTCTGTACAGCCGTCAGACGAGTGACATATTAACCAATCTCCTCATCGAACCTGAATAAAATTTAGATAATTCCCCTATCTTCTGTCTATTCTGCATTGTCTCTAAAGCGACAGCTGCAGATGGGTTACATACACATGTGATTATATGTTAACTGTAACATAATGAGAATTAATTTGTTACTGTCCTAACATTAGGTAGACTGAAACAACATGTGAAACCAGGTTCATTACTGGCTTATTGGCAGGCTTGCCAATAATGTGACAGAAAGCTGCTCCTGTTACTTCCTGTCTTACTTAACTCATTCTGAGGTCACCATATGCAATGAGTAAAAAGCCAAATAACCTTGGCAATGAAGTCCTGATGAGTGTAGTCAACGTTCTCCATCAGCTTGGCAGGAGGAAGGATCCATTCTCTCTTCTTCCTCCTCAGCGTCTTTGGCGTCTTCTCTTTTGCCTCAGCACTGAGCATCTGAAAGCAACAAAGGCATAGAGGCTAACCCATTAGCACAATGGTTATCCAAGTAGCACAAAGATGGTCCCAGTAGCACTAACCCAGTAGCACAAAGGTTATCCTAGTAGGACAAAGGCTGACCAAGTAGCATTAACTAACCCAGTAGCACAACGACTATCCCGGCAGCACAACGGCTGACCCAGTAGCATGAACTAAACCAGTAGCACAAAGGCTAAGACAGCCGCGCAGAAGATAACCCAGTAGGACAAAGGCTAACTCAGGAGCATAAAGCTAACCCAGAAGCATCAAGGTTCAGTAGCACAAAGGCTAACCTAATAGCATAAAGGCTAACCCAGTCGCTTAAAGCACCAATATGCCTACGCCGATGTAAAACTGAAATTGAAACATGCTTTTATCCAGGTATTTTTCATATCTAAATGTTATTAAAAAAATATCAGCATAGATAATTGATGTCTACTCAAGCATTTGTTAATAATTCATGAAAAAGTTTTGGTAAAAATCAAAACTAATTCTGTTAACTTATGCAGCACAGGAATGAATTAAATGAAAGATTTGTTAAAAAAAATGCTGACACTGTGTACATATATTCTAAAATTAAACTCATGTGATATTGCGGTATTGTGTGTGTGTGCGCATGTGCTGTGTGTACGTGTGTGTGTGTGTGTGCGTGGAGAGATGGTCTGAGGTGTGGTTCAGCTTCTGAGCACTACCAGGGAGCAAGCCAGCTCCAAATGTGAAGAATTTATGGTACGCAGCACCTGGTCACACCGTGTGAAGGTAACACTATGTTCCTAGCAGAAGGAAATGTAGAAGAGCATCCGAGCCAGACCTGGTCTGCGTGGTGACAGTGATGTGTGAAGCAGCAGGCCTGCCGATAGCATCACAGCGTTGTTGGAGTTGCTGCTGTTGTTGTATTCAACAGAGAGCGAGTAGTTTGACAGTAGTGAATCGGTGCAAAAAGTGTGTTCAACCTGGCAGTAAATGATTCATTAGCTCCTGCACGTAGCTAGCAGCGGGTAGCACGTGACACCACACATGGCCCTCTTTACCTAGAGAAACTCTGGACTGAACAAATTCACACTCCAATGAAAGCCAGGAGGACATGCTACTAAATGACACAGACGCAGACAGTGAAAAGGGGTTGATATTTGGACCATCGTCTGAACAAGTGCTAATAAAATAGAGAAAAGACCCTACTGACTGCAGGCTGTACAGAAGCAGACAAGTTGGCACAGGGCAGGCAGAGAGACAACTGTAAAGGTATCACTAAACTGCCTCGGCATTGTCTAATTTATTTCTTAACATTTAACTATGGTTGTTTGAAGGTAAATAATCCTTTCTAGATGTCAGGGTGGAGGCAATTTTGCCTAACATCAAAGACTGCAGCAATTAAATATACTCTACAATAAAGTCTTTTTCAACGGAAATCTGCTCAGAAAACAAGAAACATCTAAAGTTCTCTTAGTTACAGCATGATAAGACACTTTTATTTAGCTCAAAAGCCCACTAACAAGAACAAACCTTTAGTACATTCTGGAAAACCAATTTATTGATACTTTCTCTAGGTTATATCCTTAAATATCTATTTAAATCTTACTTTGTTGTAACTGTAAAGGACCATTTGGGCAACTTTGTAAGTTATGAACTGCATAAAAAAGTACTGGACTTGAATATGCATATTATCTCACACAAATAGATAATAAACTATGTCCTGCATGTTTAAAACTGCAATGAGATCATATCCCTGGATGTGAACACTGTCTAAATGAGCCAGACAGACATACAGACGTTCCTCAGCTTTTACTCCAGCTAACTCATTCCATAGTATTGCTCACGCAAGTCTCCAAATAGCATTTCAGAGCGGCTTGACACCATATCAAACAAGCTGACATGATGTAAGTGAGCAGCTTTTCATTTATTTTCAGTTACAGTGGAGACAACAACACGCAGCAACTGGATCTGTTTATCAAAGCACTATTTGCTGATGCAGCGTTTCATTTCATAGCAGTATTTATGAGCTAAGTAAAAATTTATGAGGTAACTAAAAATATATGTCTGACATGCAGGATTATCAACTCTGCAAGACTTTGAAAAACAATTAAAGTATAGCATTTCTACTTAAGTATGACTTATCATCACAAATAATAGCATTCAAAACAAATTAGTCCACTTGAAGTATAAATTAGTAGTTTGTAACAAAATATTCCGACATGACTTGCAGCATGTTCTGGTGAGTCAAGGTTAAATTAGCTTAAATTAGAAGTAGCTTCAGGGTGAATACTCACCAGTGCCAGCAATAACAGAAGCAGCGGGCCCACTTCTGTGAAGAAAAGCCAAGCCATGGGTTCAGAGAAGCCACAGCGTGCGGCAGCCTGTTTTTCCTCTGTGCAAAACCCTACTGCAGACGTGAGGCCAACACACAACTAACTGTACAACACACCTGTCAGCTTCATCCCCCTCCCTCCACACCTACAACCAGACATGCATGTGCAGACCCCTCCTCCTCTCTTATACGCTTGTATGCTTTCATAACCTTAACCGTCACACATGTGCATGTTTCTCAAAGGCGTGTCTGAAGCTGCAGTATGCACAATACGTGCCTGAGTAAAGCCTCAGGCACTTGATGAAGTTGACAAGGACAGACAGGTAAAGCACACTGTAAAAAGCTCTTGATCAGGAGAGAACCTACCACTGTCAAAAATGTATTTTATATTGTGTTACGTTGCGTTACGTTGTGTTACATTGTGTTACGTTGCGTTGTTACGTTGTGTTGTTTTAGGTTGTGTTACGTTGTGTTTGGTTGTGTTAGGTTGTGTTACGTTGCGTGAGGTTGTGTTACGTTGCGTTGCGTTGCGTTACGTAGTGTAGCGTTACGTAGTGTAGCGTTACGTAGTGTAGCGTTACGTAGCGTTGCGTTACGTAGTGTAGCGTTACGTAGTGTAGCGTTACGTAGTGTTACGTTGCGTTATGTATCGTTACGTTATTATTTTGATCCATTTTTGTTTATGATGATCTCTTCCTTTTATTAATGATGATTTACAGTGTGTAGCTGTTTTATAATATACATTCATAGATATAATTTATTAAATTAAATATTAATATATTATATATCTCATAATATTGTAGGTGTTGTTTTCATCAAAACAAATTGACAATTGAAGAGAATCATTTAGAACAAGTCCTCTTTTATATTCTCATAGCTGCAATATTGAAAACATATCTTTTCTGTTTACATGTAAATTCCTCCATGTTTACGGACTGAGATGCCCAACATAGTGCAGGTTTTCATCATAAACAGTCAAATCTTTTCCATTCACCATTAATAGATAGTTGCTCCCAACATTATTTGACGAACACTATGTTTGTTGTTGTCTTGCCTTTATTTTTTATAGCAAAGTTTCAGTTGAAATTACATCTTAATCACACATCAACATAGCTGCTGAGATTTATTTGCTCCTGGAAATTCTCAAGAGTTATGCAAATGATTATGGCAGGCAGCTTAATTGGAAACTACCTGGCACTAACAACAAAGTCAACAGGTTACACCTGTTGACTTCAACTTACAACTTACACATCGACAGCACCAAAACAATGCCGGAGGAAAGTCAATGAGGATCCTTTTTCATGGTGGACACACATGTTTTCCAAACCTTTCTATTTTTTTGACTGAAACCTGATTGTTTTATAATTCTGAAATGAAGAGGCCATGTCCACACTACAACGTTTACATTTTAAAACGTAAATCTCTAGAGCACTGAAGACGGTTTGGAAACTCTCCCAAGGATGGATCCGTTGTTACTAACAGACACCTTGCTGTCTCTTGAGCTGCCACATAACCAGCAGCAGGAGTGGAGTTTGGAGACTTGATCCACTTTGTGAAAGTATTTTTACTTTGCTCAGTTTGCTGCAGCAGTTGAGGAATAGCAGTTGAGGAATAGCTCTTCTTCACTCATCTGCAGCTTGATACTTTTCAACATTACATCTTTTGTTTGATGCTGAAGAGCTGCATTCGGCTCCGGAGCCATGCAGAACAAAAGCAGATCATGTGGATGAAGAAAATGAGCGAGTCAAAGTGAAGTTGTAGAAAAAACAAAATGTGGATGGTAAAAATCCTGAGTAAGAGAAGCTTCTCTCAGATGACCAAGTTTGTGGCCAGCAGAAGTAACTGAGACAAACAGGGAGACTACTGTTTGCAAATTGTCCACAAGATATGCCAACCTGGGAATGCCACAGGAGTCAGAGGGCAAGCCAGTCCAAAAGTCCTTAAGTAATTCTCTAACACATGCCATGAGTGCTTTCCGTCATATATATATATATATATATATATATATATATATATATATATATATATATATATATATATATATATATATATATATATATATATATATATATATATATATCTCCTAGCTTTCAAAGTGGCTTTTGACTGAGTTGCGAGTGCTGTGAAGCCAGTGTCTTTCCTTTGCTTTGTGCCCGAGTGTCTGTGAAGCTTTGATTGTTTTAGTGCTTCAGTTGATTTCCCATCATTCAACACGCTGTGCTGTCTGTTCTGCATCACATCCTCAATTATAAATCCAAATCCGGTCTATTCAGATTTGCTCACCAAGCGCTTTGGAGCTTTCACTAGCGCAGGGTTGTTTCCCACTACTTTGTCATTTAAAAAAACAATTCCATTTTCTCTGCACTATGAAAAGAAGTAGCTTGATATATGACCCAAAAAATGTTTTTATCTGATCTAACCATTTGACATAACCTCCGCTGTCGACTAGATAGCGCTCTGAACAGCTGCCTGAGATGTAGCACTGCTCTTAGCGTCAAGGAAATCACCTTTCAGGGTGTTATGACCTCGAGTGCATGGGATGGAAGTGGGCCCTGATGCTGTTCACCTCCCGGCTTGAGGGGGAGGGGGTGGGGAGTGATGATATGATTGCCTTGCTCTGTGCCTTCTTTTCATTGCAGGTGATTGGACAGAAGTACTTAAGAGGGAACCTGTGGGGGGCCGGCTCTCTTTCTCCAGCTTCCAACTGGGCCATGCAGCACAGACCTGATTCTTGGGTGGTGGGCTTAGAAAGGGTTTGTTTCTTTCATGGTCTAGGAAAGTTAGGTGACTTGTTTGGATTGTTTTGTTTGTTATTTTGGGCCAGGCTCACCCTGAAGAATTTACGACACTGAGAACAAAATAAAAACATCATTGTTCATTACAAACTGCAGTATTGGTCCTAATTTGGGAGGTGGGGAGACCCGTTTGTGTGATACACTTCGGCATCCCTAGGCCGGGCGTAACACAGGGGTAAAAACAAAGACCAACTTTTAGGCACACGAGAGCTCTCTTCTCATCATGACCCACTGATGCATGAGCACGGATAAGGATGACACATTATTTGAGCTTCATTATTTGACATTTGAGTTCATTGCATTACGTGGCGGAAGAATTTTGAAAAGATTTCTAAAGGAAAGGGAGGATGCTCTTTATTATTCAGTCATCTGTGATGTTACAGGTATTTCACACACTGAGCAGAATGTTGAGCTCAGAAGATATGAGTTGGAACAAAGGCCCAGAAGACTGGAATCACTGAATGGTTTCTTGACTAGTTACGACAGCGGAATAAACACGTCAGGTACAGTCAGGGAATGTCCGAGCCCAATTATAAAAAATGTTCAATGTTATGTCCAACTTGAGTTTCCATCACGAATACGACTCCTCCCATTGGCATTGTTTCCGTGGTGCAGGCACATCATTTTAAGCCATTCTGTGCCGCCACCACGATGTGCCATTCGCAGGTCACAATGTGCCATCAATTCTTTAGTGCGTGCTATATTGACCCAGAAAGCTGAATTAAAAAAATTGGAAATCTGTTGTTCTTGCATCCTGCAGCGTCCCTTCACGTGACAGCAACTGAGTTGGAGGTATGAAGAACTACAGGCTGCTACTTCAGCTTGGATTTCTGGGTAACGGTGAGCTCGCTCAACATAACATCTTGCTCTTTGGTTGTAATACAAACTGCCAAAACGACTTTCCTGATGAGGGCAGAGGACATTAAGGATGAGATACTTGTCACACGTATTGTGTGTGTTTTGGATGCCTGGCTTGATTCAGTACGTTTGCATAAAGTAAGCCCCTTTAATAGTAACATCCCTTTAATGTTGAAATACATAACCACGACCTACAACAAGCTAATGCATCGGTCTTGATGTGTTACTTTCAGTATGTACCCTCCACCCAGTCCAGTGAGTTGTGATTGTAAACCTTTAGAGAACAATGTGTTTTATATGTCCTTCATATCATGAATGCATGAACCCAAAACGTTGTAGGGATTTTATTATTCCCACATGTTTTCAACATTTCAGAAGAAGTATAGTAAGTCAGGAGGATGAGAAAGGAGAAAAACAAGGAGAAAAGCATAAATCTGCTGTCATCCAGTGTTTATTACCATGTATTACTGCACACACCACCACCAGACTCATGATGGACAGTTCTGCGCTGCCATCCAGTGGTAGAATAATGTACCGGCACCAGCTGGTTGAAGATAAGATAATCCTTTATTCGCAGTGAAGGAATTGCAGCAATACAGCAGCAGTGCACACAAGAGACAAATGGTAAATACAAAAATGAATTAAAAAATAAATAAACAGTTATACAGTAATGTTTGAGGGAAGCTCTTATATATATATATATATATATATATATATATATATATATATATATATATATATATATATATATATATATAGATATATATATAGATATATATATATATATATAGATATATATATATATATATATAGATATATATAGATATAGATATCTATATCTATATATCTATATCTATATATCTATGAGGTATCAGAGGCGAGGCAGTCGAACTGCTGACGATTGAAGCGACGACACAGACGGAGTCGCCTGTTACCTAAGAGAAAATAAAGTACATTACGAACCTGAAAGCTACTAGTGTTGCTCTCTTTGTGGTGCCCGATACGCACAGGGTAACGAGGTCCGTTACAGTGAAGCCTAACATGGGCCGGTGGATGGTGGCGGGGATCTCGGCCATGCAAAAGGAGCAGGCGCAGAAGAACCGGCAGTTTTGGGGGGCTCTCCATGACAATGCCGAGCGGCAGGCCTTTGCCAAGGAGCAGATCGCCGCCCCGACAGCAGCAGCGGCGCTGACGCCGGCACTCTGCCGGCCCCCTCTCTGCTGGCAAGGGTAACCCTGCAACAAATGACGTCAGCCGATGACGCACAGTCATAACTGGAGTTGTTTGAGGCAACCGCGGGGGCATGTGGATGGCCGGCAGGCGAATGGGCGGTCCAGCTCCTGCCTCTCCTGGTTGGAAAGGTGCAGACAACAGCGCCGGGGCTACCCCTGGCAACTAGGTGGGTGTACACGGACGATCGTAAAGGAGTGATCGATCGGCTCGGACTGTCACCGGAGGACGACCGGCGGAGGTTCTGTAAGGCAAGGCTGGAGGCCTAGGACCGGCCATTCGCTTCGGCCCAGCGCCTGAGGGACGCCGCCACGAGATGGCTACAACCCGGGGACGCGGTAGGGGCGCAAGCAGTGGTCAAAAAGGTGGTCCTAGAGCAGTTTGTGGGCGGACTGCCAACCCGATCATCAGCGTGGGTCCGCGACATCAGCCCAAACATTTCCGGAGGGAGTGTCCCTTGATGGTGTCAGTGGAGATTAAATACGAGGACAAAACGCATAATGTAAAGGCTGCAGTTTGTTCCCGCCTTACTGATCTTGGGAACCAATTGGCCGGGGTAATAAGTTAATGGGGCAGGCAGCGAGGGTGCGTTCACGGCAGACAATGTCATGCGATTTGTGTGCCTTGCTCAGCGGTGACGCTGTAACAGTTCACCCTCACACTTCACTCAAGGGAGAAAAGCACTATGCTAACTGAAGGACAACGGCGTATCTGCTGGTAATAAAGTGGGATATGTTGACTGAAGACAAAAAACACATGACCCAGAAATCAGTTTTAATGACTGTTATTGAGGCTAACTGAACAACACAACACACAAAGGATTAAGAACAAGCACTAACGCCTCCCCAAAACCCAACTTAATCCCCAGTCCCCGACAGTCCCGCAGTTAATTGCCGTCTCCTGTCAACGTAAAAAAGTCTGAAGTTCCGCAACGGGCGGAAATAGGGCTGAAACAGGGCGCAACGCCGCGTCTCCTTACCCCGCGCTACCGTAGTCCTTTGGGCTCAATGTCCTGGTCCACGGCGCAGTCCTCCGCGAATGATGCGCCCTTGCTGCACATCCTACCCGGAATGCCAATTGGTAAATCGGTCGAGTGAATCGGCATGGACCTCATTGGGCCATTTCACTGGAGCTCACACGGTTATCGCTTTGTGTCAACAGTGAATTATACTCTTGCAACTACAACTGCGGCTGGCCAAGCAGTTGGATTGACGGACTTGTTTTGGTTTATAGTTCCCGTGCGTTTTTCATACGCCATAACAGTAGGTGGCGCAACGGCCGTACAGTCGACCTGCACACCAATGTTCACTGATATCTCCCTCCAGGAATTCACCACCATCTGCGTGTCCTTGTGCTCTGTCAAAGACGGGTTATATAAATGCTCATATTTGCGGACCTCTTCAGTCAAACGTTTTTCAAAGGAATCCACTGTTCGTGTTTCTGCTGTGGCTTTTAAAAATAGCGGTATTATGCTATGAAACCGGAAATGCGAAACTCAGAAAGGATGTGGTTAGCAGACCAATCACAGCCTTGTGGGCTGCGAACGGCTCATGTTCCTTTAACGGATAATCAGAAATTTTGGGTGATGCACGTAAGCACACAAAATGGCTGATTTGACTACGCGAGGGGGTCCATGCGTGTCTTGCGTGCTTGCGTCCCTGCGTAAAACCCGAGTATAAATCAGCCTTTAGACCTGGTGGACTACGCAATGCGATATCTGGAGGCGGTGCCATTGCGCAACATTTCTGCAAAGAGTGTTGCGCTCTGTTGTTTGCAGTGCAGGAGGTTCCCTCGGCCTCCACGGGATCATGTGGGGGGAACCATGTGGGGTGCTCGACCTGATAAAAGAAAAATGGGAGGAAGGGCTGAGCACCAGTAAAAATGAAATCCAATACGTCCTGTACCTGCGAGCAAACCTACACACACTGGGTCGGATGTCATGTGAGAATTTGCTCCAGACCCAGTGGTCGTAGTAAGGGGGCCCCTAACCAACCTCAAAAAAAAAAGAAAAAGCCCCTTATCATCATGAACAAAAGCATGGTCAATTGTATTAAAATTCTTAAGAAATACGTTGTAGTTAAAATGTCCAGTTCATGGTTATCTGTCGAGTCCCTACACCCCATACTTTCACAATAAAATGGACTAGTCCGTAACGGTGTGCGGCGCAAAAGATAAATACAGTGACTGGAGGACTGGAAATTACACAGACGATTCAGAAGCAAGACAAGAATAAAATCTCAAATGAAACGAAGTTATCCAAGCGGCTCAATTCAAAGTTAAAAAAACAAAAGACGCCGATAAATATTTAGAAACGCTGCCAAAGATTACAAGATGACACATTTTTTTATGGCTACTGGGGATACAGGCAGGAATGTCCAAAGCGTTAAACATGCCCCTACAGCAGCAGCAGCTAGATGTGAAGTGGTGCTAGGTGAGGATAACGATGTTAACCAAGACAATGAAGAGGACATCATGTTGTTGCCTCCCACCGTCACTGACAGTGTTATTGATGACGTTGACAACGATGACGATGATGGGACTTTGGTGAGTCAACTGCCTAGTTACGCTAATAGCCCTAGCCCTACCTGTGGTAATCCTTCTGCCACCAACAAAAGCACTGTTGGCTTGCTGACAGATGACTCTCTGGCCTAAGAAGCTCACTGCAGAGGAGCAATGTGTGATTTTCCGAAAAGGTCCTATACAAACCAGTGTGCTAGAATTCACCAAAAATCGAGAGGCAGAGAGTTACCAGTAATAATCACTGCTTCCAAATGAAAAACAGGGAAAAGATTAACAGGACGTGGCTTATCTACAGTGAATTAAGAAACTGTATTATGTGCTTTTGTTGACGGCTTTTTGGTGAGGGGAAAACACATTTAAGTTCAGATGGTTTTAACCACTGGAGAAACCTCGGAGCTCACCTGAAACAGCATGAGAGGTCTGCCGAACATGCATCTTATATGGAGTCCTGGCAGAAACACTTACCCAAAGACTTCAGACAGGCACAGCCATTAATCAGCTGAACCAAAATGCAATGATGGCAGAAATTGAGAGATGGAGAAATATTTAAAAATATTGCTCGCCATAATTACCCATCGAGCTGAGCAAAATCTTGCTTTTCGTGGGCATACAGAGAAATTATGAGCATGGCAATGGAAATTTCCTTGGACAAGTACAGCTGATAAAAAAATTTGAGCCTGTCATGAAAGAACATTTAAGAAGAATCCACGAAAAAGCTGTTAGACACTAATTTGAGTAAGCAGATCCAGAATGAATTGATAGCACGTGGCAAATAGCACCCTTCATGCCATTGTTGAAAAAGTGAAGAGGGCCAAATATTATGCTGTCATAATGGATTGCACACCTGACATCAGCCACAATGAACAGCTAGCTATCCGTGGTCCGTTCTCTTTTGGGGATCGGGCGGGGGTGGGGGGCATACATACCTTCGCCTTGGGCTGCTAATTTGCTAAATCTGCCACTGCTCTTCACGCACCAGATTGAGACTCCTCCGGGTGTGACGGTGCGGTTACGACCCTATAGGTTACTTGAACACAAAAGAAAAGTGGTTCAGAGGGAAATGGCGGCAATGCGGGTAATAGAAAAGTCCAACAGTGCCTGGTCTAGCCCCATTGTTCTGGTGGTCAAGAAGGATGGGTCTATACTGTTCTGCATGGACTATCGCAGAGTGAATGTGTCACGTTTTGATGCATACCCAATGCCTGGGTCGACGAGCTCCTGGACCGACTGGGCACAGCGCTTTTCTTTACGACACTGGATTCGACCAAGGGCTACTGGCAGATTCCCCTATCGCCAGAGTCCAAGGAAAAAATGGCCTTCTCCACTCCATTTGGTTAAAACCAATTAACCACGCTACCCTTCGGGTTGTTTGGTGCCCCGGCCACCTTTCAGCGTCTCATGGACCGGATGCTGCGTCCGCACGCTGCATATGCTGCCACCTACTTGCTGAAGACCCTGAGGCAGGCTAGGCTCACTGCCAACCCGGGGAAGTGTGCGGTTGGACGGAGGGAGGTACAGTATCTGGAGTACCACTTGGGCGGCGGGCATGCGCGCCCTCAGGTGGACAAGACCGCCGCTATTTCCGCGTGCCTGCGGCCCAAGACAAAAAAAGAGTCGACCTGCACATCAACGTTCACCGATGTCTCCCTCCAGGAATTCACCGCCATCTGTGTCTCCTTATACTCCGTCAAAGATGGGTTACATAAATGTTCATATTTGCAGACCTCTACAGCCAAACGTTTTTCAACAGGATCAATTGTTTGTGTTTCTGCTGTGGCTTTTAGAATTAGTCCCATCATTATACTAGAATATATATCTCTAAACTAAACAACTCACACCAAAACTATTTATATTGATAATGAACATAGTAGGTAAGAGGAAAGTGTATTACTCGTAAGAGCTACTTGTACCAATGCTCTTATTTATGCCTAAAAAATACTTTTAAAAACAGAGTGATAATAAATTACACCAAAACATTAACCCTTTAGACTCTGATGTAATTTTCTTGATTTGACATAATTTCTTAAATTCACCTTTTAAAGACACGTGCATATAAGATTCATACCCATGTTTTACATCACAAATTGCAGAATAATCTCCGTTCTCTATATAACAAGGCACCATTGTTATAAGGCAAAAGTGTAAATAAATGGGACTCTAAAGCTGAAAAATTGAATCTTGATTTTGGTAAATTCTTTATACCTCTTGTGAGTTTACCCAATGCTTTAGGTTCACATAATCAGTGCAATACATGAATAAAATGGTAGATACATGTAAATAAATATCCCATTCATCCATCCATTATCAGCTGCTTATCCGGGATCGGCTCTTGGTGGCAGATACAAATGTTACCCAGTTTTCACAAAGCCACTCTTCTGTAAAGCCAGCATTTGTTAAACGGGTGAGTAAAGCCTGCTCTATGCCATCTGCTCTCTGATTTTCTAATTCAACAAGTTCAAGGAATATGAACTCAGGGCTTTCTTCTTGAATTGCCGCTTTACCAGAAACTGACATGACAGGTTTGTGACTTAGAGAAGAGGCCTCGTCAATTAGGACAGCTAACTTAGTCGATGATGCTATTATGCTACTGACAATTTTGCTCTGCATCTCACTGGCAACATGTTGTATTATTTGTGTTGCACTGTAACGTGAATGAAGTATTGAGTCCATCTTTACACCATTCAGTTCCTGCAGCTCAATGAGACTTTTATGGTCAGAAAAGGGTCTGTTCTTTTTGACCAAATGGTAGGCTGTTCGGAACACAGCTTTGGTTTCCTTCATGTAGGACTAAGTCATAATCTCCACTGCACTCTCAATGGCCGCTTCTTTCTGTTGTTCTGCCACCTTCACAGCTTGATTGTGGGCCTTGGACAAAGCATGTTTCCTGACCTTATTTCTCAAGACTGACAGACTTGTTTCTCTACTTCCCTGAGAAGACACTTGAATTTCAAAGTTCATCCATTCTCTTGAGAGTGATACACTTTGCTCCTTGTTGATCCCAATGGAGTTCATACTGCTACAGACCAGACATCCTGTGAAAAAAATGTAACTATCGTATCCACAGCTGTATGTGTGCATGGTCCATTTCTCC
Source organism: Clinocottus analis (assembly GCF_023055335.1). Classification (NCBI taxonomy): domain Eukaryota; kingdom Metazoa; phylum Chordata; class Actinopteri; order Perciformes; family Cottidae; genus Clinocottus; species Clinocottus analis. The sequence goes on along the minus strand of NW_027176031.1, from coordinate 1,537,238 downwards.
CATATACATACAAGTACACACACACCACACACACTTAATGTGTGTCCACTGTTTCAGAAGCTACCCAAACTAACAATATACCTAAAGTCCACAGCTCAGGCCAGTCATTATTGATGTCTAAAGGAAGAACAACACAAGTTATTTAATTATAGGCTATAAAGGGTAACAATGACCACAACCTATTCAAAAGTGTAAAGTTATCACCCTAATAATCCGCATCATTTTATTTTTTTTAATTTTAGCCCCCAAATAGCCACTGATAAAGCTACAGCTACATCATGCGTAATTGACTGTGTCAATACAAAGTGTGAAAACTCTTCTAAGAAAAGGCCTTATAACGTGACTCAATGTTGCACACAAATTAGACCAAAACACAGACAAACATTATGCCCTCTTCAACCAGGTGCTAAGTAAACAGAATAACATTTCCTTTCGTGAGGAACAAGCACTTGGAAACTTTTATAAAATAAAATATAAGTACTTGTTTTTATAATTTACCCAAATTCATGGATTCCACATGACGTCCCTATGCTTTAAGTGCCGCCATATTTGTGCCAGAATCTGGCTGTGCGTCGCTCAAGGTCAAAATGTCCTGATACTGCATGTGCTTTTGGCTGTAAAAACAGTCGCCAAAGTAGCCCAGATATAAGATTTTATTTAGTCTAAAATTGGTAGATCAGCGGAATAAAAGGGCTGGTTTCAATTCGAAGGGAACAATGGCAGCCAATATCTACCCTCAGATTGTGCAATGTCATAAGTTAGCAGTAGCTAAATTTTTACCTCAATTTATCTAGCTAGTGCTACCTAGCTATTTTTTTAAAATCTCTTTTACAGGAAAATGCTGACAATCCAAAACATTAGTTAACTTCAGTTGCCATAGCTAACGTTACAATTAAGCAGTTAGCTGTGTCATGTCACCAAACACACAATGATCTTATAAAGTTATGTTAGCTAACGTTAGCTAGTTGCTAATGTTCTTCAGATAGTAACTAGCTGTGCTCTTGAAATACCTTCAGGCTATCTCTGGTGTACCAGTATGGATTTTGTGTACAAGATAAATGTAAAAAGAAAGTTGGGGCAGATGCTTAGTTGAAATTAATAAACAAGACGAGTTAAAAGAACTAAAAACTAAGAGAAAGTGACGTAATGAGTCAATTCAGGAAACATTTACATACTCGTGAACCAGCCTCACTAGAATCAAAAAATGTCCCTCTACTGTACATTTCAGTAAGTACTGGATTTGCAGTGTTGTAATTTGAGCTACAAATTTGTGAATCCATTTCTGATTGAAATCTAGAATAGAACATAAAAAATAATTTACACTGCTTTATTAGCAAGTCATGCTTGTACCTGGGATCCTGTGTGCCTTCCATGCCTTTATGACATTTGTGATGCCAATCCTAGCCATCTGGCATCTCAGGTTTGACACACAATACTTGGATGTGTTGTCCTGCATGTCCAGTTCCTCCTGGTCCACCAGCTGCATCAAAGCTGTCTTCAAAGGGTAGTTGACCTGGGCATTCACCTCCGACCACAACCTCTCGATTACATGGTTCTGTGCTTGTTTTAAGGATATTTATAAACACAACTTAGTTTAGGAATGTGTAAAATTTAGTAGAAGGAACAGCAACACTAACATTTTTCAACAACGTGATTTTCAACCAGTGGTTATAGTATTACTATCTCTCTTTATCTCTATCTCTCTTTTCATCCAATCAAAAAAGGCAACAGGTATCTGTTCCATCTGCAGTCTTTAACTGGAGAGATCGCTCTCAAAAAACAATTATGCACCCACTGGTTACATTTTGTGCAACCGGCATCAGACTGTTACCACAGAACCCCGCCTGCCTACGTGCACACCAAACCTGTCTTTTGATTAATTATTCTAAACAGCTTATTCTGTGAAACCAGGCGTATTGGAGATGGACGCACTGACGCTCACACAGCTTTACAAAAAAAAGTAAAATCACTTAAAACTTCTTGCTCCACTTATAACTCCCCCATGACCATCTGGTTCCTGTCTCTCACTCAGAGTAACCAGGGCAACGGCTGCGCATGCCAAGTTTTATGTAAGTAGATTTAAGGCCATGATGGGCAACATGACGTGATAGCGATTGTGCAGTTCTAAAATGAAATAAGTCTCAGCAGTCTCTCAACTGACATTTTATTAATATCACATCAATAACTCTATTAACATGAGACTTTAGCAGTATTTCTAAACATGACCTCCGGAGTTGCAGACATTAGCTGACAGATCCGCCCTTCCACAAGCTTACGCTTTTTACTCCATTTTTTTTGTATTTTGGATTTAACGCTCACGCTTAAATGGCTGTGCTTCTCTCAGGATGTTGACGGAATTATTGGACATGACAAAGTCTCCACCTTTTTCAGCTCCACCCTGTCTGTCTGGGTTAATACTAACAATTGATAGCATTAGACCATGACTTGTTTCCTTTTCAAGACAGATCATTTCAACATTATGTTTGCATGGAAGAGAAGATTTTTTTTCCAAAGTACTCTAATCTCTTAAATAATGAAGCACATAATCAAACACATGCAATTACACCCCTAGGGCTAGGTGTCCTACAGCTCATATGACCTTGATATAAATACCAGACCCTATTGTCCTTTATCTCTAACGAATCCACAACTCCTTGTCTTCATAAATATGATCAAAAATCAAGAGTGAGCAAAAAAGGACTCCTCAATCGCTCTCAGAGTTTTTTTTAACTGTATTGTTCTATGCCTTCCCATCATGCCACAGAGTAATACATATTTAGAAAAGTTAAGACCTAAAACATCTAAATCTGCAATAGTCACAATAAACAAAAGCATGGACATGTTTTGGTCACATATCTTCTTACCAGGGTTACAGAACTTGAAATTAATTAGATACAAACTGTGGATGATGATAGCGCAGTTTTAGTTTTTGAAAAAACACACTTCTCATGTATGTGAGATCAGAAAGAGGGGCATGGGCTTATATAAGGTTAAAGAAATTAGACACATTATGCTCCTTTTCAGACTAATTTGGTGCAATTTTATTTTGAGTTAATCCTAGAACATATGTTCATGCTTTCATATACATGAGGTTCTGTTACTGCCTTGACGGCTGTGTGTGTGTGTGTGCGTGCGGTCGTTTGCATTTGCTTCTGTGAATGGCATCACAATACCGACTCCTAAACCAGAGATTTCACAACGTCACATGTACAAGAAATTACCAGCGATCAAGGTGACAGGTTTATCCTGACGTTTGGCATAAAAAGGTTTCTTTATCGTTGGTCACATGTCAGATTATATGCATACATATATACACATACAATATGGATATATTTATACCATGACACCTTTAAAGTGTGATTACTCATTATTTTGTGCATGAATCGCTAAGAATCATCATTGTATGGAATGTTTAAAGCAAGCAGGCCCGGGGTGGGCAATCGGGAGAGTTCCCGGTGGGCCGCTTCACTTCTGGGCCGGTCGAGAATTTTATTTGTTGCCGTTAATCGATCTTCTCTTAAAGTGGGCTACACACGTTCCGTATCTTGACACCGGCAGCCTCTGCATGGGTTGTACGATGCAAGGATGTTCACCCCTCCCAAATAGAGTTGGTTCGGTCCATTATGGAACCAACCAACTTTATTTAGGGTGGGGCGGGGGGAGAACTTCCTTGCGTGGTACAACTGGTGTACCACGTGAGATTTGGTACCACTCTGTGGTTTTGTACCACTCTATTTGGAAAGGGAGAGAACTTTCTCGCGTGGAACACCAGTTGTACCACGCAAGGAAGTTCTCCCTCTTTCCAAATAGAGTTGGTTCGGTCCGTAGCCGTCTTTTCCAAAACGTTTTCTCAGATAGGCTACGGATAGCTGGGCCAGCCCGACCGCAACGACATGCGTCATGGAGGATGAACGGGAGGAAGAGGGCAAGGGGGGCTGAAAAAGTCAGATTGAAAAAAAAATAATTGGCTAACGATGTAGCCTTGGTTAATATTGTTGTAGCGTTGTCAACCTATTCCCAAGCAAAATATGACATTGAAGTGCTTGTATCTTGTACCCAACAGTGAGCTGCTGGCTTCACACATTACCAAGTACACGGACATAAAAACTAAGTCATTAATAAATACATGGAGAAAGGCCTGTACTTTCGGGTAAGTGGTTACGGTACGCCGTTAACAGATTACGCTACGCATGCGCGACTCGCCGATTTTTGGCGTTTTGCCAAAAACTAATCTCCGTGAAGTCTCCATCAGGTGTCTGCTGCTCTGTCTCTCAAAACCGGGAAAAAACCTAATCTCAACATGGAGAGTGAACTGAGAGCGTCCGTATCAAGTCTACAACCCCGTTTAAAAAAGATGTGTAGAAGAAAGCAGATCACTGCAGCACTAATACTGATACAACCTGATGCTCACACATCTGCACTTTTGTTTTGCAATTTGCTTTTAGTTTTCCAAAATGAGCTATTTAGTAGTAACTACATATCTTTTATTTGTCATGTCTGTTAATTGTGTATGGATGTGCACTGCCTAGGAAGTAGTGATTACAATGCATTTATTTCTGGTTTTGTTAATTTATCAACCTATCCTTGTGGAATAGTGGAATATTTTTTGTAAACTTCCCATCTTAAGTGGATTATTATTGTTGTATTTAACCTTTACATTATTTGTTGGACCATGGAATTAATAAAACAAAAATATAAGATAGTAAGAGCTAAACTGTTGCTTCGTTTATCCAATTTACACTACCATGGAAAAAGTGGGCCGGTCTTGAGCTTGAAATTCCCAGGCTGAAAAGTGGCCCCACTCCGGCCCTGAAAGCAAGAAAACCAAGGGTTAAAATACAATGTGCTATTTAGGGATTCCCAGCATATTTAACATCCTTCACTCCATTTCATCAAGTGTAACAGTCCACATAAACTAGACGGAGAAGAGACAAGTCTATTTGAACCTGTAGAAATGTTTTAATCCCGCTGCTCTTCTGAACGACAGTGGGAGGAAAAATACATCAATAAAGTGTTCTCATCCAGAACAGTGTATGTTTGATCATGCTGATATCAGGAGATTGACTTTCATGATTTAAGTTTGTGTGTTAATAAATACCTTTGTGCAAATTAAAAAGTTTGACCACAGCAGATGCCAAACATAAAACTGAGATGGGAAAAGCATGTCTATACTTGATATATTCCGCTATAATCGGGGCTATTAGCAATTCAAATGCAGGAGGCAGTGAAGCGTGCGTGTGTGCGTGTATATTGCTCCATCTTATCAGTTTCTGTCTGCACACACTGTCTTAATAGAAACATCACACAACATTGTGTCACCATGGCTTCACACACAGGTTAACAACAGACACAGACGCTTCAAGCATAGCCGCTAATGCTTTACAGCAGTTCATTACGTTATCAGCTCATGTGGTCCTCGGAGAGAATGAAACACACTCAGAAGTGGATCTACCAGCACAGCTGATGTCAAGTAATGAGGTTCAAACACTTGAGGCCTGGAGCTGCCTGAGTGCAAGTGGATACAAATCATCAAGTAGAGGAAAATGTACTTTAAAGTCAGTGAGAGAAGACATTTTCCTGTGGACACACAACTACTCATATTCACTCTACGTCTGCCACAGTTCAGATGTCTGTCCAGAAGACTTACGTCCTTCAACCGGCCAACACCCTATGAGAAGTTGGCTGTTAATGAGTGGAAGAAGATTTGAGCCACCAGTTACCATTAATCTTTTATTAGAGTGAAGAGTGCATTATGATATATTTTTTTATTTCTGATATACCACAAAACTGCCCAAAATGCATTCTAGCAGTAGTACTGCAATGACCGATTGCTCGGCCTTCAGCTGCCTTTCCCCTGGCAAGGTAAGAGACTCACAGTATCACATTTAATTCAAAGTATTTTGTATCGCCCAAAATAACAAATACTAATTTGCTTTTGAGGGCTTTACAATCTGTACATGTGTGTGAGGTTCGTGAGGTCCCTGTCCTCACATGTCAAAGTGGCCCTGAGCAAGACACTTAACCCCTAGCTGCTCCCCGGGCGCCTCAAAAGGGCAGCCCACTTCTCCTTAACCAAGGATGGGTCAAATGCAGAGAAGAATTTCCCCAAGGGGATTAATAAATTACTCTCTTTTTTTCTTTCTGTCCCAAAACCTCACGCCTCACAGCTGTCCCTCTCTGAGTCCCCTTATCCCTCTCTCTCTCCCTGATTCCCCTTCTCCCCCTGAGTCCCGGTCCCCATTCTCAGGAGCCTCGCCCTGCGGAACCCCCACTTCGCTCTCTGGCGTCTCTTCTTGGCTGTCCCCCGCCCTGTCCCGCCCCCCCCGGACTGCTCTAGCCTGCCTGGTGGCCGTCCTCTGGCACAGCCACCGGACTGTTTTTCCTGGTTGTTGTGTCTCCCCTGATTGCCTGATTCCATTCACCTGCCCTCACCCACTCCCATGTCTGTCTCCTAATTGTTTATGAGCCACACCTGTGTTTCCCTTCTCCTATGTATACCTCCCTATTTTCCGTTGTCCCCTGTTAGGTAGTCATATCTCATTTTCAGTTCATCATTTAATACCAGTGTGTATTGTGTTAAGCATCCAGCTGTTTTTGGTTCCTGTTTTTTGTGTCTGTTTATTGGACCCTGCCTTCTGTCTCGTCTTCCTCGGCACGTGAGTCCTCTGACTCTGCAGAGACTCATTATCGATAGTGGCTATTTCTTATACTTTACTGTCATAGATTTTATTTGTTTACTTAATTTCTTATATTCCAATAGATTTTTTGGTTTACATGTATTTTGTGTAAAATTTACAGTATTTCAGTTTTCAGCCAAAGTTTGAAAAAGAATCTATGAAATCAATAAAACCGTATCTCCTATATTAGTTGACAATATTCCTGTATTGTGTTTACAGTCTGCTGTGCCAAGTAGCCAAAAGTCAATGAATGCAGGTGTTCAGTTTAGATGTTTTTTAGAAGGTGGGTGTGTGTGTGTCGATGTGGGGGTGCGTGTGTTCTGCCGTGTTGCCACACACACTGTAGCGCACCACGCTGCCTCTCTCAGTGTGCCGCCTTTTGGAGATGATCAAAGAGGAATCACTGAGTCTCTGAAGAACATAACAACGCTGCATGCAGTCCGCTCTCGCAGATGTCATTTTCATTTCCTTTGAACACATGATACATACAAACATTGTCTTACCGGAGTACAAACAAAGGAACAGAACTATATTTCATTTTGTACGCCAATAACTTCAAAATGTAACGCATCTGCAGTCTTTTGAGCACCACAACACAGCGAAGAAACCATGCGCACATCCTGGTTTGGCCAATTTGAAACATACATTTTATCTGGAAAATAAAACTTATGGATTGGCATGACAAATGGAAAATAAAAGGTTTCCCTTCATTAAGTGTGTTCCACCCTAATGTGTAAAGCACACTCAATTTGTACATAAAATAATTGCTGAAGTAGACATTGATTTGCTAGAAAGTTTGTCATATGAACTTAAAAAGGTAATAACATACCCACGGCTTGTTTCAGCTGCCCCCAGTGGCCAAGCTGTGAGGCAATCGAGTTCAAAAGCACAACTCAGAGACAGGTGGCAGGCAAAGTTCTTCAGTCGTATATTCAGCCAGGGGTCAAAACCAGGAGATCAATCACAGGCAAACAAATCCGATAAGGAGCAGGCAAAGTCCAAGGTAGTTAAGACAGGCAAAAACGGGGTCAGAACACAAAGGCAAAAGTACAGGGATATGCTGGAGAGTTTGGCATATGGACAAGACAATCTGGCAGAGGACATGTGCAAGTGAGGGGACCTAAATAGTGAACTAATGAGGGAATGGGCCGCAGGTGAGATGGGCGTGAGGACCAGGTGACGGTGATCAGGGGTGAGTGGCAAGATCTGGAATGACAGGAGAGTGGTTAGAACTGACAGACAGGATGAAAACAGTTAACATGAGCGGGAATCAGTGACACAAGCAGTTTTAAAGCGTCAACATTTGAAGTAATCCTCAGAGCGAAGTTCTCCCTGTGAGGATATATCAGTGTTTCCCCTACCATTATATTAGGTGGTCGGGGCGCCCCCCTGAATAAACCACCTGCGCCCGTGTAATTTTCTCTATATCGCCAGATCACAAAATGTCATTTAAGGTTCTCTTTCCCATAGAACAGGGGGGTATTCCAGAAAGGGGGTTCAACAAACTCTGAGTCTATCCCTGAACTCTGAGTTGACTTACTCTGAGATAAGAAACTCTGAGTATCCGGTTCCAGAACAGCTGATCTGCGTTAGTTCAATCCACTTTGAGTATGTTCACCCTGAGTTAAGCTGTGCATGACTATTATAAAAAGCCATCATCAATGGAGCCCCGATATCACGAGTCACCATGATAGCAAAAAATAAAAGAGCAACATATTTCACAGCGATGGAGTCGGAGGTCCTTCTGCAGGCCCACGGTTAATATGAGCATGCATTTCACCGCAAATGCAATACAGTTGCAGCAGTGAAGGAGAGAGAGAGACGGCATGGGGAAAGACTGCTGCCCGAGTTAACGCGGAAGTTTGAATGTACTATTCCATTGACATAACATTTAACCGCAAGATCGTAGCAGCCTATAGTTATGAATATAAGTAGGAATGAAATCTGATTTTCATTTAGGTGCAATCCAACAGGGGTAAAAAGGACCTGGAAGCAGCTAAAAATGAAATATAAAAACATACTTCAAAAGGCCGGTAAGGCATATATGCTAGGCTATGATTGTGCCTGACTTTAATTTTAATTCAATTTTTTATAATTGACTTAGGCTATTAAACAAAATGAATATTAATTCAGTGGCTACTTGAAATAGTAAATTAATCCCCTAATGAAATGTTGTTTTTATATGTCTTTTCACTTAATACCCCACATACACACCTACACATTTTTATTTTATACCTATTGAAATCATTTAAAATGTGACATTGTAGCCTACACCAACACACATGAAAATATTAATTAAAGTATTGAGGTTACTTTTCCTCACAGCTCTACAAACTGTTGCCTTTCCGAGGTGCTCTGCATCCCCGAAGATGTAAAGAAAAATTGCACGTACACGGTGTGTGAGGTTAGTGATATATGGAGAATGTTATTGAGATAAATGATACCTTGTGAGGAAAAGCGGTAGCGTTCTAACAGACATTCCTCTGGAAATGATAAAACGTGTAATCTGGGTAGGGAGACACCCCGAACCGGATTTCCTCTGCCCCCTGGCTGCGCCTACAAATCCTGTCCATGAAAGTCACGAACAGGACCGGTGATAAAGGGCAGCCCTGGCGGAGGCCAACACCCACCGGGAATGTGTCTGACTTACTCCCGAGGATACGAACGCAACTCCTACTACAGGCGTACAAAGACCGGATAGCCCGTACCAACGGGTCCGGGAACCCATACTCCTGCAGCACCCCCCACAAAACCCCCGAGGGACCCGGTCGAAAGCCTTCTCCAAGTCCACCAAGCACATGTAGACTGGTTGGGCAGACTCCCCTCCAGTAGTCTTGCAAGGGTAAAGAGCTGGTCCACTGTTCCACGACCGGGACGGAATCCGCACTGCTCCTCTTGAATCCGAGGTTCGACAAGCGGTCGGAGTCTCCTTTCCAGCACCCTGGCATAAGCTTTTGCCAGGAGGCTGAGCAGTGTGATACCCCGATAGTTCGAGCACACTCTCCGGTCCCCTTCTTGAAGATGGGAACCACCACCCCGGTCTGCCAGTCCATGGGCACTGTTCCCGACCCCCATGCGACTCTGAAAAGGCGTGTCATCCAAGACAGCCCAACAATGTCCAGCGCTTTCAGCATCTCAGGGCGGATTCTCATCATGGATGAGAAAATTTTTTTTTTTCTATTTATTTATTTTTAACCGAAAGACACTTTTTGGCCTATATATCCTTTGAAACACCCCTCGGCTTAGATTACAATTACTTAGGTGCTTATATTTTCAAAAAGGTGTCATTAGTATGTGGGACATTGGTAAGGACCTGAATCTTGGAGTTTGAACAAGTGGATTTGAACAAGAAAAGACATTTCGGGGAAATCACATGGTCAAACAGTTGAGATCTATAAAGGGCTCCCCCTGGAGTGGTTTAAAATCGGGTTTCCTCGTGAAGAAAGAACAGCAAGCTTTCCAATAATTGTCCACTAATCAGCGAGGGTAACAAAGCAGCACAGTATGTCCGTGAGTGTCAGTACGTCTATGATGCACTCTGTTGAATACAGAGAGGCCGAATGACTGTGTATATTTCTGCTTTTTCATATTCTTACAGTATTGTTTTCTACCTCACTGAGAACAGGTGGGCCTCAAGTTTGATAAAACAAGACTGAGAGGAGGTAATTAGAAATAATGAGCTGTGTGTTGCCCCTTTACCAGCCTCACTTACTGATACTGTCATCTAGCATTTCACTTTATCACTCACGATTTCACATATCACTACAATATTTTTAAAAATATCTTTCTTGATATTGCTCTGTCAGTATTGCATTTATAAATTATGACTTTATCATACCTAAAAGAGAAGTGTATATATATATATATATATATATATATATATATATATATATATATATATATATATATATATATATATATATAAAAGAGATTGCCAGTGTTTTTTCTTATGTTGAGTATAGAAAGTATAGCTTGGCATAATCTCAAACATTTTTCGTGTCATGGCTGAATATTTAGATGATTTCAGATAGACAGACATGATAAGGCAAAAGGCAGCAGGTAATACTGGCCCAATTTAAAAAAAAAAATGTCTCTGTTAGTGACTTGGGTACAACAACATGGAAATTAGGGTCCAGGTTGGAAAATCCTAGTTACCCTGTGATCAAGGAGTCATGTTAACCCAGGAAGTAATCTAACAAAATTATATTTGACTCTATAGTATTTATGTAGATTTAGTTGTGAAGATTACTGTAAAGCAGCCCAACTACAAATGTAAAAATGACAACACCATTCAATTATAGAAGAGAGACAAACACCTTGGCCTGAGGTAGGATTTGGAAGAAGGCCAATCACATCAATGATGCCAACCTGGACTAGACTGGACTCAAGCTTGAAGATGAAATATTAGCCTACTGGATAATGTCAAAGAAGACAGAGAAACCAACCAGCCAACTAAAAAAAAATGCTTACAGTAGACAGCCAAGTCAAGCCTGTGATCATCTTATTTTGTGAGCACGCATATGGAGAACAGAAATGCAGGGTGTCAGATCCATGGAAAAGAAAAGGCAAACTTCAAGAATTAAAATTCACTCGTCGCTTTTACTAATTATCGGGGCTCAGCAGGCAGACATTACCATCCACCGGAAATATTTCATTTTAGGTATAACCGATTAGTTCTGATGGTACTGATCTTAAGAGTTCTGGGAGTTAAAATCGGCCTAGGAAAAAGACAATTGCTAATCATTCCTTCAATTGTTAATATTAGGTTCATCAATCGGCACAATTATTTTATGTACTCTAGTACAGTGGTTCTCAACTAGTGGGTCGCGGAATCGTTTTTAATGGGTCGCGGGCCTTTGCTTGAAAAAAAATAAAATATATATATTTTTTTTAAATCCTGTGATTTTATTTTGAAGGGACTTTTATGCAGCGCAGTGTTGTTTTTTTCCGCCAGGTTGTCCCTCTATGTTTTCAGCAGCATATTCCAGGTTGAGTCAAATCAGGATACCAGCCCCGGTGGGCTGACGTGGTTAGGGCCGACCCTCCATCTGACATCGCCGACCCGACTACATTCTGTGCTTCACAAAACACAATAAAATGTCTCTCAGACTTAAAGTTCAGAATACATTGACTGACTTCTATACTCCTCGTGGTCTGTATTCACACTCATGGATTCCATACCCAGCATGCAACACTACTGATCGCGGTCTGTAATCACACTCATGGTTTGGATGTTTCTTGCAGGTTTTCAGAGTTTTTGGGCGATTTTAGGACATTCTGCCTTGATTTTAATCCAGAACACCAGCACTCCGGCAGACTTGAAACGCACATTTAAGTTTCATTTTTGGGGTAACGTTCTCACGTAGCCTCTTCACCTGTCACGAATAAGAGGCTCAGACGCACAGCCGGAAGTATCCTGTCTGTTTTCAAAATAAAACCAGCCTTGATTTTTTTTTCTTCATTTTTTGATATTTTTTCATTCTTTCTGTGCGGCCCAATACCAAGGGGACCAATGGCACCAACTCGTAAATCCTTTATACTGATATTGTTTTTTATTCCTGTGTTACTATAACGTACCTGGGCCGCAGACTTAGTTCAGGTTCTGTTACTTAACTTAATGTTAAGTAACAGAACCTGAACACACACGATGCATTGAGTGCATGGGCAATGCATCATGTCGTGTATTAGGTAGGCCGGTCTGACAGTAACTCCCGGGCCACTTTTTTCCATCAGTCCGCCCCTGCGACCTGGTGATCCACCACAAAAAGGTCCACCGAGAATGTGTTTGCAGGTGCTCTGTCTCGTGTGTAACTATTGTGGGTCAGTGGTTACTGGGGGCAATTATTGATTTTGGATTTACGGGATTGTTTCAGGAGCAGTGGCAGAGCTCTGGTTGAGCTCTGACTGCTTGTGTTTGCTATTGTGTGTTTTTTTTTTGCTGGTTTATTGACTTGTCTTTAGTTTCAACACATTTTGTTAATCTCTATTACTTTAGTTATTAGCAGTCTACTTTTTTCTTTGTCTTTGTTAATTTTTTTGTTGTGCGCACAGAGTCAATGAGGACAGATAAGATATCCCAGGGTTTACATACTACATGCACATAGGTTTATTTGTTGTTAATATCCCAGGTTAGAGTGAGCACCACCCACTGTACGTTTTGGGTGTGTTAAGATTATAATAATATATTGAAGCCTTATACAAATCAAGATAGATACTATACAGAAGTACAAAATATTTGGCCCCTTAGGTCAGCTAAGGCCAACTACAGTTCAACTGAAAGTCCTAGTTTTCTGTAAGTCACATTCAGATAAGAGAAATAAAACGCTAGTCAGCTCGCCACATGCTTATCAACACCTGATAGATTACTTGCTTTCCCAGACTTACGCAGAGCAAACCCTTGCCTTTTCAAAGATACCTTTTGTTTCATGGCCTTGAAGCTAGCTTTGTTTGCAACACTGAAGACACATCCCGAGCACTGAACCCCTGCACACACACAAGCCAAGAGGGAGGGACAGAAAGCTTGCTAGCTGCTAGCAGAACTCAGTAGTAGTGAGAAGAGTTCAGGATGAAACATAAGAGAAGTTATGACATGTTTAGTGTTTTGCTTGGTGTAGAATTGTTAACTCAATGGCTGGAGGAGGAAGAGAAACGTACTGGGTGGTGGGTTTACTGAGGACGCCTTCCTCAAGGAGGTTTATGGATATGTTTGGCGGTGTCTTTAAGTGAACAACATCTGGTGGGTGAACTGCATTTTGTGTTTTTATATCTTCAGTAGCGCTGTGTTAATGTGTCTATGGAGTCGTTTTTATTATATCGTTAATATCATTCTGATTATACCTTGTGCTCTTGAGTGTGCAGTGTTTTAGTGCAACGGTTTTGTTGTGGACTACATCTAATGTCCGTTAATGACACAGAATCCCGTCATGCGCATATTTATGTATACAATATCAGACGGCAGAGAAGGCCCAGGAGGAAAAGGCACAGCCACCACTACAGACTTAATGATCAATTGTCCTTGACAAGTCAACACAAAGTGTTGTGACATGTATTGTCGACAGCAGAAACCATAATATTCAATAGAAATGATGAAACTCTGTCATGTTTTGTTGCTGCGGGTTAAACTTAGAGGTGCTGGTTAAAAAATAAAACAATACCTCAAGTTGGTTACTAATGAAAGATTTAAGTGTTTTTGACAATACAACTTCTAAATCGGGTGATTATTATCGAAACCGTCTCCACTTCCTCCTGTATTCAAAGGACATAGACGGAATGCAGATCAGACGATTGACTGAAGGTAACGGCTGACAGTTCTGCAGAAGAAGTTGTGTCAGGAAGTTTGCAGCATCTATTAAATTGATTTTCAAACAAATGGCAAGAGAAAAATACATTCTTACAAGCTGCAGATATTGTTACGACGCGTTTATAGTAAATTACTGTGGTTGATGTAAAGCTTCCATTATACTTTTTGCAAGGACTGTCAGACTGACACGAGCTGATGTGGAATTGTAACAAATGAAACGTTTGGTTCTTTTATACTTATGCCAGTTTTCTCCAGGCATCAGACCGACATTCTCAAAGTGCCTCAGAGTTCTCCATGTTCTTCACCCATTCATATCTGCGTAGTTTGAAAATTTTGGATGTTCACGGACAGGTAAAAAACTGTTGCACAGAACCCTCGCGAAGGGCGGTGTCTGACGTCACTAAGGATATGCGGGCACTGGGTACCATCCACTTACATAAATCACGCTTGAGTAGGTAATACAGTATATGCAAATATGGTTTCCAACCCTCCAAAATCTGCTAGAATATTCATAACAAACTCATGAAAGGAGTTCCACACCCAGCCTGTGGACCAGTGCACACCAGTTTGCCACTGACACTAGAAATGTATAACTCGTTTGTAGAAATGGGCAGAGCTGGTTGAGCACCATACAGTACAATAGTAACCTTTGTTGGATGGGTTTTCCACCTCACTGCTGACAAGACTCTTCAAATTAATTAATCACTTTGCATAAGAGATCACACAAACTGTATTGTGAGGATACGATGAAGTGAAACACAGATATTTGTCTCAGTAAAGACAGAGTCAAAGATGCAAAACACCTCACCAGAATTACTAAAGCATGTTTTTAATGTCTGACTTTTCTCTTCCTATTACTTATGTTCCCTCACTTACAACTGAGTGCAGTTTGATATCATATAATACACACATTATGACTCCGGAAGTGAAGTGAATTCATGCTGACTCTAGAAGTGAAGTGGATTCATGCTATCTGGCAGTGTGGGGGAGAGATTTATTTTTTTCCTAAGTCCTGTGATGCTTCCATCAGCTTACTCCAAACACTGTCTACATGGTGTTCAGGTGCCCGGCGTCGTGGGAATGTACTGCATTTAAAGCTTGGAATGGGACTAAGCCAGCACTTTAGCATGTTGAGGGCCGAGCTAATATCAGGCGACTGCAGCATACATGAGTTATGCTGATGGTGGCAATGGCAAAGTTTTTCATGCTGCTGTATATTTGCTGCACGACTGTAAGTCAGATAACAACCTCCACCCACATCAACGCATTTTCAACTCGATTCAAACCTTCTCTGTCAATTTCTCACCTCGGCACAGGACTGCAGCATATTAGTTGCTCATAGTTTGTCAAGAGAAGAAAGTTTGTCAGCTCTTACTAAATGTATACACTAACCATAGCGGCAGGAGCTGTGTATAAACTCACATATGTGAATACAGTGGATTTTAACTATGGATTAAGTGGAGAGAGTTCCTCCTTTGATGTAAACAAATTTGAATGTCACGCTGTCAATTTTGATACATAGTCTGAGATTCTTAGTTTAGGCCTGTGGCGGTATTGTTGAAGTTCTCAGAAGTCAATTGATTCATCAGACCTTCTTTAAAAGCTGCAATAATCAATATGAATTGGCCATCAAGGTTTATGAAAAGTGGCAAAGGAGCAGTCAAAAGAGCTGCTAAAACCTTACAATAAAACTGCCTCCATAGTTGCAAATAATTTTCCTCATGGTAAAAGTTCCAAAGAAGGGAACCTCAGCAACCGTGACAACCGGCGAGATACAATGCTCCCCAGCACAATCCTCTGCAGGATACTGGTGAAAATACTTAAGATGGTGGTGAAAAAAGATGTATAGATCAGATCTTCGCCGATCAAACTATCCTTGTATAACGTCTGGAGAGAAATCCGCAGCTTTTTTGCCTTCAAGAAAGCATTTAGTAGTGTTCATTGGACCCAAGGGGATTCCTGGCAAGATGGTACATCCTTTGAACATTCAGTCAAGAATTTGGCTTTTTGTAGAGGCAGTTCCCTGTTATTTTTATTGAGTGATGCTATGTATTATTTCCTGCTTTTGTGTGCTTGTTTTTCACCACACCTGTTAAATTAGTTTATTAATCAGGGTGTTCACCCTGTTTCTTCGTTCGTTAGAGCTGCGCCTCGCCCGTGTCCAGACGAGAGCAGGCAGCTGCTGCGGGAGGCGTTGACAAAAAACTGCAATCAAGTTGGACAGTTTTCCGCTGCCTTCAAAAGTATCAACATGAAGTCACAGAAAAAAATACTTCCTGTTAGTTCTGATATGTAGTCTACTTGTAGTTTTCAGTTCACGTTTGAATTTATTCATATGTGACTATAAATATCTATTCATGTAGAAAAGTGTGTGTACCTGCATCATTCATTGTTGTGTTTATGTCTGCCTGTGTTGTGTTTGTCTGCCTGTGTAATACATTACCACTAGTTTTGATATGTGTTTCCCATCATGCACTGGGCCAGTCAGTCGGTGGAGAGCTGCCGCAGCGTCTGGCTCAGAAATTGACGCCTCGCTCTTGTGAGTATCGTTGACCATGTGTGCATGACATCAGAGCAAGGTGGGAGCAAGTCGGACACAAATCTACGTTGCAGTTTTGCTCGTCTGCACCTTGAACACCCAAGCTATTGCTGGAGCATGTTCCAAATGCCATTTGCACACAAAGGGTTGAGAGAAATCATGTTTATTTTTAATGAATCAAACTGGTGTTGGTTTTAGGGTGGCATTTTTGTTTGTGCTAATTAACTCTTCACCTATATACTTTATTCGTCGAAATGTTAATACAAGTGTTGGCAGGTAGTGGGGGCTGTTAGTGTGTGAATGTAGACTCATATTATTCAGGGATTTCTGCACAATCTCCCTGGGTTAAGGCAACAAACCTACTAATAAGACCCTTTCTGGCAGAAAGCCCTAAAAGGGGTGCACTGTCAGCAGAAACAGAGGAAAGGTTGTCTCATTTCTCTTAAAATATATTTCCTCGTTCCCTCCTTCCTGACCAGCACCCAGGCCAGTGTGAGAATTATCGACCAAAGGTGGTAATTCTGTGAGCAGCTTGGTACATGGCTGTCGGCCATCTTCTCTGCTCAGGTTTACAGTAGCTGTCCGAAATCTCATGTATTGCTCAGATGTAATAACAAGGAGTATTTTCACTCGATTGCTCTTGAACATGTTGATTCAGAACAAGTTGACATTAATAGAGCATTTGAATGACAGAGGAAAAGACAGATTCAGAACCAGCTCAGAAGTCAAGTGTTTGCGAGACAGGGATGCTTTGTAAGCTTAAAATAAATGTATTATTACATCACACATATTAATGTATAATACACACCATATGCGTTTGATTAAAAATAGCCGTTTTAAGACACAGACTGTCATGTTCATTCATCACAAGCATTGACCCACTTTTGCTGCTCCAGCTTTCTCCATCTGTTTCTGTCCTGTTTGCTGTCTTTTCTCTCCTTTGGATTGTAACTGCCTCCCCTGTAACAACCATTTGATGGTTGGCAAAGATCTCTCTCTCCCCCTCATTACCAGGTTTTCTGCAGTCTCTCAGAGCAACATCACCGTGCTACCAGCTTGTAGTTTCCACTGTGAGGTCAGGGAGAACTGCTGAGATCAAGGCAACATCTGGAAGACAATGAAAAGTTTGTTTGATTTAAAGAAAGAAAATGAGAGAAGAACCGTCTGCCAGTTGGTGAACACGGGGTATGTTACGCTGTGAGCTAGCCACTGGCACAGGAAGTTCTGTTAAAGTTGAATGATGAATGGATTGTAGTATCAATGCACCCTGAAAGAAACTGCAGGTTGAAAGAGACTTGGCCTCATACCAGAAGAATCAATCTTCAAGTACTTAAAACAATGTTTAAAGTTTGTGCTGTTGCCACCGTCTGTGGCCCTCAGGCTTGAATATCTTCGTTTTCATGATGGTTAACTAAATGGGCCTCATAGAGTCTGGGGGCTCTTTAGGCCTTCACCTACAAAATGTCAGAGACACTACCAACTCAAGGTCCTCTGGACTTAATTCAAGCCACATGCATTATTTTCTATAGACTAATTGAAATGCAATTGTGTTATAATATGGTATGTTCAATGTTATAGCAACCAAAACAGTTGTCAATCCTATTACTATTATCTATGGAGCGTTGTACTTTGTTTAGCTCAATTCAATATCTTGAAGGTTATCAGAAATATGAGGCTGAAATTAATTTAAACAAAATAAAATTCCCTGTGGTGGAACATCGGTGAAAACACAATAAGCTTTCTTTTCTTAATCTTAATTCTGGGTCTAGATGTGTAAACTTGTGCTGCAGTGCACCAAATGAAACATGCACAACACTTACACAGCCCATGAAAATGAAAAGGCCTATAGTGTGTTGATTTGTTGTTTTTCTTAAGCTCGCAAAAGTACACATACATACTAGTGATAGTGAAATGAAGCTCCATGAAGCATTGAAGGTTGGCAGTAAACTGGTTTCCGAAAGGGTTCATTACTCGAGGCTTCGTGCTCTCTCAAAACCAGCTGTTGGTCAAAGAGTGTAAAACAGGTGCAGCAAGGGCTCTGGAACCAAGCTCCTGGATAAGGGTTGGACTTTGTCCTTTTTTGGTGTTGCCTAGGGTGAGAGGCGCCGGGTAGGGGTGGGGATACTCACGAGCCTGCTGAGCGCCGCTATGTTGGAGTTTTTCCGGTGAACGAGAGGGTCGCCTCCCTGCATCTCCGGGTTGCGGGGATTAAGGCTCTGACTGTTTGTGCTTATTCACCGAACAGCAGCTCAGAATATCTGGTCTTCTTGGAGTTGGCGGGAGGGGTCCTGGAGAGGGCACCTCCTGCCGACTCCATAGTTCTCCTGGGAGACTTCAACGGTCACGTGGCCAATGACAGAGAAACATGGCGGGGGGTGACTGAGAGAAACGGCTTGCCCGATCTAAACCCGCATGGTGTTCTGTTGTTGGACTTCTGTGCTAGCCACGGTTTGCCCAAAACAAAACACTATGTTCAAGCATAAGGTGGCTCATAAGTGTACTTGGTACCAGAACACCTTAGGCCGGAGATCAATGATCGACTTTGTAATCGTATCATCTGCGGCCATATGTCTTGGACACTCAGGTGAAGAGAGGAGCATAGCTGTCAACTGATCACCACTTGGTGGTGAGTTGGATTAGATGGCAGGAAAGACCTGGCAAGCCCAAACGTGTCGTGAGGGTGAACTGGGAACGTCTGGCTTAGGATCCTGTCCGGAAGGTCTTCAACTCCCAACTCCAGAAGAATTTTTCACACATTCTGAGAGAGGTTGGGGACATGAAATCGTAGTGCATCTTGTTTAAAGCCTCTTTTGTGGATGCGGCCGCCAGGAGCTGTGGTTGGAAGGTCGTCTGTGCCTGTCGCGGCAGCAACCCAAGAACCCGATGGTGGACACCGGGGGTGAGAGAATCCGTCAAGCTGAAGAAGGCCTTTCCGGCCTGCTTGGCCCAGGGGTCTCCTGAAGCAGCTGACGGGTACCAGCAGGCCAAGAGGGCTGCAGCTGCGGCGGTCGCGGATGCTAAAACTCTGGCATGGGAAGAGTTCGGGGAGGCCATGGAGAAGGACTTTCGGTTCGCCTCAAAGAGGTTCTGGCAAACCATCCGACATAGCAGGAAGGGAAAGCAGGGCCTACCCCAGGTTGTTCTCAACGGGGGAGGGGAACAGCCTTAGAGATAGGGAAAGGAGCTCGGACATCAGGAGGGAGCTTGGAGTTGAGCCGCTACTCCTCCGAAATGGAAAGGAGTCAGCTGAGGTGGTTCGGGCATCTAATCCAGTTTTCCGGTTTTCCAGGCACGAACAACTGGTAGGAGGCCCCGGGGCAGACCTAGGACACGCTGAAGGGGATTATATCTCCCGGCTAGCCTAGGAATGCCTCGTGATCCCCCAGAAAGAGCTGAAAAGTATTGCGGGTGAGAGGGAAGCCTAGGTTGGCCTACCACAGCGACCAGACCACGGATAAGTGGATTAAAATGGATGGATGGAGTATGAGTTTGCCTTCCCCGAATGTGACAGACTTATTATATAGCCTACGGGGGTGACATAGCTGCTGTGCTTAAGTGGCAGACCCACGGTTAATCGGGATATATTGATCGAGCAGTTTCTTGTGGCATTGGGAATGTATTGTGACGTGATATGTTCAGTATACCCAGAAAGAAGACAAGAGTCAGACACTTGCCATTAATCAGGGATCTCAAGTTGAGATACGGGAATAATATGTTTTAACAATATCAAAGCATTCTCCAGCAAACCCGCCTTGTACATATCACAATACAATAGTCGACTGGATTGGGCTAAGAGGTCAGGAGAAAGTTTGTCATCGGCCCTTTCGAATCCTCACCATTCCCTGTGTTTCGCACAAGTTCAATCGGAATAGCAACGGTTAATTACTCGGGAAAGAAAAGATTAATGTGCGATGTCCGCTCCCCGACCCAACTGGCCAGCATCAACAGCCTCATTGTTCTCGAGGAATGGATAATGCCATTAAAACTTAGAAAACTAGCCGGTCAAGGTCTATGGCTATCCATGGCTATCCACCCCTGCTATTACAGCAGGAGTGGACAAACTACGGCCCGTTGGGCGTTTTAATCTGAACCATCAAGTATTATAATTATTCTAATTAATACCATCAAACCGGCGGTAACATTTAATTTTCATAGCTATAGCCCAAGATCCACTGAGCGGAGCTATTTAGCTGTCAGGGATAGGAACTTCAGTCAAGGTTTCACATTTATAAAATTATACCACAGAACTGCATACTGGGAAGTCCTGTAAAACTCCGTCGCGGAGAGTACATAAATGACTTCAGGCTATTGGCCTGGCCCTCATGTGGCCCCCTGGGAAATATAATTGCCCACCCCTGCATTCAAGACTAGTCCCCACTCATCAGTTGCATTAGTATCTTTTTGAAAATCAGGTGGGATTCCAGTTTCTATTTCAGGGTATGGTTGACATTCGGGAGGAGGAGCAGCCCATGTATCGTCAATCAAGTTTCCGGGGCACTTTATTGTATTCTGCGTTAAAGAGTCAGGTTTCCCTTAGTGTTACATTTGCTGGATGATATTTTGGTAAAAGTTTCCCCACACGATCGCTCTGGCAACTCACTGCATAAATTGAAGCATTGTTTTCAATCCCTTTGCATTCCATTGACAGAGGAGGAAACCATGGTGCCAGAAACCCGGCTGGAGTTTTTGTGCATCAAACTCGACAAACCAGACGAAAGCATCCCTGCCGGTAGTGAAATTGCAACACATACGCAATATTTCTACATCATATATGGCTCAGAGAAAAATATAAAAGGAGCATTTACTCCATTTTGGGACATTTTCATTTTGCCATACGTGTCATTCCACAGCTGTCATCACCCGGTTGCTGGACATGGCATCTTCCGTGCCCAATTTGCATGATCTCGTACATCTTAAAAAAAGTGCGCCACCAGGACCTGCAGTTCTGGGTTCTGCTGCTCGATCACTCGAATGGGATAACATTATTTTACAACGATCGGGTGGATTATTAAAATTCCCTGAAATTCTAGACCGATGTCACACCAATGGTGTTTTTTTTAATTTTTTATTTCAAGCCGCTTTTGCGAAGTTGGAGCAATCCTCAGCTCTGTATGAGACTGCACTGGAAACGGCAGCACATCTCCATTATGTGTGATATTCAAGCTGTGGTCTACATGATTAACATAGGGCGCTTCTCTTCCAAAGACATAATGCTTATAATTAGAAGCATCACATAGCCATTACACATAACTTCATCATCACCGGGCGTCATGTACCAGCTCAGTATAACACACTGGCTGACACTCCAGATGTTCCGAAGCATTGGCCCAGAGGCCAGCCATGTGCCAGTAACAATTACCTCACCCTGACTTGAATCCAAGCAGTATGGTTAAATATATGGAGCAGATAAACGGTACATGAGGAATTTAAGAAATTATGTAAAATAGAGTAAATGACCTCAGTCCGCACAGGGATGAACTTGTGGGACTGACAACAGATGGAGAGCCCGCGATGTGAGGTCAAAAGACTGGATTGGTGGGCAGGATCCGGGAGGAAAAAGACACAGGTGAGCTGACAGCTTTTCACTGCATCATACACCAGGAATCGTTGTGTGGCAAAGCCTTGAAAATGGAACATGGAATGTGCCCCATAACGCGAGATGTTAACTTCATCAGAACCAAAAGGTTTCAATCACCGCCAGTTGAAGTCTTTTCTGGAGAAGTTGGGTTTGGAATATGGTGACTTGCCCTATCACAGAGGTGCGTTGGCCAAGGAAAAGTGCTAAAAAGACGTTTCGAGTTGCATGAGCAGATCTGTCAGTTCACGGAAAGCAAAGAGAAAGACTACAGAGCTCCAGGATAAAAAGTTGTGGTGTGAAGTGTTGTTTCCGTGTGACATCATGAGCCATCTCAATGCGCTCAACCTGCAGCATCAGGGGTGATGCCATGTGATCACAGACATGTACGCTGCAGTGAGGTCTTTTAAAAGCCAGCTGTGCCTGTGGGATACGCAGATGCTGCAAGAAAAATTGAGCCATTTTCCATGCTTCTCAACTATAAAAGAGCAGGTATCTCCCGCAGTGTTCCCAGGTGCACAGTTTGCTGAGCAACCCATTTGCAGCCGACGTGGAAAGTACACCAACCAACCTCTAAATGGTGCTAAATGAACTTCATTGTAGTGGCACATTCGAGGCAAAGTATGAATCTGTGGGCGCTGCACAGTTTCCACGTTTCATCCCCGATGCAGTGCCCCAGCTGCGTACCCAAAGCTGCTCAATTGCTATCCAAGCTTAGCAGCACATACCTCTGGGAACTACTGTTCTCTTATTAAAGATAAACAAAACAAATAATAAAAAAATCACATAGGAGTTGTCTTACTGATGAACACCTTAACTCAATTCTGAGGATTTCCTCAGCTCAGAGCTTGACCCCAAACATTGATGAACTTGCATCCAAGATAAGATGAAGTATCTGGCTTAGACTACTGTGCATCACAGAGCACAAACAGCTTTGATTTTTTTCTTTTTTTCCTCTTGTACTATAAGGCCTGTTTGGTTTTCTTTTTGAGGAAATTATATTTTTGGCTGTTGTTGGCCTGTGAAAGAATTTCTTCATTAGAAATTACTCTGGAAAAGCTGCAGATAGAATAAATTATATGTAATGTGTAGAAAAATAAATATGTACATATACAAGTGGCTTATTTGTCAAATAGCACAAGAAAGATGTCGGCCTGGCTCCGGTTGGCGATTCCATTGCCGACTCGGCAATCAAAACTAACCGGGGCCAGCACCAGCTCGAAGCTAGCACGCCAGGAGTAACGTGTCGACCCGGGTCCGGTTACCAACCCTGCGGAGCATTAGTATGAATGACACCCCAGAATCGGGTTGAATATTAAAAAGTATTAGTTGTGTCATGATTTGCTTATCTTAAAGCCCGCTTCACAAAGACAGGATGTTGAAATGGAGGCAGAGTTTTCAGATCTTTTTTGGTGATCTCAGGATATTCTGCCTTTATTTTAAACCAGCACAGTTGAAGCAAACTTTTAAGTTTCGTTTTTATGGTGAAGTATGTCAAGAGACTCAGATGCACAGATGGTTGTATCCGGTCCTTTTAAATAAAACATTTTCCCAACTTTTTCTTCTTCAAAATAAAAATTTTCAAAATCAATTCATTCTTTCTGTGCGGGTACTAACTGACCCGCGTATCGCGGGTACTAACTGACCCGCGATACCGGGCGGTTGGGGACCGTATCTCTAAATGCTTATACCATTACATAGACTGAAACTTCTTCATAGATTGTGATATGTAAGATTTGTAACCTTAGGTTTTACCCAGCTGTCTCCATGACAACTTCAGCTCAAGCAACAGTGTGTCCATCTATTGTTCCCAGGTTTAATAATGAACTCTCATGACAACTTGACCTGACATTTCTGGAATCATTACAGCTTGGTTTATTCAAAATATGGTTACAGGCCAGAAAAGATAGAGGAACCCTGCCCTTCCTTAATATGTGGGGAAATGAATCTGCACAAACAGATGGCTTTCTGCAGCAGAGCACACAACCAGAAACAAGTGTTCATCTATCCCTAGAGGTCTTGACTATTCTTTTCCTTAAAATATATCTTGAAATGGTAACTTTCATGCTGCGATGCATGCGCAGTAACACTCATGCTGTCACACGTGTGCCATATGTCAAGATTAGCAAGTTAACGCATTAATAACGTGTTAACCTTTCAATTGATTAATGGCGTTAATTATTTGATCATGCGTTAACTGAATTTTATGTAATTTTTTGGGCTTTTACTTTGAAGGCAAATTATGTAGGTGCACGCGCACTTCCGTAGCTTCACCAACAGACAGTGTTGATGATTTGCCGACTTTAGCCTGACGTAAAAGCATGTAGTTTCTGTTCTTAGAGATCAGCGGTTCTGCCTCGAGTTGCTCGCCTCACAAAGCGCTCACAGGCAGTCAAGCCTACCAGCAGCCTCACGCTGCAAGCTCTGCGTCCAGATTAAACATTAATCGTACATGCACAAAGCTGCCACTGATAACTGTCACCTGTCCTTCACATCTCCACCTCATTCAACCAGACTTCAGTGCACTTGTTTAAGCTAACACAGACTGGACTTCTCCAGTAAGGAGGACTTCTCCACTGAGTAAGAAAAACGGAACTGAACTGGAAAACATGAAAAGCACTTATTGCTTTTGTGTAAAGTTTTGTGTAAATTGCTGGTCTTTAACATACATCTTTAAGGTAAGCAAGCAACAAACTGAACATGGACAAAAGGACTGGCTTGTCCCTCACAGGGACTCTTACTACTGAACAGTACCTGTTCAGAAAAAAAAGAAAACTGATTTATAAACTATATACATGTATGATAACTTGCTGTTGCTCCAGACTGCCTGTTTTTTTGTTCTGATTATATTACTATTAATAACGTGCAATACACTAGTTTTTACCTAATTATTGAATATAGTGCATAATGTGATTAATCGCAGAAAAATCATGCATGTTGGAGCCATATATTTTGTTTTGATTATAAATCATGAAATATAATTTATTTGTATCCTCTAAAGAGGTTCCTTTGTTATATGAATTGATCGTATATATATATTTAAAATAATACCTCTTTTTTGGTGAATTACTTATGCTAATTTGACAAAGATCAGCTGGCATAAGAGGAAGGGGTGGGACTGAGTATCGGGTTTTAGTGTCTTATATGGAACGGGACAACGGTACAGTTTTCGACCTCACGTCAGAGTTAAATGGGAAACTTAAGTTAGACTTATGATTTTGTTTGTTTTGATTAGAAAGGAATAAAGCCAATTGAATCGGAATCAACGTCTCTAGAGTTATGATTTGGTACGTGTGAGTCAATAAAAAGGAGTCCCGCAATGTGGCACAGCATATCAACCAGGAATCAGGAACTGGCCACCACAATGCAATTAATCAGTTTATCTTTCAACTTTGCCCAGCCCTAATATATATTTATTAAATAGAGGAATCCCAGATCAACCTCACACTAAAGACTGCATTCATACCTAACTGGATCTGATTCAAATGTGGACCAAGACCACTTCCACCTCTGATTTAGCAATATCCATGTCACCTCTAAGTGGACGGCCACAGAGCTTTTACAGCTTCAGTCACCACTGACAAGATAAATCATCTCATCATCAACAATGTCAACATCATGTCTAAATTTGTATTACTAGTATGGATTACAGAAAAAGCAGGGCAGTAGCATCTGTGTGCGTACATGTAGAAGGTCAGGACATGACCTGAGGGATGGCAGCATGTCAGGTAGCTAGTTAGGAACGGACAAGCTGTTCTTCAACTTGGGTTGAGACTCTGAACTGATAACAAGGTGCTATTACCTGCCGACCACCTTTCATTTTGTTTGCTGTCAGAGCTGCATGACGGAAAGACAGATGGCACAGCGTGCAGCTTCAGGGTACGAGTTTGACTGCGATTAGACTTCTATCTTCTCCGTATAGTCTGGAGTCATTACAGACCCTGAATCAGTGCAACATAGTTTCCTCTTCAGTGGCATAATCACCAACTGCTGGAACACAGCGGTAATGAACACCTGTTCCCTGTGTCTTATAAAACTCTTAGCTGAAATATGACCTCCCTCTGTGCTCATTTTTCATGACATAAAGAAATATGAGGTGCAGACTGTAAGTCGTAAACACTGGCTGTCAGGCTGATTAAGTGTTCTGCTGACACGGCTGCTGTTTATACACTTCAGAAAACGCTTCATGAGGGCATTATAAACTGTTAGCGCGGAAACATTTTTTTGAGTTCCAATTAAAATGTTTAACCGTGTAACACCATTCATATTGTAACAGGATTGCACAGAGGACAAGGAAAATAGTGGCAGCACAGCGATCAAAGACACAAAGTCAGATCAGCTGTTACCAGAGTCTTTAAGTAACCAAACTCAAAGTCACACAAACAAAACAGAAAATGTAGCTCAGTCAAGAGCCCTATTACAAAACGAGAACGTCTAAAACATCTCAGCCGGGCTGATCTCCTGGTTCCAACGTCTTAACACAGATAGTGTAAAGCGATGGACACTACTCGCACTGAACGGGCGCCATCTTGGCTACGTAGCGGAAGAGGAGGAGCCATTTCGGCAGCTTTTTATTAATTTATTTATATCCCTCTGCCGCAATTGTGGAGGTGTCACAGTTTCCACATAGGTTGGAGAAAGGGCAACACAAGGGACAAAAATAGGGTAAGAAGTGCGTTCATTTTGTCAGTTTTAGTTTCGCGGGTATCGCGAGCAGATTTGCGGACGTCACTTCCAGCTTAATTTTTGCGGGTGCTGCGAACAGATTTGCGTCCGTCCCTTCCGCCAATTGGTTAACGTAAGTGTTCCATTTGATACAACGCTTATGAGCGACACAGTGCACTACATATGTTAGTGCACTGTGTTATAATGCACTTTATTGCAGTGTACTTCGTAAAGTGTTCAGTAGTAGACACGGCCAGAGATCGTAGAGAAGTGGCCACCAGATTATGTTTCCTGTTTGTTCACCTCCCTGATGAGGAGTTCAGGTCCAGGTGTGTCTCTTCCCACACCTGACCCCAATGCTCTCCTTTGGGAGTGGCCCTCAACCCCAGACAGTATGTTCAAAAATATCTGCATACTTTCTCAGTGTAAATAGGAGCCACCAACACTTACACTGCCACATTGATTAACTGCCACATCGCAGACCAAGGCAGCAGCAACAGCACATCCGTGTTAGCAAACACTTCACGGACTGACAAGCACTTGCATCATAATAATCAATGATAACACGTAAATAAATAAATAAAACAATTTAAAAGAATCCTGTTACCTTAGTAGGAGCTTGTAATCACTGTTAAGATTCACCTATGAATGGTTCGTCATGGTAGTGCTTCGGCATTTAGGGAACAAAAACCACACATCTCCAGGCCTTCCCCATTTTAATGAAATGAGAACAATCCATTACTCCTGATGTCGACTTCTTGAACCAAATTAGCAAATTGTACTAAAAATGCCAACCTACCTACAGTATACAGATACTCTTATGCTACGTTCACACCAAAAGCATTGTGAATTTTTGCAGTGTTTTTTTCGCGTGAGTTTACCCGCTTGAGTTTACCCGCTTGAGTTTACGTGGTTATTTCGCGTCATTCACTTCATTCGCTCTAGTTCTGCTTTGTACTTGTTGAGGAAGTCCCACAAATGTGGGAACATTAAACATCCCCGTGTCTGGGTTCATAATATTATCCGCAGCCGCACACAGGACTCCTCCAGGACGAGTGTCTGAATGACGGCTGCTTCCAGCGCTGCTTTAGGCAGACAAGCAGCAGTTTGATTCAGCAACAGCAGGACGGCGGTGATGAAGGGTGAAGCTTCTCAACGCTGATTGACTTTTGCAACTCAGCGTCATGCAAATGTTTCAAAATATTTCAGCTGCCGCAAATGCAGCAAATTTTTCGCGCAAACATTCACGTTGGTGCACTGATTTTGCATGGAATCTACTAGTGCAAAACATTTGCAACTCTTGTCTTAACGCAGCATTATACATTTCAGCATGAATTTGTTCCAATCGCAATGTAAATAATCAAATTAATTATATTCATGGCACCTTGCGCTGCACATCAGAAAAACCTTTGGAAAGAAGTCACTATCAGTCTTTCTGGGCTGCCACATCAATGTCCTTATTGGAGACATATCAAGAATAAACCTGAACAAAACAAATGGCAGATTACTCCTTTAAGCCCTAACTATCGCCAGGAAACTGAAAATCAAGAATCACACATTAATTGCATCTGTATGAAAAATGCACCTCCATTATGATCTCATTTTAATTGGATGATATAAAAGCATCCAGATGAACCCCACCAAGTTCAAGGCAGGGAGGACTGGCCTTTGACCTCCTCCTTCCAGCAAGCAGTGGCAATGCGGAAGTTCTGCTACTTCAACCAGAGCTTCATCTAAAACTACAGCTTTGTGGTTGCCCCCCTCAAAGCACTCACCCCAAACTACTCCTCACATATGATCTTAACTGCTGAGCATGGTTTCACCAGAGGTCCCATCTTCACCTTTCCTGCTCTGTCATGTCTGTAGTGGAGGTCGACCTCTTGCCGCCATTACAAAAAACTTTACTCCAATGATTCTTCTGGTGAATGTTTGTTTCTGCCTGCCAGCCAGACTTCTTCTCCACACAATACCTCCCACCAAGCTTCTCCTTGACTCCTCCATCAGCTATCCATTCCAGATAATCGTTCCAGGAGATTTGCCCCCATTTGGTATCACTGTCTCTCTTGTTTTTAAAAGACTGCATGGTCAATCTGCACAAGGTAATCACAGGTCTATGGTTCTATTTACAGCAAATTGGCTTTGAGGTGATATCCTCTGCCCTGGTATCAACATCATGCTCATAACACTTTTAGATTCCATCCCTGCAACATCTGCATAATAGACATTCAGAATCCCTTCCTCTTTTCTTTGATAAATTTAAGGTATCTTCTGATATGCATCTTGGACAAAATCCACTGTGCACTATAGCTTGCAACTTATTTATCCATACTCCACGGTCCTGTGTCCACTTCACCTGACATCTTTACTGCTAGACTGCCCAAGCTTGATGTAAAACGCAATCATCTGTAGATCGGTGAAAGTGCTTTTCTTTCTTTTTTTTCACAGACATGTTTGTTAACATTTAGTTGTATTATGTAATCTTCAATTTAAAATAATTGTGCACATTTTTAAAACGTCTGCCTGTCACGAACACTACATGGATCCATGTGTGTTATCTTCGCAACATAACCCCTTGTTATGCTTTCAGAGAAAAGGG
Organism: Clinocottus analis; assembly: GCF_023055335.1. Lineage (NCBI taxonomy): Eukaryota > Metazoa > Chordata > Actinopteri > Perciformes > Cottidae > Clinocottus > Clinocottus analis. The sequence continues at coordinate 1,507,886 of NW_027176031.1, read as the reverse complement.
AGAGAGAAATAACAAGAGAAGGAGGTAGAGAATGAGGGGGAGAGAGTCCGTCTAAGGCCATCGGTCAGTGACAAACATTGCACAACGCACTCTTCCCGAGCTCTGCTTGTGCAGCACTTATTCCTACTGAGGCATGAACACCATGAATAATAGGCATGCCATCACACACACTGCATTTTGTGTGAGGACAGTGTATTGACTTGAATTCAATACGAACCTAAACAACTATTGAAATACACTGAATCTTACCTGGAACTCAACACTATCCATGGTAACTCTAAAATGAAAAGGCTAGCCTTTGTGTGGTGTGGAAAATACAACATATCCTGAAAACAACAGTGGTTGTTGGGATTTGGTCCTTCCAAGTATAAGTAATCTGAAACACGCACACACACACCCAGTCAGCCAGCTGGGGTCTGACTGGAGCCAACATGCCAGTCTTAGAAAATCTGCATATCAATCATCATTCAGAAATGGGAGATAATGTGTGTGTGTGTGTGTGTGTGTGTGTGTGTGTGTGTGTGTGTGTGTTTATTTCTCTCTCTATGAACTAAAACAGCTCAGCATCAGTCAACCTGTCAGTCACAATCAATCTAATTCTACAGAGGCTGTTGTTAAAAAACAATGTCATCAGAAAACAATTACTAAGTAGAATAGCATTACAACTATGTGTCTATTCCAAAACTGCTCTTACAGAAGTCCTTCTGGTTTCCAGTAGAGTTGTCAGCCTCAGACATTAGCAACCAACAGGACAGCTGCACGGAACACCATGTCTGCTTTCACACCAGAAGCAGCAAATGCTGACACCCCTGAGAAGTGCTTTACATTATTTTTTGAAGGACCAAATTATCGAAGAAATTGTGATATGGACAAACATCCGTATCCAACATCCATATTGATGCTGAAGCTGCAAAATATTGGAAAAGAACAGCTACAGTTGAGAGAATAACAGCAGCAGAGGTGTGTGCAATGCTGGGGATTTTTATCTTTCGCGGTTGCCAGATGGACAACCATCTGTCTACAAAAGAAATAACCAGTGTACCGTGCTGCTATGTCTGAGGGTTGCTTTTCGTTCTCCTTGCCTGCGATTTGATGACCGTGACACACGGTGGGAAAGACAGGCCATGGACAAATTTGCTCCAATTAGAAAAATTTGTAGCATATGCATTGACAACTGTAATAAAGTAATAATATAAAGTTATGTGCCCAGGGAAATCATTACTGTGGATAAACAGCCACTAGCTTAAAGGGAGGTGTCCATTTAAGATGTACATCACCAACAAACCTGCCAAATATGGTATCAAGCTTGTTCTTGCCAATGATGTCCACAGCAGTGATACCATACCTGGGGAAGCAGGTGACACAACCACAGGGTGCACAAAGTCTTGGCCGTTATGTCACCAAGGAGCTGACAAAGCAATATCACCACACAAACCGGAATGTAACCACTGGTAATTGGTTCACCTCCATGCCACTGGAGATGGACCTACTGGAGAACTGTGGCATGGCCGATGTGGGGACACTGAAAGCAAACAAAAGGGAGTTCCCACTTGTAATTGAGGTGAAAGCAAATCGTACGCCAGGCTCCAGCGCTTTTCGTTACACTGAAGACCTAACGTTGGTGCCCTTCCTCCCTGACAGCTTCAAAAAAGAAGATTGTCCTTCTCCTGTCTTCCATGCACACACAAACAAGCATAGGACCCACTCGCAAGTCTGAAGTGATCAAGTTTTATAACCAAACGAAAGGAGGTGTCGATACTTTTGACCAGATGTGTGCTCACCACGGCTATGGACGAAAATCTAAGACGTGGCCACCGTCTGTGTTCGATGGCATGATGAACGCTGGTGTGATAAACTCGTGGATTACTCACAAGGAGAATTTTCCTGGTTGGCGGTTATGAGTTATGCTTTCATTTTATTTTTTTTGCAGCTCGTGAAGCGTTGCCTTTCATTTAATTTTTAGTTTTGTTATTGATTTTTTTTGTATTTCCTGTAATAGCCCGTATTGCTTGTGAACTCCTCCGGCTCGTCAAACTAGCTGTCAGTGGTGACCCCAATAAATGTTTGTCTCAACTAAAACATGATGGCTGCATAAAGAACATTGACTCCTTTAGTTTATGTGTTCATCTGTACAGTATCTGGACCAAGTTATTGCAGCAAAGGGGGTGCTACAGTTGATAAAGTTGGGGGTAGACCACCTCCGCAAACATCTCATCTGTCGCCTGGGCTTCAACATTTGCAATTTAAGCATTTGCTCTTCATTGTTTACTCTGACCGGAAAAAAAAGGCAAGGATTCGGCTATAACCCCTGAAACCACATGGCCACACAGCCACACACCCCTGGCGGCATGGCGGTGAATTGCAGGGCGACGCAGAACTTTGAATGCTCAACGACGGCGTCGACTTGACGCAGAACCATAAACAATGCCTAAACTTAATGCTGTTCACCTCATTGACTGAAGGGGGTGCTGTTAGATGTTTTGTTGTGCTTCTTTTCATTGCAGGTGATTGGATGGGGTACTAAAGAGCGACCAGTGGGGGCCGGCTCTTGCTCTCTCCAGCTTCTAACCAGGCCATGCTGCACATAACTGATTGTGGGTGGTGCGGTTAAAACGGGTGTCTGTAGGGGTGAGAAGCCTTTTTTGTTTAATCCTGTTTTCTCTTGTTTTTCAGTAGGGACTTAGGTAAGCCATTTGTACTTTCTTTTGTTTCTGTTATGGTCCAGGGAAGGTAGCTGACTTGCTTGGAATTGTTTTGTTTGTTATTTTGGGTCAGGCTCACCCTGAAGGATTGATGACACTGAGAACAAAATAAACATTATTGTTCATTTCTACTGCAGCATTGGTCCTAATTTGGGAGGTGGGGAGAACCAACCGTATGCTATGCTCCAGCACCCCTAGGCCGGGCGTAACAGTAGTAAGGCTTTTCAAAAGCCTGGTGGACAGTGTTACAAAAGTATGTCTGCTCACGCCGCCATCTTGCTCGGTGCCCTAATCCACAGACATCACTAATCTAACTTTAAAAAAACAACAACAGGAAGAATTCTAGAAACATATATCAGTCTTCTGGTTGACAATCCTGTGTTTGTGTGTAGTGCCGCCGCTCCCATAAGGCGTCAAAGAGGATTTTGCACTTTACTTGAATGTGTATTTTAGCTGTTGTGACTTTTCGTCCTCTAAATCTTTGTTTTATTTAGGGAAGATTATCTTTGTTTTATTTAAGAAGATTGACTATTCTTGTTTACATATTATTATTTAATGTAATTTGTGTTTACTGAAAAAAAGTTTGCACTTTCAAATGTACAGTGTGTGTTGGCTGGGTTTTAATAAACTGTTAAACTGGCAGAAACAAACTTTTTTTTTTCCCCGGGTGAGGGCGGCACCATGAAGGAGTTTTGCTTAGGGCACCAAAATGGCTAGCAGCGGCACTGTTTGTGTGATTCATCCACCTTCAGTGGGTTTTTCAGTCAAAATATTTAAAATAAAAATATTAGGTCAAAAACACTGTGGTGTCATGTCCCCTTTTGTTTTATGAACAACAAGACGTTGAGAACAGTCAGACAGAACAAACAGTCAACTACCAGTCTCCTGGTTGAAAATCCTGTGTTTGTTTGACTTATTATCCTTTATTTTTGTCTTTTGACTCACATATACTTCTCATATAGACTCTATGGGATGCCCTATGCATCAGTATCAGTCGCCTCGGGGCGTGACAAAGCATTGGCCATCATTTGGGGCTCAGTGTCCTGCTTATGGAAGAAAGACAAAGTGTGGACAGTAAGAGCTGAGAATTGAACTCTGATTACTGAATGACCCCTCTCTACTAGCTGAGAAACGTCTCTTGGCCACACACAAAAAAAGAGTAAAAGCACACAAGAGAAAGATAAAGCTGATGGAGAGAAGAGAGGAGATGGTGAGTGTAGGTACAGGCAATCAGATGGAGAGTCAGCGCTTCTCTACAGCAGCAGTGACACAGAAGCCTCACATGGTGGTTGTTTGCTGCCTCATAAAGTTTGTACTGGGAACAAAAAACAGCAACAGCCAAACAACACCATCACTCAGAGAATGTGTGTGTGCTGCACTGCAGTCTCAACAAAACAATAAAGCTGATTTATTGACATGTCAAGCAGAAGTAATCTCTTTAATCAGTGGAATCTTATCGCCTGATGAGGAAGTTGCGCTGCACAAAGCACAATCGTTTATTCTGCCGTCGTGTGGGACCCTTAGCTGCCGATGGGGGAAGCCAGGAGTAAAATTCAATTGGGAATAGAGATGAGATAATAAAGCTGATTATAATGCATGGAATAAAGCACTTAGATGTTGACATTATTACAATACCGCTACTAATTAATTACATCCCCGGGAAAACTTTATATTGTCAGAGGAGCACACACATACATAACATTCACAAACTGATCTAGAGATACTGTATGTGAGCACAGTGAAAAACAAGGAGCCATTTACATCACACATCTACTATTTCTGCTGTCACAGGGACGGACTCCTTTTTCAATCAATCAGGAAAAACAGTTTAGAGATAATCTGTATCTGGTTACCTATACAATAGTGTGGCATCAAGGGGACGGGATATGTAGTGGAAAGACTACAAGCATGCTTTGTGTATGTTTGTGTAATGTTACTCATGTGTTCTATTGTATCACAAGGAAGTTTGGTGACCCAGGGTTAACATTGTTGCATGTTGGCTCTGGTCCAGTTCCTTTTTAATATAAACTCAGCTGAGTAAACACAAAGTTGTACAGACTGACAGTTTACTTGTTGTTTGACAGCATTGGCAATCGTTGTCCTGCATCATCGGGACTACATAAGCCAACATAAATCTATTGTGGGACTATGGATAATATTATGAACCCAAACACGATGGAGTTTAATGTTCTGACGTAGGTTTACACAAGTATAAAACAGAACCAGTGAACCAGTTATTTCCACGGTGGAAACGGTAACTGTTTTTATGGAGATAAGCCCCTCTCCCTTCATGGCGAGTAACATTTGTAACGCTTTTGGAGTGAACACAGCTATATTGTCGAGCAAGTAAAGATGAATAAAGTGTAAAGTCAACTTTCGTCTCTTTGTAAGTTTAGTTTGACATCTGCAGTCAGACTCACAGCGCAGTCGAATAAATGAGGTACACAAATGAGTAAAGGATGGAGGAGAAGCCAATGTCTTTTATATTGAAGACTTTCAAGTACATATGATCAGCATCCCACAGAACAAGATAACCCATTGTAACTTGTTCTGCCCTTGGTCATTGTGTAAGGCACTAAAGCTTTCTGTTTGGAAAGACATAAAGTCTCCCTTTACAGAGAATGCATTAGATCCTGGAAATTCCATTACAGGTAGATGGAAGAGTGCTGGCTGAAAGTGTAACATCTCACCACGTGTATTGATACTAAAATAGATTTATTGATAAATTGAAGTGAACATAAGAAGTATAAGTAAGGAAGTAAATCACATCTTATAAAAAAATAAGGAAACACGGACGCCCTAACAAAAAAATACTATTACTCGAGTCATTTGCAGAAATGAACAGTTAAACACTTAAAAGTGAGCAGTAAGTTGCTATGTAACGTATATTAACTACAACCACTGCTGAGAAGCTGGCCCTTGAATTAACCCAAGGGAGACAGACACTGATTGTCCCATCTCTAAAAAACGCCTTCTATATAAAAAAAATGTATAACCTAAAAGTTGATTTTGCATTGTATAATCAAGCAATAAGGAACAAGAAGCAGTATTTTTTTTTTGTCACACAAACTTTTGCACCACATGCACGACGCTGTAGAGATGTGCATGTGAGCAGCTGAGTGGTGCACTAACAGAGGAGAGAAGCAGGAAAAGCAGATATTTGGCGCAGATATCCTATTTTACAAATATTACTGGGTATATTCCAGAGCTCAACAACGCAAATATTGACAATTTGTATAATTTATTAATATTATTACATTTATTATGATTAATACTATATATATATATATATATATATATATATATATATATATATATATATATATATATATATATATACATATATATATATATATATATATATATATATATATATATCTATATCTATATATATATAGATATATATAGAGATATATAGATATATATACACACAAAAGTCCACCAGTAGGCTCACACTGCAAGCTCAGCGTCCAGATTGAACATTATACGCGCATGGGCAAAGCCGCCACTGATACCTGTCAGCTGTCCTTCACATCTCCAACTCATTCAACCAGACTTCAGTGCACTTGTTCAAGCCAACACAGACTGGACTTTTCTTACTGAGTAAGAATTGCTGGTCTTTAACATACATCTTTAAGGCAGCAATAAACTGAACATGGACAAAAGGAGTGGCTTGTCCCTCACAGGGACCCTTACTACTGAACAGCACCTGTTCAAAAAATAAATATATATGAATATATATATATATATATATATATATATATATATATATATATATATATATATATATATTCATTTTTTGTTGTCCTCTAATGGCTGTCTGCTACTGCCCTTGCTACATACAGCATATCAAAGATAAATAATAATAAAAAAGATCAACCTTCTTTAGAAGTAAAAGAACAAAAGGAAACAAAACTCTTTACACCGTGGGATTGCTTTTTCACCGAGCTTTAACTGCCACCATTTATCTTTGAATGATACATGTGAAAAATATAAGGTGTGCAGCCACTCCGATATGAAGTGTGCATATGTGTTTGTGAGTGAGAGAGTGAGAGAGCTTTGCCTGCCATCTTTCAGCAGATAACCTTAACAAGTAAATATGTAATGCCTGCCAATGCACTTCCACCCTCATCACTTGAGCCAGACTTATCAGCGGCTTCTCTTCCCCTCAGACAGCTCATCAGTATTCTGCTGCCTCACCACCTGATAGGACGCCTGATTGCTTTAGACAACGTTGTACATTTTGCATGCAACAGCTGCATCAATGCATAGCCTTAATGTCACTGACTGCTTGATTCCATCTTCATACACACACACACACACACACACACACACACACACACACACACACACACACACAGGTTTCCATTTAAAATGGGGACCAAGATGATCATCACTTGTGGGGACCACCTTTCTGAACGTTAAAGAGGTGTGAAAAAAAATCTTATACAAAACTTTAAATCTTTGCATTGGTGAAGTAATGAATTGACCATGCTAACTGCGTTGCTCATAGCTTATGTAGTTGCAGTAATTGTAGCTCTGACCCTTTCTTCTGCCTCTTGGTCGAGGATTCCCTGACCACAAACAGTGGTCGAGGCAGAGTCTGACGCAACTGACACGTTGAGGCGGCACAAACAGAAAGTTGGCTGCGGGGCGAACTCGGGTCAACACGCGAATTGAAATGTCCCAAGTCCGGCAGCAAAAATGCTATCTAAATGTCTACAACCGAAATGACTAATTATAGTCATGCTGCGTTTGGTGTGAACAGCCTTTTTCTCGACACGCGTCGAGAACATTTTTTACGTGTTCGGTGTGTACACAGCATTAGCGTTTCTGCTGTTTCCCTGTCCCGTGTGTGTGTGTGTGTGTGTGTGTGTGTGTGTGGCTTCCATCAACTGACACCTGGGCTCATCTCTAACACTTGTCTGCAAACCTGGACATCAAACCATTCTGTGAAATTCCTCGTCGCCAGATTATTCCGTCAGCTCAGTGGTAGTGTGACTCGGCCGCTCTGCGTCCTTGACGACAAAGAGTACTTTTTCTAATTTTCTTTGTATTAACTTCCTGACTTCATTACATGTTTTCGTGTGTTCGGGATTCCTGTGCCTGCACTACAGCCTATCCACCAGGAAAGTCTAAATAAATCCAATTCTCGTTAAACTTCGCTCAAAATGATGTGTTTTTAAATTCTTTTACTAAAGAAATAAGATATTTTAAGCTCATTTTATTTACCCCCTTACTGTCTCAGTGTCTGCACTTGGGTCGAGCCTAAAACCAACCCTAACACTTGGTACAGATGCTATCCTGTTCTCCCTACCTCAGTATTGTCGCAATACCAAAATTATGACTTAGACTTAATATTTATACTGATGCTTTGGCTCTAAGTCTAAGGAGTGAGGAGTGATCTCTGAGGAGATGAGTGGGGATGAAAGTGTCTGTTTTCTACAGTATTTCATGCTTTGAAATACAACATAAAGTGAATGCAGCACTCACACTTATTTCCTCCACAACCCATGTAGTTGCCCCATAGCAGCACCCTCTTTCAGTGAGTAGTGTACGGAAAACACATTTCATTTATGACATTTTGACTAGCTTTTACAGGGCTGAGAGTTTTTATTTCATGAACCATCTGTCACTGATATAAGGCCAAACATACATTTGCCAACTGTTGATTGTTTGGCACATTATATAAGTGTGTTTCATGGCCTCCAGGTTGCCTTTCATGTATGACATACGTCTCATTTAACAGGGACAGACAAGAAATCAAAGATGTAGTCATACAGCCAAGAAGGCGTCGGGTGAGTTAATGTCAGTTTTTAAATTACATTTTTTCAATGTAATGTCACACTATCACTGTTCATGTGCTGGAACTATTAATTATCCCACTAATTATAAGGGATAACTTTAAGGCCTCTATCAAATGGCAGATTTCAACATTCAAAGCTTCTATCGAGGTTTTTGAACAGGTTTTTGAATGTCTGTTGCATATGTTTATGGTGTCATCAGCAGTGGCGGTACCTCGTCTCCTGGAGCTGCTCCTTGTGGACAAGCATGTGAGGGGGAGAGGATTCTGCACACAGCAGTGATGCCACCACAGAGGCGGAGGATGACTCATCCATCTCTGTCTGTCCCCACCAGGAAGAGGCGACGTGTCTCCAGGGAGACAACATGGAATTCTTGACGGAGGCGGAAAAAAGGATTCATAGGTTTCTGACTTTGCAAGACAACACAAAGGTTATTTCGGAAATTTTGAAGAATTTGTTTGAAAACAATGAGTATGCCATTGATATATCTATAAGAGTTTGCACATGTTTGTTAAACAATATGAATAGATTTTGTCATCTGTGAAAGTTGTGGAAAACATACAACTGTATGTTTTCCACAACTTTCAACTTGTCGGATACAAAATGTAATGTTTAAGTTGTTAAAAACAATATGTAATTTGTTATCATACGTCAGTCCAATTAATGTTCATGTTGTGAAAACAATATGTAATTTTATCATGTATTCATATGTCAAACAGTAAAACATATTTCAATTGTGGAAAAATAATAAATGTTAGTCAGACATTAAGACGGTCTTTGTAATATTGTCGAAACTGTAATTTTGTTATTTACACATACAGACTATTGAATGATGTCAAAGTTGATGAAAATATGTTTAATGTTTTTAATGTTTTGTATACATACGTCAAAGCATTGCAATGAGCTACATGCACCAAATACATTTACAATCAAAATAACCACCACACAACAGTTGTGTGACATGAAAACCTCATCTCAGTCCGTTTGGGGCGTGTGGGGCTGAACATTCTGATATTGCGGGCAGCAGAGGCCAGCAGGAAGTCCACGCACAATAAAATGTTGAGGTAAGATTATTTCTCACAGGAAAAAAAGATCATATCCAATCAATCTGCTTCTAAGACAGTTATTTTTGATTTGGATGAACAGCTCAGGCTCATTGATTTTGACCAGCAACGTCAAAATGAATGCTGCATAAATAAATAAGAAATGGCTCCACAACCAGAGTGTCACTCCTCTTGGTGACGGAGTCCTCCGGGAGCGACGAGGTAAATGATTTGGAAGGCACATTAAACAGGTTTCCAATGACAGTAATCGAAGTCGTGATTTGTATTGAATTATACACGCTCTTCCAGTTATTACCTTTGAGGAGGGAGGAGATGAATAAGATAACACTCATCAGTTTGCTGGCAGAATCAGACACTGCGTTGGATGGTAGCTGCTGTTCCCCAGAGCAGAACTAGAGGATGGGAAATACTCCGTTTGTACTGAGGAAGCAGGTTCCATGTTTAGCATGTGTTTGTATTAATATAACTAACCCAAGTGTGCTTCAATTGTTTGTTTTTATACAAATAGCCACGACAGGTGGCAATAAGAAAAGGATAACATCTAACATCTGGTTTTGACCTTTGAATTATTTTTGGGGACAGCTCCAGGACGATGGTAAAATAGTTGAATAAAAGAGCCTGTCAATTATAGTTCTCACGAAGAAAAACAGCAAGAACGACTGAAAAAATTGACCAAAAAAAATTGCAAGTCAATCTTATTCGTATACTATATCAATATACAACGTCTTTGAACCTTCATTTTGGTTCAGGAAAATCACTCCCAAAAACTCTCCTTTACTAATTTATGTCCTTGTGCTGCTACAAATTTCCTCTTAATGAAGACTAACATTATTTCGAACATGTAGATTAGAAGTACCGATGGCGACAACTGGACATCTGCTCTGTATCAGACCTCTGTACAAGCACATGGGGGATAAAACCCCGAATGGACAAAATGAACAGATATCTGATGTAAAGTTTATTGAAAGGGACAACGTAACAGAGTTATAGCATATTACATGAATATGACAGAAATTATTAAATAGTGAGTAGTAGGCATGGACCACGATCCAGATAACCACAATCCATGTCAGCAGAAGGAGGTAGAAGGCAGGACCGGCTCCAGACAGCACCATTCATGGAAGCACAGGGGCTCCCGGGAAAGTAGAGTTAGTAATGTGCATTAAAGAGGCATTCGTTCATCCAGTGGTAGATGATAATGCTAACATGATGACATCATATATTTGTTGTATACTAACATTTGCTAACAGACACCAAACAGCTGAGGCTGATAGGAATTTCATGTTTTTAAATTGTTATACAAAGTGTTTGATATGTGTCCAATTTAAATTGAAAGTAAAAAAAGCTAGCTTAACACTCGGCAAAGTCACAACTGTTTGCTGTCCTGGCGTTTCAATAGTGGAATGAGCTCCCATCACATAAGGACAGCAGAAAGTGTCTTCATCTTCCACCATGAACTAAAACACATCAGCACTGTAGAAGCACTTTACTAGCACTTAAATGTCTCTTACTGATAGCACTTTTTAGTTTAACTTTATTGGAGGAATTGTACTTTCTTGATTCTTGTTGTTCTGAGTTTGTACTCATGGTTGAATGCACTCAGTCACTTTGGATAAAAGCTTCAGCTAAATGTAATAAAAGTGAAGTCTGCCAACATGGCCCGAGAGTCATGCTGCTGGTGTGGCAAAAAAGTGACAAAATAGTCGTTGATGACAATTGATACGTGTGTTTAGCCAAAGTATCAGAGAGCTACAACTATGGTATCTCCACAGCGCTGAGGTCTGGCTCATTATCATTCTGCTATTGGGAGAAGAAGCCCTCTAAAACCAATCCAACTGTGCGGTGCAAAGTTTAAGATGCAGTGACTGTTCCCTCGCAAAATAAATGGTGGAAGGAGACCCACAGTGTGAGACACACGGACAATGGCAGACGTGTACCCACAGTCTATATCCAATGAGTCCGACCAAATTAGACTGAACACAACGTGAATTTTACAGGCTGCATACAAAGTCCGAGGTTAAAAGCACCAAAAGTGAATTTGCACAAAGTAGCACGACTGCAGGCGTCATTTGATTTCATCATTTGTGCAGAGATTAGTGACAATCAAAGCTTCCCGTGGCACCCTGCATATAGACATTGGCTGTAAATACACATGTAAAAACAGCATATACATTCACTCCTCGTTAATATAATGTATATCAATGTAATGTCATATACTTCTGTTCTATTGCTTTAAGAAATCCCCACTGAAGCACATTTGACAAAACATAACTAAACTGTTCTGTTTGGTATGAAAATGTAAAGTAATTTTGCTATTATAATCTAAAAGGGGAAGATTTGGACCTTTGGAAATAAATGAAAATTGCTGTTTGATCTCAGTCTCAAGCTGGACCGGACCAGACGGTTCAGACTGAACCTGGCTGTCTGATCGCTGAGCCTTCCACACTTGGACACTACGTTGTCAGCCGCACTGCCGTTGATGGAATGCGTTGTAAACAAGTAAATTTAATGAAATCTCTTATCAGTGAAGCTCACTCGCCACTGGGGACACCCAACGTCTAATGCAGCAATTAATTCTACAAATGAGTTATGAGTGAGTTATGCAAGGCAATATTGCCCATTACAGCTGGGCTGATTGCATTATAGCTGGGATGTAATTGAGATGGTAGATCTCCAGAGGAGAAAACAACAGAGACCGGGGCTGTGCTAACAGCCCCGGTCATTCAGCATTCCTGCTGAGTTTTAGGATCATTGTGAATCTGCTGGTGGATATAGCAGCAAGAGGAAAGAGAGCCATGCTAGGAATTCTACAATAATACCAATGAAAAACATGTATTTTATGGTGACAATATAATCCTTCTGTAGTGTGAACAGGGATCTTGCCAGGGGAAGAAGAGAGTAAGGGATGGGAGTTGGAAAGGCAAGACCTTGCACCTAACTCTTGGCACTCCGTCGGCAGTATTATCCTAGTGATCCTGGAGGAAATGATAATCCTCATCCAAGATGGGTATAATGCCTTCGGTCTTTTATCGCGCCCCGGGCTAAATCATTAGGTTTTTTGTTTTTAATATAAGTTATTGGTTTTGTCGAGGGTGTTTTACAGCTTGTGCTCTGGGTCCCCACAGTGGGCTGTAGCTCATGTTAACCCGTGTAGCAAGTGTGTGTATCGTCTACACCTTCTCTCTACCTATTTTGACACCATCTCTTCATTATACTAACACTGCCAAAGTCTTTACCCAAAGATACTTACCTTATACTTATCTCTTTGGTAGATTCAGTCATCACTTCTGTATCCCACGGTGGATGGACAGGGAAAGAGCGTTAAGTTGTTCTAAGGAAGCAGAATACTTTGTTCGGTTTCAGTCATTCACAAAAATTTCTTTTTATTTAAGCTCAAATCCCATACAAAAGACTAACTTCAGAGCTGGAGAAAAACACCTTTTCTCTCTTCTGTGGTCCTGCACTAGAGTGCCAGGCACTCTTCTCCTGATAGCAGAAGTTTCCTCCAGACTCTAAAGCTGGGTCAGGGCAATCATAGATCCTGTCTATAAGGTCAACCACTAAGTGTTTGTTGCCTAATATGGTGACACTGGCTGCTGTAGCTTATTACACAGGGAAGATTTTTACAATACCCATAATATAGAAAAGATTATAAAGCATAGCAATTCATGACATCCTATGCATGTTGTATGGTCTAATCACAAACAGTATATATATTCCAATGGTTATACAGAAAAAGAAAATAGTCATACGTTGATAATGGTTACACTTTTTTACTTTCATTTTTTCCTCGATCACTCAATACTTCTATATTCAAAGGCTCATGTCATCATCTGTCTGTCATCCCACTGTCATGTCTCCTCGTCTAGCATGACATTCATCACAGGTGCTGCCATGGCACAACTACCAGACAAAGTATTGTAAAACATGTCACAGCTTCTCTCATCCGCATTGGCAGTTCTGACTCCAGCGAGCGTCCAGGTGTCCGTACTGAGATCATGAAGCCTCAGTCACAAATGAGGGGATGAGTGAACTTGTGATTCGTAGGAGTGCATTTTTTGACTCAAATTCACCTCACGCATAATCTTTGCCTTCCCTTCAACTCCCTCTGTGTTTTTTTCTTCTTGCTTTTGTGTGAATATCTATTGCAGACCATATTCCTGTGAGGCCATTCGTAACAATTAATTAAATCACAGAGGAGCAATGTGAACATGTTATACCGTGCTTCCCTCTGTAACCTTAATCCTGTCTTATGTATATTTTGTGGAGCACTGTCATACTCTATTACCTTTTCACCTTGCCTTGACCCAACACACACCCACACACACAAATCAAGTCTTGTACCCCCAGTCCTCATCAGGGATATACAGTAAATCACCATCAGTCCCATTAAAGGTGTATAATCGTGAGGTGGCACTGGAGAATAGGCCATATACCATTCAGGTTATGGAGGTGAAGTAAAAGCCTGTAATTCATTCAGGACATACTTTAATGCAAGCTTTTCCGTTTATTCAGCTGAAATTTAGTTTTAGTGTTCTATTTTGCTCCTCACTACAGGAAGACCTGGAAGGGAACAAAGGGTTGCTTTACTCTACAAGCAAAACAAACTCAACTGAATTATATTAAGGTCATAATTGTGTCTGCACACGTGGCAACTTCATTGAATTCGTCCTGCATGCGCCTCATCTTCTGCTCACCAGTCCCCTTCCCTTCTCACTTCTTATACCACCATGCTCTTTTGTCAGTTCATCATCATTGCTGTTTTAGAGTTTTGTGAACTGATATATTTCCCCAGGTACTTGTATGGGGAATGGAAAGAAGCTCCTCGTGGGGGTTCAAAGAGGCTGCTCTGAAACTGGCCCGCATGAAGGTTTCCTCTCAGCCTAGGCTAAAGGCTATATTACCTGGGTATGTGGCAGACATGCAGGCCTCCTGTTTGTGGATATAAATATACATTTTAAAACTCCTCAGTATTTGAGGTGCAAGCAATTATGATCATTTAGACTATTCCATTATCATTCCCCGTGCATTCTGCCCCACCTGCATATTCAAAAACATTCTAGTATCCATGAGCTGGCACTAAGTTGAAGGCGAAGAGTAGGAAATATAAACCATCGGCTATGATGATTTTAATGGGGAACATGAGGTCGCTGGCCAATAAGAAGAATGAGCTCAGTTATTAAATAAACAAAACAGACGTATGTTATTAATCTTACCTATACGACGGCATGTCATTTCTGTCTCTACACGGCGGAGTTCCATCGTGATGAACAAAGACATGTGCGCACACACAGGTGATCACTGGGCACACACACCAGCGGACAGTGAGCGTCGAAAAATATGTTGCTGTCACGGTATTAGGTTGTTTCCTGTATTATTTTGTTGTTTGTGTGTCTTGTGTCCCCACAATTCCTGTTGTCTGCCGTGTGTGTGTGTGTCTCTCCTGATTCCCATCACCTGCCCTCATTGTTTTCACTTATGCATTATTACCTCCACCCAAGGGGCATTTCTAGGATTCCAAGAAGAAAGGGAGGGTGGGGGAGTTTGCAGTTGCATGTTTGCATGCTTTTTGGGGCAATTTCTTTGGGCCAGCGGATATCCATTGTTGCAGACACTTCATAGATTGGTTCAGTCAGTAAGAGTGTAATTTTGCTCCGTAGTTTTGCTTCCATTCATTCAGTATATGATAACACAAGATACATAATTTCAGGGTCATAGTGAATACACGTATGAACTTTTCTCAAATATAGAGAGAAATACTTTTCCTGCTTGTAAAGGAATGACAGATAACATATTAGGCATCTTGTAGGCATATGTATATCACAAAACAGCCAGAACAAGAGATATATTTAATTGCTCAAAAAGGGTTAAGATGGTGCCCCCTCTCTAAAACACACATTCAACTTCCCAAGCTCGCCGTGGTGCCCTTCTCAGTGACGACAACAGGAGTCAGGGTCAGAAAAAAGGAAAAGAACGAAACTGCGAGATGATGCCTATGCATCTCTTTTCACCACCATGAAGGAGTTACGCTTAGGGCACCAAAATGGCTAGCAGCAGCACTGGAGATATAATCCCTCCAGTGTGTCCTGGGTCTTCTTGGAGGCGTCCATGAGTCATCCCGGTTAGATGCCAGAACCACCTCAGCTGACTCCTTTTGACACAAAAGGAGCAGCGGCTCAACTCGAAGCTCCCTCCTGATGTTTGAGGCGAGGCGAGAGGCAAGGCAATAAAGCACGGATCACGGCAAATTAATGATACTTATTTGTTTAATTTACCCAGTATCACACATTATGCAAAGACAACATTGTCGATAATTAGGCCCTAATAATAACAATAACCAACATTTTAAGAACATTTAAGTCCTCCGCTCTGACTGTCAATGTTCGGGCCCCCAAAAATAACAACTATACATTTACACTATATACACAATAAGGTTAAAGTTATTCATCAACCAACTTCTTTTTTTGGCCTGAACAAGTCCTTCAAGGACTCGTTTGCGCTGCTTCGACATGTGCCTTTTCCTTGCAGTCTGCCTCTCATTTCTGCCTCTACCTCTTGCTTCCTATTCACTGCAGCGGTAGATGTTGTGGGCTCTGTTGACATAGACTTAGCTAACGTTAGCTACAGCTTGATGAATTGTCATTGTACACAGCAGGAGAGAACGCGACGTTAGCCAGCTAGCTAACGCTCCGTAGAAAGTTATTAGCTTAACGCTTCCGTTAATGAGGAGGTAGATTCTGAGGTGAGGAGACTGAGGGGCCGATCACACAGGACGCAACGTTTTAAAGCGCAGCCGCTTAAAAAACTCCTCGACAAAAACGCACCGGGCGTTTTTCCCCAAAACTCGCCGGGCTTTTAAAATTATTTTTTACAAAAGTAGTAACTAAATATTATTTTTTGCACGTTACGTTATTTTCATTGGTCTAAGTGATTGCAATTTAAAAAGAAATTGGTCTGATGGAGCAACCTGGTTTACTTAGTACCTGGTTTACTTGAAAGTTATTGTAATTTCCTTTATTCTGTCACCCCTGGCTCCTTCGGTAGAAGGGGCAGACGCCGGTGCACTGACGCCACCACCTGCAGTGGCAGTCAGGTTAGCTGCAACTGTCAGGGGCGGACTGATGGAATGCTGCCCCTGGAGTGCAGCATCCATCACGCTGTACCACTGCCAGGTGGCAGCTTTCACACTACCAGCCTCTACCCCTTTACCCGTTGGCGGGTCCCTAAGCTAATAAAAGTAGGGAATTATTTACTACATTGTTTTTGGCGTAACTAAATTACCTGAATAGAAGAAGTAAACCACATTCACCCTAGGTTCAGAAAGTTGGACTCTGACTGGAAATTGAACAGTGATCATTTATTGCTTCCCAAACAATTATTATTTTGCAGTGCACAGACATAGGAAAAAAACAAAAATAAAATAGAGCTCTTTAATAAAAAGAAAAAATAGAATAAATTCAAATAAAAGTGTCCTTTCTTCTATATCAGAAGAGGTAGTTCAATCCTGTATTGGATATTTGTGTGTGTCTGTTCGTTCTACTACCCGGGTAGGTTTTGTGGTGAACGTTCTTATCTGTGTCAAAGTGAAGTGAGTAGATGTCTGTAGTCTTCGGAGTGGATCCCAATCTCCGTTCTCTGTCAATCGTCTGGTTCACCACTGAACCGCGGAGGGTTCAGAATCGTACTGATCAATCCCTGATAAAGCTTAAAGAAAAACCAATCTACACACATAGTGCAGAAACACATTCCCATTAATACCATATTCATATTCATCACGACTTTCTACTACTCCTACTCTGATTCTCTGCATATTCATAACCAAAGGCAGTATATACACAGTTTAAATCATTGTAAATGGTGTACACACTTACAGTAGTGTTATTTTAACACAATTATTCATTATGAACTTGTATTTTTAACATAAATAGACTTATTTGTCTTTTTAAGCAGTATTTATATTTTTAACAGCCTTTTAAATCAATATTTATCTTTGTTTAACTGTAAATGATTTTTACCAATTCACTCTTTTTAACCCATCATGAGTATTTAACAACCACAATAGAATAAATCACATGTACATGTATATGTACACAAAACAGTACATCAGAACAATATTCTTACAACGTAACATCATATTCCACCTCTGTCTCCATCATTAAATATGGTGGTGGCATAATAGCTTGGCCGGCTACACCATTAGCACCGATATTTTAATATGACAGCGGGCTACCTGAGCTAGCTTAGCGGAGCTACCCGCGATTAGCGTTAGAGCGGCAGTTAGCCATCTTTCTAAAGTCATTTTTCCACATAACACAATGATACAACAGTGCCAAGGTGGGTTTAAACATTAGATAATAACTCCGACTGGTTTTATGAAAGTGTCTCAGTAAGCAGCATTTCCACATTAACTAACATCAACAAGCTAATACCAAGGCCTAGCCTCTTAGCATGTAGCACTGCTCTTACCGGAGTTCAACAGAGGGCTTACACGGTCGAAGCGGCTCCTCTCTCTCTCTCTTTCAACTCGCAAGACTCTCTCCGAATAAACGGAAGAGTTTTCAACATACTATGCGGGGATGAATTGTAAATTTATGAGGTTTACAACACGTTTCATACCCAGGTTCGTCAGCTCACTCGTGTTGCTCTCTGCTCTGTGTCTCAGCATGAGTGAACGCGCTCACTGACAATGACAATGAATACATAGCTGGTGCGCCACCATGTGGTGGGGCATGGTAACTACATTTAAATCACATACATGGCTTTAGTGACCATGAGGGTTATATAAACATTTACCCGACAGTGACAGTCACGCTCAATGCGTGAGACTTGAGAGCCCCAATACCTCCGTTTCTCTGCTCCTTTCTGCAGGCGGTCCCCCAGTCGCGCAAGGTTCTCCCGCGACTGTCTGTTTGGGGTAAACAGGATGTCTATGCAGCGAATAGGTTTACAGATGCGCTCCTCAGCGCCACCTATCGTCAGAGTTTAAAAATTAACGAACGGCCTCAGACTTTTTTTTGCCATGAGATATTGGTTGTGTGGCCTGTGAAAACATGAAAGAGCGTGTGTCACACGGCGAAACCGTGAGAGTTGGTGGCTCTGATATTTATTAATGACTTAGTTTTATGTCCGTGTAGTTTTATGTCCGTGTAGTTTGTACTTTGTAATGTGTGAGGCCAACAGATCATTGTTGGTACAAGACACAAGCACTTTGGTTCATTTCACTTTCAGTTCAGAAAACATCGTTCAGAGAGCTGCTCCGGTGATCCTTGCAGGAGAGCTACTGATGCCATCTTCAACCTGGGAGCGTTTGAAACGCAGATATAACTTAGTTGTCTACTTTTCACGTGACATTTTTTTCGACGCTCTCTGTCCGCTGCTGTGCGTGTGCTCAGTGCTAGCGTCTGTGCACATGGGGGGCGGAACTAGCACAACCACGTAGAGACATACATGACAAGCTGTGTGTAGATCCCATCAATAAAATTATAAAAACATTTTGTGATCTGGCGCTAAAGAGAATATTACAGGGGGCGGGGTTTTTTTTCAGGAGGGCGCCCCACCCCCTATTATAATTGTAGGGTAAACACTGGAGTAGTTACAGTGGCTTCATCTGGGGGAGTAATTTACAGGTAGTCATATTATTCTAGACATGCAGGCAGTCCTGCGGGAGCCAGAATCTAGGCAGCAAGCCTTCCTCTTATCCTGCTCCCAGACAGATTCCTGTCAGCAGTGGCTTCCTCCATTTCTTCTGGGCCTAGGCTTTCCTCCTTCTCTTCCATGATGTCACCGGCTGCCAGGCAAATGTTGTGTAGCACATAACATGCATTGATCACCTTTCGGGCAAACAGCAGTCTGATTTCCAAGGCCCCTTAGGAAAATGGGGTGCCAGCGGGTCTTTAAAACACCAAAGGTGCGTTCGATGATGTTCCTTGTCCTGGCATGGTGCCTGTTATAGTGGGCTTCCACTTGGCCTGTGAATTAATGTTTACATAGAAAATGTCAAGTGTCAACAAAGTAACAATTTGGTGTGTGTGTGTTTGTTCATTCTTACTTACTTGCCACAGGTTGGCAAGTAATTAGGTTGTCATAATCACAACTGGCTGCTGCAGACACCCTCTATCTCCCAACAGAATATCCGGCTGGTGGGTAAAGAGCCTGCTTGTACTTTGGAGACCTCCTTAGCATGAGTGCATCGTGTACTGAACCTGGGTTTCCAACGTACACATCAAGAAATGCGCCTTTGGCGTCACAAATACCCTGCAGCAAAAGCGAGGGGAAAAGCTTCCGGTTGATATATGCCCTCTTGTGTTCTGCAGGAGGAACAATCCAGACATGACACCCATCAATGGCATCGGCAGCTCAGTGGAACGCCTCATGGCTAGCAAGGCGAGCAAAGCCGGCCCCCACCTCCATCTTCTCTGGTTTGGGGAAATGCACAACTTTGTGGAGGACCGTCATCATTTCCTCCACCGCGTTGTGGGCGATCCCTAAATTGCTCCCGTAGCTGCGCCTTGCATTGTGGCTCCTTCTATCGGTGTGTGAATGAGTGTGAATTGGTGAGTGACGTCATGTAGTGTTAAAGCACTTTGAGTGGTCGGAAGTCTAGAAAAGCGCTCTACAAGTACAGGTCCATTTACCATGGTCCTTCAACGGTGCATATCGCTGGACAGGACTCTAGTCCTGTTAAAAAAAATGTAAAAAACTGGATATTATTTTAAAATATTGTTTATTAATTGTTCTAACATTAATCCATGTAGCATATTTATTAAAGTGTTGACTATTTAATAATAATTAATGATTTCTAAATATGAATTGTTGAAGTCTAAATGCCCCTCTAATATCTGACCTGTATGGTCAGGTGCTTCTTATGCTGGAGAAGGTTTCTATGTGTTTGAGTGTAATACCACACACCTTTCTCACCACAAGTCACTGGAGCCTCCATGATCTCTGTATTGTAGACATGAATGTCCAGTTTGTGTCTGTCCTGGATCATAACTAATGTACCAGACACAGATGAGGTTCAGCTACTTTAGTTTAATGCGTAGTGGTGTTTGTGTACCTAACTGTAAAAGGACAATTGCACTGATGATCAACCTCTTGATGTTTCCTGACCAAGAAGACAAATGGTAGGTGTGTGTGTGTGTGTGTGTGTGTGTGTGTGTGTGTGTGTGAAATATAGGCTAATGAATTCATATTTAAATACTGTTATAATGTTACTGTAACAAACCTCCTCTACCAGGCCTATATAGATTATATATTATTACAACAGTCATACAAGACATGTTAACATGTTCTAATGTCACGGTATTTTATATGTAATCTAGTTTTTTGAGGTATTTCCTTCATCCAATATGAAAGAGAATAGATATTAGATATGGCTCCCTGTTTAATCAGTACCTTACAACAGCAGCAGAATATACATTCAACTGAATGATCATGTCCTAAAACAATAAATCTAAGTTTTATACAATATTAAACCACATTAATGTTTCTTTGGGTGGACAAAGTAAAGTAAGTCTCCATCCTCAGCTGGATCACGGCGACTCTTTCCTGGATCCGCCTCCCGAGTTCGGCTGCCTCCTCTTCGGTTTCTTGATAGAGATGGCTTATTATATATAATACTCAGAAGCAGCTTTAATATAACGATATTGTATCTAATATATGGCGTTCTTCTCTTAACTCGCGTAACTTGTATCCAAAGCAATCTCCAACTATACTCCACAACCCTTTTTTGCTGCCACAGGCTCTTTAAATATATGTACGTGCGCGAAGAAAGAACGGCCAACGTGATGATGTCATCAAGTAAGCTGCCGTTCCAAATTACGTACTTTGGAAGTCCGGACTCCAAAGTCCAGACTTCAAAAGTTCACAAGTCCGTACTTGCGTTCTTGGGTATTGAGAAACGGCCCTCGTTTGGCTCTGCAACTGTGATACTCCCCAGCTGTTCTTTAATGGACCACTAATTGAAATTGTCTCATTGGGATGTACATCACTCAGCCGGGTAGAAGGGTTATTGGCTAATTATTGAGTGCAGTAGTGTTTGGCACATGAGTAATATCTTTTGGGAAATCAAATCATTTGTCACAACAGAACTTCAAAGGACAATCAAGTCAACACTTCAAGGTGTTTATTGAGTTGTGTGGTGTGCATGTGCTTGTAATAAAATCATAATATGCATATCAACCATAACAGAGAAGTTTGTTTTTTCAAGAACAAGGAATATGAGATCTTAGTGGGATTGTTTTTCCAATATTTTTTGTTGCAACCATTTTTGCTTCACATTTGTTCAGCCAAGTTAACGTCACCTGCATTAAACAACACAGAACACACTAGGCAAAATCTCTTAGATGCACTTTTTGGAACATTAGTTTCACCACAGCAGACCAACGTCAATTACTGACTTTTTGACCGCAGCGTAAGACTTTAGCAGATATTGACCTGAGTTCTGGTTAACCCCAAGTGGTACAAAACATCAACGATGACTTGACAGACTGAAAGAGATTTGCAAAGATTGTGAACACTTTAGCACGTAGTAAGTGTACTTGGGTTCTGCACAAAATTAACCAAAAGATGCAAGAATGAAGTGCAAGATTACAATAGGCATTGTATAAGTCAATATCATATGATTCATCTTAAATAGATGTAGTCTTGTACCTTTACAACCCTACCTTGACCCTGTTGAATTAATTCAAGTCAACTGCATCTGCAACGTCACCTGGTTTGTTCATTCTACTGGATGTTTGTTGTTCACTTCACCTCCTGTCAAAATGGAAGCAGTGGGATCTGCAGAGAAAAAACCTGAAGTGGTTAATTAGGCTTTTTGCTGAAATAGGAAAACAAACTAAACTAAATAGTATTGACCTCTGAAAATATTGCTGCAGCTGGTGGTAACTTAAGTGAAATGTGTCTTTAAATTGCAATGTGTTAAGTAAAAGTTTTTCTTGGTCATGTATGTTTTAAGAAAGTCTTTATATAGAGGTAGAGAAATGATTAAGTCCATTTATTTTGTATAGTTCAAAATCACACATTAGCCTCAGAGAGCTATTAGCATGAGCAAGGAGATTAAGTTTGGAATTTAGTTCAATGGCTTGTTTGACAGGAGGATTATGTAAAAAAAAAAAATACTGGTCTTCATGAAACTTGGAATGGTGTAGCATGGGCCAAGTGAGAACCCATTCATTTGCAAATATTGTTTTTCACTTGAACAAATGTAAATACACGCTTATCATACAACCAATAATGTGTCAAGTTAACAGGATGGTCGTTTGTCCAACTTCAGTACAGCCAATGAAGACACTAGATAAATTATTCATTAAGTGAGACAAAGCATGACAAAAAAGCAATAATACAAAAAAGCAATATTAACCTCGACATAGGAGGTGACGGTTCCACGGCTGTTTGGTTGTCAACAGTATGAAGTCCATGCACAGTAGAATGGCAGAATACAAAACCTGGAAGTGCCTTACAGTGGAGGAAGTAAAGTACACAATGCAAGATGAGAGCAGGGATTCAATAAACTCCATAAAATATGGACAAAGCATTTCAGAAACACCGTGAAGGAAACTCTTGAGGTGACCAGAAGACGCCATGCTTTTCTTGGAAGCAGCATGGAGAAGAATAATTAAGCTAAAGGAAGTAAAGAACAATGTTAAAAGTGCTAACTTAATGAGTCCGGTGAATATGGACTCCTGTTCCATCCTCAGCTGATTTGCTTTGTTGGTTAATCACTTTATGTTTAAGTAAATAACATGCAGACGTTTGACTTAAGATGTTATAGATTTCCTTTGCTTTGCTCTAAGGGTTGTGTACAGACTCTGCTTGACTGACTATTCCTCAACACTTTTCGTTTGGCTTTAAGTGACAGAATTGAAAACCAAAAGACCCATCAGACTGGTTTCACAAAGCAATGCTGTGAATGGGATGCAAATGAATTTCCTCTCTTAGTGTAGTCACCGATATGAAATGTCCTTCAAAAGGTAGTTCACTTGTTTAGTTCAAATGGCAGCAAGGCTTAACTGTTCTAATTAAATTTAAGAACTTAGACGCACATTAAAAAATGCTGTTAGTTTCCGAAGGCAAGAGGCGTAAGATGATGTACTCTTCAGGGTGTCATGTGTTTTTATTCTGCTCTTACAGATGCTCGTAAAAGGCTGCTTCCAATTTGGTTTCATCACATCGTGTCTGAATGTAAGACATCCCCCTGCCGTGATCAATTCCTTCCACAGGCTCACATGTAATAACAGGAAGTCCCAGAGGTAATTTTCCTGCTGTTCAGCTCAGACTCATGCCATGGAACAGAGGTAGCCAACACCGTGCCCTTGTCGCCCGCAGGGACCACGTGAGTCGCCCGCTAGACGTGTTCTAAAAATCCCCCCAAAAAATTGTTAGCAACCGACCATGGTTGCATTAAAACTATTCTCTGTATCGCAATCAGCGGAGTTCCGCCCCGAACACGGGCGCGCACAAAGACACGGGCTGTTTTAAGCACTATGTTTTAAACACTATTTTTAGCTAACAGCTATCAGTTTTAAAGCCTAACAATTCATGTATATGTGGGTCAGGACAAACAACAGGCTGCAGCCGGGAGCCCCATAAACAGTGTTTCTGACTTTGCATATCAAGAGTCTCTCGACGCAGGAGGAAATGCTGATTTTAAATGTTCACCGTATGCCCTTAACAGGCTGTGCTGTGCATGTGCAACTCGCCAATTCTTGGCATTTTGCCAAAAGCCAATCTTTATGAGATCTCCGTGACGTCTTTTCTGCTGTTGCATCTTTCGTCAGAAAACAGACCTCAGCTCAACATTAAGCATGAATTGAGAAGCCGTATCAAATCTACAACCCTGTTTTAAAAAAAATGTGTAGAGGAAAGCAGCTCACTGAGCCACTGATACTGATGCATCATGATGGCTCACACATCTGCACTCCTTCTGTTTTGCAAAAAAAAATAGCTTATTGTTTTCCACAATGAGCTATTTAGTAGTAACTAAATATTAGTTATTTTTTTGCATGGATATAACTTTATTTTTTTATTTTTCTAACAGTGATAAAAAAAATGTTCCTACCATCATTGTTGTGGAAATTGTTAATAATTATTGTGAGGAATAATTAACTTTGATATGTGATCAAACAGTCACTTCACATATATTATTATGTAAAGGTGTTCTGTGCAACTTTGTTATGCAGGACATTTGTATCAAACATGTAGCCCTTCGTATTATTTTGTAACTCGAAGTAGCTCTCAGTTTCAAAAAGGTTGGTGACCCCTGCTA
Organism: Clinocottus analis; assembly: GCF_023055335.1. Lineage (NCBI taxonomy): Eukaryota > Metazoa > Chordata > Actinopteri > Perciformes > Cottidae > Clinocottus > Clinocottus analis. The sequence continues at coordinate 1,483,048 of NW_027176031.1, read as the reverse complement.
TAGAGAAATTTAGGGAAAAAGTAATAGTGTCTCATTAGAACGTCACACAGAACTTTTAGAGTTCAAAAGTGGTGAAACGGTGTAAATATGAATGGGATGCTGCAACATATCACAAACATGTATGGTCCAATAGTAGGTATTTACTTTTACTCCCTGATTTAAACGTCTCCTAGGCTCTTTCCTCACAAGAAAATAATCTCGTCGCTTGTTTTTGTCAAAATGGCTTTAATGACAAAATGGAAAGTTTGATGTGTATGTATATGTATATGTATATATATATATATATATATATATATATATATATATATATATATATATATATATACATATATATATATATGTATGTGTATGTATATGTATATATATATATATATATATATATATATATATATATATATGTATGTGTATGTATATGTGTATGTATATATATATATATATATATATATATATATATATATATATATATATATATATATATTGAATTCCTCTGGCTGATAAAACCCTCTTCGATGCTGAATTAACCAGCTAAAATACTGATCATGTACAATGTAGAAATGTCCAAACTGTGTGCCTTTGCCGCTGATCATTTGTCCCCCTGCTGCTTTGTAAGCAAGAAATAGTTATATGTCCCGATGGTAGATGAATCAGTCGCCCTAAACTCAGTGGCAAGGGCATATATTAAAGTGTGGATCCAGAAAAGTGGTCGTGTCTTTTCCCCCAAACTACAACTCTATTACTTTCACAGTGGAAAATAATTTGAAGTGAGGCAGGTGGTTGTAAAACGTCAGACACAGTCACTAAGTCACTCTTCCCTCAGACATTCTCGATCTATTGTGCCGATACTGCACTTGTTTCTCTTCGGGCACAACATTGTCTGCAGGCTCTCGCTTGGTGTTCTATGTCTTTCAGTTGGACAGCTTAGCTGAAGACAGAAGTGGTTGGCTTAGTTACACTAGAAGAAAAACTTTAAGTTAAGTTTACTCAGTGGGAGCCTGTTGTTTGTTTGCACACGTTCCAGGGTAGTATTATAAAGAACAGTGTGAACGAGATGGAAAGCAGTGTTTATGTTGCAGTGGTGCGGTTGTCAAAGCGAAGAGGATGGAGAGCAGCACGAACACCGACTCACTGCGTCTCTGAATGTCATTTTCTCAAACTTTGCATGGTTGTGTGTGTGTGTGTGTGTAACCTGGAAAAAGAGAGGCGATGACAATGCCCTGCTGTCTCATTATCAGATGAGACAGAACTGAGAGAATAGCATATCAGCTGTGCTTTTGGTTGCAGCCTGACAGATGCAGTGTGATCAGACCGGATTGACTGACACCCACAGAGGTTTCAGTACTCTGCTCTGATGGAATCAGGGGAGTGCACTGGGAGCAGTGGGACTTACAAACACACTCCTCAGGAAAGCATGGACTTTCTGACTTGTGTACTTATTCTAAGTGCTACTGTATGTTGCACAAGTTTAGCAGATGGTACTGGTTTCAGTGGGCCATAATGGTTTGATTGGCATTGCACCCTGTTGTGAGCAGCCCTGTGGAGGAGTTTGTGATGAGCTTAGCCTAATTCAAAGCTATGAGTGGCATTCCTTTAAACTCACTTGATAGTGACTTTCAAAAAGCTCCTTTGACTGATCTCAGAACCACGATCATTATAAATGAGCCTACAGTGCACATCTTGCATTCTTTCTGTAAATGTGAGTTTCCAGTTGCTTGCAATGCATCATGTTTTTCACATTCTTACACTCTTTTATGAATTATAACCAGGAGGCAACCCTCGGTTCTGAAGAGTGAAACCAATGCAGAAGTGTCTTAAACCTGCATTCTCTCTACTGTCCACCAGGGGTGACTCCTCTGGTTGGACCCTGAGTCAGCCTGACTTTCGATGTCTCTTTTTTTTAAACGTCAACTTAATTATCTTCGCAACCACAATGTTTATTAACTTAATTTAAAGTGCTACAATACTGTAACCTTTGTGATAATATATATATGGTTGAAAATAAATTAAAGTAACTGTTCAATTTAAGTACTTATAACTGGCTGCAGTGATGGTAACGTTTCACTAAACTTGTGATAAGTACCCCTGGAAAAAGTCAGATTTGAATAACAAAACACATCCACGTAACCACAAGGCTTGTGGGAATCTAAGAAAGCAATCCATGTATTTATAAACCTCCTATTAGTACCTGTAAAGTCTCAAAACGGCCGCAGTTCCTTCTTTTTTTTCTCATTAATTTATTTATATCCTCTTGCCGCGATTGTGGAGGTGTCACAGTTTCCACATGGGTTGGAGAAAGGGGAACACAAAGGACAAAAATAGGGTGAGAAGTGCGTTCATCTTGTCTTTTAGTTTCGCGGGTATCGCGAGCAGATTTGCGGACGTCACTTCCGGCTTAATTTTGCGGGTGTTACGAGAAAAGACCTCTTATCGGCCACCAGCTGGGTTGCTACGTCCACTTCCCGTTCCGAGCCGTCCCTGGTCCCACATTGCTCTAGACTTGGTAACCGGTCTACCTCCATCTCAAGGTCCCTGCTGTGCTTCTCTCCCCCCGTTTTCCTGTCGCTCTCAGTTTGGCCTGTGTGGGTGTGTCTGCCTGGGCGTGGCCTTCCCCTCCTGCTGCCAATTTACAAACACACCTGCAACCCGTTTCCCTCATCAACCTCACAGTATATTACCCCAGTTCTCTCTCCACTCCTCGCCAGATCGTTAGTTCAAACATCCGGAACGACTGCCACCGGCTCTTTGGATTTCAGCATTGTCTTGTGCTCAACTTGAGCTTTCTCAGCCACTCAGCTCCCGGGAACTCCCTGTAGGAATTGCCCAGCCTTCCCACTACCAGACCCCAGCCCGCAGAGGACGCCCGCAAGAGCCCTACTTCTCTCTGGCTTGGAAATAAATAGCATTGCCTCTCACTCCTGCTATTTGTGTTTGCTTTTGGGTCCAGCCTTGCATTACCATGACAAAGGGTCAGTATTTCAACTCCATTATTGGGTTCATACCATCTTAATTTATCATCATACATTTTAGTTGGGCTATAAATAAGCTATATTCAACCAAATGGCTGAAACTTTGCAAGCCGGTCACAATAACACTGCTATCTTAATGTTCTCGTGTCCGGTCAAAGTTAGTCATCTGTGTGTTCACTGTACACTACCTGCCTCACTAACGGTTAAGACTGTGTACACTTTCATATTTTGTCTATTGGATTAAATCCAATTAAAGTGGCAGATTAAATCCAAGAGATCAGCCCACGGTGGGCACACAGCTATTAAACGTTTCAATTATTCATCAAAACGCACACACACCATGAATCTAAAAGTGACAATTCTTGCCAGACCTTACACATTGCACTTTTAGGACAATAACGTCTGACCAAAAAGGGTTTATTTATTCATAAATATGTGAATAAAGCGAGAACATTTTTTACTTTGCGTATTGGATTTATATGTACATGCACTGGTCTGCATTTGCAATTGAGCATTATGAATAGTACTTAGATGGATACTTATGAGACGGGATATTTAGTCCCAACACACCTCAATGACCGGCCTCCAACAAGTAATAAGTGAAGTAATCTGATATTACAATGTGTCATCCACTCGAGTATGTGTGCTGACAGAAAAATTTCAGTCGACAAAAATATGCAGAGATACAATAACTCATACATATTTCATGACAGACTTTTCCTATCGGGTCACATGACATGCATGTTATTGTAACGTCATCTGCATCTACAATACACTAGTAATAAGACTCAAATGAAGACTTTAAATCTTTGGGTCTTGATCCGACCAACCCAAGATGAAGTCCCGCTGTGTGTAGCTTTAGAAGGTTTGTGATGTTCATGCCCCTCAGTGGTGAGATCAAAAAGGATCCTCTGGCAGACAGTAATGCCACACCGTTATTTTAACACCCCACTTTTATCCCAACACATTTAGTAAAGTCGTAGTTTGTCATAGTTATACGTATGGGGCTTTTTGCTCCGTTTCATCTTCCTTCCCAGGTGGGACGAATGCTGTATTTTTTCTTTTTTTTTTGCTTAGAAACACTGTAATTCTAAGATGATGGGATCCTCCTCCCTTACCTTGGTGGGTACCGCCATTCCCCTCCTTCACTCCCCTCTTCATTCATCTAGCAGTAATAAAGCCCATGGAGAGCGCTGCACTGAGATCAATACAGGCAAGAAGAGAGTGCCTTTAAGCTCCGACGTGTCTTCCTGTTTATTTACCTTCCCTATCAGAATGCAGGAGCTCCCACCGACTCGTTGCATAATAAACAGAGATCACTGCAGAGCTACACATGCACATTTCAAGCTTTGGGACAAATTGTCTTCTCTGCGGCAAGAAAACTATAAATAAATTATCTGAATCAGAAATACTTTATTGATCCCGGGGAGATTTGGTTACATTACAGTTGCTGCCATTCTAAAATAAAAAAATAATAACGGATACATATTTTAAAATGTGCAATGTAAAAAAAAAGACATACGAGTGGAAATATGTAAATTGTGTATACTAAAATACATATTGTGGAAAATGAGATCTGTGATTAAGAGTGAAAATGCAAGAAAAGTGTCAATAATTAAATCAAATGTACAGTACAAATAAATGTGAAATGTAACTGTTAAAGCCACTAATAGTATTGCACGGTTGAAGGTGTCATAAATGACTGTTATCTGCAGATAGGGGTTAAAAAAAATAAGTTTGGGTAACACTATATTATAACTGCATGCTATACAGCATTAGTTAAGCATGAGTCAACACTTAATTTATCATTTATAAACGCATTGTTCCAACATTTACACTCTTTAGTATGCAATTCATAAACAGTTATAAATGTTCTATTCTTGATTAATAAGTTTGAATATTATATTATGAATAATATATTATAACCCAGTTATTAAGGACTTGTATGATTAATGAGATTAATTTTTAAAGTGTTAGTAAATGATTATAAACATATGTCCATTATTCATGCATTTCATTATACATATGATTTAGATCTGCACTAATGCTGTTAACATTTGTTTGCTGGGCAAAGTTGAAAAAAATTTACTGATTAAATCACGTTATGCGCCAAAGTCAATAATAAATTAAAAACTTGTGTATTGCAAGCTTTTATTTCATGTTACTCCCTTAGTATTTTTAAAGAGTTTTGCACTTTTTGATCATTTGCTTGTGACAAGAAAACCAGCTGTAAAGCCACACCTGAATAGCTAAAAGGTAGTAGTGACCGCCAGCATTTAATCCATACCTAACATGCAACGGTTTGCCACACAATCACATACTGGGTTGTGTTTGATTTGGTTTACTTAAGATCTTTGTGCTCATTGTATTTTCCTTATTTTAAGATCAACAATACCACATTGGGCACACATGTCTCCATCCTCATGGAACTGTATCTCATTGGCTCCTCTCCGACTGGACGGTTGTGTTTTGACGTAGATGCCTTTCGCACAAAAAAGCCCTTCAGGCAAACTTCTCCTGTGTATCCACAGAGAAGACAATTACATCACCTTTTTCTTTTGCCTAATCCTCAGCAAAGTTTTCTTTGAATTCAGAACACTTTGTTGTTTCTGCAATTGCAGTGGAGCGTCATAGATGCACTGGGCTACACAGTGCATTCGAAAGCGCTGCCAAGAGTCCTGACCAGGCGTAAAAAATAAAAGACAGAGTAATTTTAAGTTTCATTTTGGGAAAAGCCTGGTAAGCTCACATACAAAATTGATCATCGTAGGCCTTCAGAAACCCGCTACTGTTACAAATGCAAATATTCTCAACAGAATAATTTGATTTCCCACATTTTTTTATTTTCAATTGAATTCTACCACTGAGGTAATGGGTGTTAACAGCTGACACAAAGTACATGGCTGATATTCTCTTTCCCACAGCCCGTTGAGCAGAGACCAAGTCATAATGGTGGGAGGAGAAGCAGCCGGCGTCTGGCGTAATGGAAATACACTAATGAGATAATTATTTCTTCACTCTTATCCCACTCCCTCCCTCGCTGACACTCACCATCACCAGTGCTGACTAATTATCTCCCGTCTCCAAGAGATTACTGATTTATTACTTGTCCCGCTGCACATTTCTATTACCTTCTCTGACCGACAACGATGTTTGTGTTCCAGAACATGTTGTAGCAGCTCTCTTTCTGGACAAGCAGTCCGAACTATGAGGTGTTACGACATAATTGACTTTCATTACATATCTGCCTAATTATCGTGCTGGTCATGTGACAGAATGTCAACCGCAGAATACAGCTGAAAGTGTCATGAAAGCAGTCAGCTCAGGGAAGGTTGATCATTTCATATTGGAAGATAAGGAAAATGCAAGTCAGGAAAGAGTTTTCTTACTTCTATACAATGATAAAAATGTTCTGGAGATACTAATAGTGGGGGTACAACAACTGACTTCAGAAAGGGTACCTTAATTAGAGGTGACAGTGTGTAGGATTTGATGGCATCTAGCTGGGTGGTTGCAGATTGTTGCTACCTAAACATCCCCTCACTCCACACACAGGCCATCCATACCATAATAACACTTTACGAGCAACAGAAAGCAGACGTTAGCTGGCGGTACCACAGTTTAACACTCATCTTCACGTCACTGCAGTTTGACAGACATGTCCATGAATTTCGGTGGCCTCCGAGTCACGTAGAAACTACAGCCAGTGTTTGTTTTGTCCATTTTGGGCTACTGTAGAAACATGGAGTCATTGAGAAGACTCCCTTTGTAGATCTGAAGGACTCCTTCCTAAGTTTCAAGTGATTTTACACTAATGAAAACATAGTTATCAATATTACATGACTGCTAATAGGTCTCCAGAAATGCTTGGTATTTGGTATGAACTCCAGACAAACTTACATAACATAACATAAAATACATAATTATATAGCTCTATCCCCAGTGATGCCAATAACGTTGTTCAGCGTTCCATACTAGTAAAAAAATTTGAATTATTATGCCAATTAAGGGTGTGTATGTGTGGTGGTGGGGGGGATAGATACAAAAGAAATAAACAGACCCCTATTGTGACAATTTCATTGTGTATCCTTGGTGAACAAATGGCTTATCCCAGTTATTAAAAGGTCCAATAAATAAATGTTAGGGCCCCCAAACCACCATGTGACATATTGTGTGGGTGTTGATGGGGTTGCTGATCAATACCAATTTAATTTCATTGTTTGGGCTCTCATTAACTCAAGTTATACCAAAGAATATAGTATATGAATGACATAGGGTCAATTATGTAAGTTAATAAATACCAGTGATCACTTTGTCAGAGATCAATACTCATTGGGACCTGGTCAGCTGGACGGATGTGCTGGAGGTATATAACCGTTTAATGCCTCCTCAGTTTCTGACATATCGACCCCGCTGACTGGAGAGAGATGTGATTATAATATTATGTTTCGTTAATGATAGTTATAGGAAGGCATTGAAAGACAAATAGAGGGCTCATGACACCAGGCACGAGTTTCTGCCAAGAGTAAATGGAGACATCGAAGTGCAGCATGAAGACACCACACCATCAGGTACCAGAGTCTTAAGGTCAGATTAATACCAAACTGTCGCATCGCTGCTGTTCTCATGTCGCCATGGAAATAAAGTTCAGAGTCTTTATTCCAGACAATTCCATGTCCTCGTCTTCGCAGATGCTTTTAAACTTTAAAACATCCTCTTGCATAGTGCAGTGCACCCTAATCTATGCAAAACAGACTGGAAAAAAATAAATAAAGACATGTTCATACAACTGTTGATAACAACACCATGACCATGAAAAGAGCAGCTTCCTAAAATAATATACAACTCGGCCCCTTTACTAGTTTTTTCTGGAGCTTTTTTCTGGAGCTAGTGATGTCGTATTAAATTACCAAATAGACGACTTGTGTGGGGCGGGAGGGCTGCTAACAGGACTTTGATATCCAACAAGTGTGTGCATAGTTACTTTTAACCTAACTTCCGTTTTGTAGCGTAATATTGTTCCTGAATGACCAGAAAAAGATAGTATGTCCTTCTACACTAAACCAGTCGATGTCTTTTGTGCTTATTTCACCACCTGCTGTAAGACTGTGTTGCATATTTCCAGTCTAGGCTTGAGTTTTATGGAAATAATTTTCCTCTTCTATTCTCACTACATAATATGCATGAACAGACAGCAGCAACTACTGCACACTCAGGCATCTGCAGACTTTTTCACCTGGAAACATTTCACTGATTTGGACACGTGTGGGTGTCTGTGGCTCAGGAGTTAGAGTGGATCGTCCAGTAATCGGCAGTTTGATTGAAGTCTGCATGTCTGTCCATGGTCAAGATACTGATCAGTGTATGAATGCGCTTTGAGTGGAAGACCAGAAAGCTGCTCTATTAATGCAACAACCATCTTCCATGCATGCATAAACCAGAGTCTGAGTCTGCATGCAGGATTCTGCTCGTCCAGTCCCAGGACAAGCAGTGGTGGGGGAAGTACTGAAGTTCAGTACTTACGTCAAAGTACAAGTACCTAGGAAAATAAAAGTAAAAGTACTACATCAACAATCCTACTTAAGTAAAAAAAGTACTTACTTTTAAATTTACTTTAAGTTTTTAAAGTAAAAGTACTTACACAACGGGTTGTCTCTCAATGTCTTAGTTTAATATCATGTCAGTAACCGAATTAAATATATATATATGTATATATATATATATATATATATATATATATATATATATATATATATATATATATATATATATATGTATATGTATGTTTCAAAAAGTCAGGGACATTAGCATAGCAAGAACTCCACTTACCTCGATATGCTTCTTTGAATTCGAAGGGGAATTCTTAAAGGCGAGCAACTCCGTTTTTTGAGGCGGACAGGAAAGGCATTAAAACCTCCACGAGTCATTCTTGGGGCCTTTGAAATCGAACATGTTTTTTAAATAGGGCCAAAGGTGGCTCATATCCGAGGGCTCAGATGAAGCTCACTCTGGATCCATGTAGAAAAGTTGTTTGTTAGTCATGCAGTCTGTCGAATGTTTAAGCAAAACTGGCAAGGCTACCGCTAGTGCTGCTGCCAAATTCCCACTCTGCTGTCATTGGAGCTGATAGAGCCACCTGTATGGTTTAAACTTCCAAAACAGCAACGCAATCCATATTTTTGTGTAGGCAACATTTTGGCAAAACTGTATTCATAAAATGTAACTAATAACGACACATATCGTAGAAATGTAGTGGAGTAAAAGTATAGATAATAGCTGCAAAATGTAACAAAGTAAAAGTAAAAAGTATGCACAGATACATACAAATTTACTTAAGTACAGTAACAAAGTAAAAGTACTTTGTTATATTCCACCACTGAGGAAGAAGGGTCCAAATCTCCACCTATGGCTATCCACCCATTATCACAAGACTGAGGTCCCCTGACTCCATTCGCTGATTTAATACTGTGAAATGTAGTAGTCGTAGCAATTCAAGCTTGAATTCTGATTATTTCCTGAAACAATTCATAACAAAAGAAGTTTACCACAGCGTTGAGATCCTGCAACCTTCAGACAAAACAAATCCAATTCACCTAATTCACTCAGTCCAAGAAGAATATCATTCTAAACTATCAAAATAACTTCCCCGTGACACCTTCATTAACTCCTTCACCATATTTCATTCATAAAAGTGACCATTTAATGACCCCATTTCCTCTTGCATTAGAGACAATAATTAGGTGTGGAATTCATTAAAAAGATTATATTTCTATCCAACGAAAGCAGTTTAAGAGGTGTCCAGCAAGACTTTATGAAAAAACGTTATAGCTTTTTATAGTTTTATGAAGTTGTTTTATTTATAATTTTGCTCATCATGAGTCTGCATAGCCAACATGTGTGTTTTTCTTTGTTTATCCAGGATGTAAAGAAAAGGTTTGATAGAGATAAAACTACACATGAAGAATACACTTCACAGACTGCTGCTACTGTGTGTGTGTGTGTGTGTGTGTGTGTGTGTGTGTGCGTGCGTGCGTGCGTGCGTGTGTGTGTGTGTGTGTGTGTGTGTTTGTGTGTTTGCGCTTGCTCTCTGTTTGGACACAACTCACAAGTATGTGCATGTAATTTAATGTAATCTAAAAAACTCTATCACAAGCAGTAACACTAGACTATTTGTAATTGTTGCAGTGGATAGATTCTGAAAGGTGATCATGCGGAGGGGAGCTCAAGGGAATTGAAACTGGGAGGGAAGGAAAACCAAAAGCATTGCATCATGTATCATTTTTATGGTTTACAGTAGAACACCAGTGGGCTTTCTTGCCACATTTGCTTGCAGCACGTGGAGAAAATAAATTATTGCTAAAGGTTTCTTCTAAATGACACTCCTCCATTAAACCTGAGTGCTATATTTCAGTCACAATCTCAAGAGTAAAGTTGTATGTTTTGAATACATAGACTGTGGGGCTCCATGGTTGGTTAGTTATGTGCATTTGACGCCAGTAGCTTGTACCAATAACATTTTTTAAAATAAAGTTGACAGAAAGCAGGGTCGCTTTTGAGATGACGTTACTTTATAAAATATAAGTTAGGTTTAGGCAACAAAAACACAATGCAGTGTCAAACACTGGTCTAGAGATAGATATTTCTTACTACATTTCGAGCTCTGCCTGAGAATACATTTAATGTGTGTGTTCACAACCAGAGAAGATCCTATATTACTTTCCAGTGTCTTTGGTTTCTACCTGAGCGACACGGAGTAAATACGGTTTTTGTCCATGCACATGAAACCGTCTAGTATCCTAGCCTAATATCACGGCCTGCCTACTGGGCTGATGCATCTGTGTGTTTTGTTGCTGTGGATTCAGGAAACATGATGGGTGGTTAAACACATTCAGTGCGACCAGAGCCTGTGAACTTTGGGATAGATGATCCTTGGTTCCAGGTCACTGGGGAAGCCGTTTCAGTGTTAACCCGAGTGAATGGACGTATGTACGTACAGTAATTTTAACAATTTTGCCAAGCTTCCAAATTAAGGTGTCCGAGCTTCATGGATTCAGAGGTTGAATTTGAAAGCACATTGGAAGGTCTGTCGATTGTGATGCTTTTGTCCCAGAGCTGTGATTTGGCTGCATCCACCAGATCCCTGAACACAGGATTTTTAGTTCACAAGTGAACTACAGTGTTAACTCTGGATTTTTTAATTCCTACGATGGAGGTTCATTGTAGGAGTCCTGCATGCAGAGCCTTTAACGGAAACATGAGAAAGGTCATGTTTGCCCAGGTAAGTGTTCATAATTCAAAAGCTTTGTTCAAATAACTGTACTAATTCTCCTGGATGGGCCATTGACAACATAGGCTGCAGTCATACATAATACAATGGCTGGTTACAACCATGTGTTAACTTCTCAAAAGGCGTGACCAGACATGACTCCTCGGTGTGTGTCCGAGCTTTGGGCTGTTTGATTTCAGTAATGGCAAAATAGCAAAAAGTAATTTCATGAAATTAATGGCAAACGCCATGAAGGAGGGGGGGGGATGCATGAGATCAAACATACTCCCCAAATTATCTCTCAAAGCGTCACACCCTACAGGGCAGGCGCAGCAACATCTCATCCGAATCATTTTGATACGCACAAAAAACACATCATGGTTACACACCTGCTCAGTCCAATAGAGAGCGTGGACATATTTCCCTCATCTGTGTCTCGTCTCTCGCAGCAGACTGTGAATCACACTCTTAAATAGAACGGCCAGTGGCCTTCATTATGTAGGAAGACTGGAGACAAGTGTCATTGAAGCTCAAGTGCTTCCATGTATAATCATCAATTTCCTCTCCAAATGACGGTAACATTAGGCAGACTGTCTATTAGGCAGAGTGCATTGATGTCACATATGGCTGACGATGGGTCCCTGGGAAAAGCGGTGCTGATTAGCGTTGGCCTTTGTCTCTTTTTTTTTGTCTGGATCTGAGTACAGATGATTTTTCTGTGTCTGTATTCATGATAGCCTATATGAGAATGACTTAGAATTGCACCATGCTTCCTGCTCAGCTGCCTTTACCATTCTGGAGATTTGACATAATTACGCAGCCCTCTCAGATATGCTAATCTGTCCCTTTTCTCCCCTGAGGTATTTGTCATTCTATTTCATGCCTGAGTCCATTTCTCTGCCTAACTGAGCTCAAATTATTGTATGAAATCAGAGCTGCTGCTGCGGCGGAGGTGTTCAGGATGCCGGTGTCACGCAAAGGCAGAAATCCTCCAGTGAGATGCAACTGCCTTATCCCATGTGGCGCTGCCCCTCGACCTCACCCTGTCTGACAACCACACATCAAACAGAGTCACAGGAAATGAGCACTGATGAGCTTTAAGGCTCCGGCTTCAGAATTGTCTAATTCAGTCCTGTTTGCTCTCCCTGTCTTATCTGGGTAGTGTGAGAGGTTTTATCTGACTGAAATGTGTGAACAAGCACAGCTCATGTATTTCCTCGCTTGAGTCGAGTTCTTTTGATCAGTGCGAGTCTCGAGTTATCAAAGTCTGAAATTGCTGAATGTATGAATGAAGCAGCTAACTGTGATCTGACGCCGGTGCAGATCTTGGTGGTAGTAGCAAATCTTCAATCTGTAGTTGAGACTCTCATTGTGATCCACGCAAAGGGGCAACAGCCTGTAAAAGAAGATGGAGAAGGGCCCTCGGCTGCAAGGTCATGAACCATGTCGAGATGAGGCCCTTACATGTTGGAGGGTTTCGTTTATGCAACAGTGACTAAGATCTGCTCTAAATATTTGCGTACGTCCTGTAAAATGGAATAGTGGTCCAGATGTGAGGATTCGGTTTGGCTGGACCCAGGCGCAGACATGGGGAGGCAAGGTGGGCTGAAGGTAAAGGGTTTATTTAACAGAACACTGAGATGGTAGGCAAGAGTGCAGGAGGTGAGCGGCGGCGCGGCTGAGCTGGAGTGCAGGTACGGGAACCCTGGGTACAGGGAACAGGGGTTAGTAGGAAAATAAAACAATGCGAAGTACGTCTAGTAATCTGATTTCTAGAGAGGCCGAGAGTCGAAGCGCCACTGGAAATAATCTGGTAACTGGAGAGCGGGAAGCCAGGGTGTGTTAAGGATTTGATGATGTGATTGAAGGCAGGTGCTGGAGATGAGGTGCAGGTGTGGAGATGATTGCCAGTTGCCGTAAGCCACGCCTACGAAACGCATGCACGCACACGTAACGGGGACAAACGAGGGACTTCACAAGGAAAAGAGAAAAAATAACACAAGTCACGGTCGAGCCATGACACAAGACTTTCATTAAATTAATTTAAAAAATATCACTTCTTACTAGTTTTAACCAGTAACAGTTACTTGCAAGTCGATTGACTGAGGGAAAGGTTAAGCTTTTAATTTAACTTTCACTTTGAACTACAGAATAATGACATTGTTTGCAGATTGGTTTAAAAAAATGTCCACAATGTTCCAAGCCGATTTAGTCACTGTGGTTTTTTGCTGTGTTTTCCAGGTGTTTAACAGGATATTCACCACACACCTGCAGAATGACTGTGAATGCTCTGGACCGCTTCATATCACGCTTTGTCACAACCTTCAAGTCCAAGACAGGAAGTGTTGGCTGAGTTTGTGCAGCAAATTGATTTACGGGGTATCCGTAATGTCAAACAAACATTCTACTGACACTCATTTAATTGTCACATGTCAGATTTGAATGTTGCAAAATATTTAACTTCTCTTAATTATCCACTTCTAGAATCAGATGTGACAGCAATGTGCACCTGCTTCGTAAGTTCTTAAAGAGCGTATTCACATGACGTCATCTCGATTGCACCATCTTGGGGTCCACCTAGTTGTCCTGCTGCTAGTGGGAGTCAATGGGTTTTGCTATGGATTTTGCATACTGGAGACAAGTTTTTACACACAGGAAAGTTTCATGGCGTACCAAAGTCTGCAGACCTATGCCGAAATCACACCAAAAATGTAACGCTTGTTTCCCTGATTTTACTCGCTCGACACGTTATGTGGTTAACTCGTTTTTCGCTTTTTCGCAACCAGTTGCGGCGGAAGGCCGGCGCGGCTTGAGTCCCGTTACCCGTAGTTACCATCATCACATAGCCCGGTCACGTTCCTGTGAAACAGTTTTCATTTCCGCTATCGACCATGGGACATTAACAACTATTTATGCGTTATGCTTTTTGTGTAAATACCACAAATAAAACAAATGTCGGAACATTAAGCGCCCCGTGTCTGGGTTCATACTATGGTCCGTAGTCGCACACAGTGGTCTCCGGCTCCAGGACGAGTGTCTGGATGAAGCCGCTTCCAGTGCTTATTCAGACCGTGCTAAGTGCTGTTGTGTAGCCAGTGTTTTATTTTACCTTGAAATGAATCAGAGTAAAGGCAGACATCGCCCGACAGAGTTGCCATGTTCACTTTCTTTGACTTCTCCCGTGCATTTAATACCATTCAACCATTGCTACTGAGTGAGAAGCTGCGGGGTCTGGGGGTAGACTCGTCCACCATCTCCTGGATCACTGACTACCTCACAGGCAGACCACAGTTTGTAAGAATGGGCCGTGTGTTGTCTGAAACGGTGGTCAGTGATGTTGGAGGCCCACAGGGAACTATTCTGTTTCCCTTCCTGTTCACCCTGTACACTAATGACTTCCAGTACAACACGGGGTCATGACATCTGCAGAAGTACTCTGATGACTCTGCAGTGGTGGGGTGTATTAGGGATGGACGGGAGGAGGAGTACAGAGCAGTGGCGAGTGACTTTGTGGAGTGGGCTGGTGAGAATCACCTGCTTCTGAACGTGAGCAAGACCAGAGAGATGGTGGTCGACTTCAGGAGGAAGACGACAGCTCCGAGACCTCTGAGTGTCCTTGGAGTGGACGTAGACATGGTGGAGGAGTACAAGTACCTGGGTGTCTCCATCGACAGCCGACTGAACTGGAAGGCCAACATCAACGTTGTCTACAAGAATGGGATGAGTCGACTCTTTTTCCTGAGGAAGCTTCGGTCCTTCAACGTGTGCAGTAAGATGCTGGAGTTGTTCTATCAGTCGGTTGTGGCCAGCGTCTTGTACTTCGCCATTGTCTGCTGGGTGAACAGCATTGGAGCGGTGACACCAACAAACTGGTTAAGAAAGCCGGCTCCATCATCGGCTGCAAGCAGGAGCATCTGGAACAGGTGGTGGAGAGGAGGACACTAAAGAAACTATTGTCCATATTGGACAACCCGGACCACCCTCTCCACCTGCTCCTGCAGGGTCAGCGGAGCACTTTCTCAAAAAGACTCATCACGCTCCGCTGCCACAAGGACCGCTGCAGGAAAACATTCCTTCCCACGGCAATACGACTGTTCAATAATTCACCCCAGGCCAGATCCGTGGACTAATTTTCACTGTACACATATATATTTTATACTCATATCTATATCTATATCTATGTATATATTTATATATATATATATATATATATTAGGGCTGGGCAAGTTAATTCAAATAATGTGAAGCCAGCTTGGCTTTGCAGTCAAAGAATGGAGAAGTTCTGACTGAGAGGTAGAGAGACTTTATTCTATTCAGGGAGACACTCAGTGTGAACATAGCAAACGATATGCGCTTTAAAATGGAAACCTCACACGTGGAGGACAGAGATCAAACCTGCTCTCTACCACATGAGCCACAAATATAGATATGACTCACGGTCTGCATCGTTGTGTTTTTAATGGACCTCAATGTAGATGACACATGACTATTTTTTTTCATGGTTAACCCTAACCCACAGGCTGCACGGTGGTGTAGTGGCTAGCACTGACGCCTCACAGCAAGAGGGTCTGGGTTTTGGATCCCGGGCGGGGCGGGGTTCGGATACTGGTCTGGCAGGTCCTTCTGTGTGGAGTTTGCATGTTCTCCCCGTGGCAGCGTGGGTTCTCTCCGGCTTCCTCCCACAGTCCAAAGACATGCTGCATAGGTTAATTGGACTCTAAATTGTTCGTAGGTGTGAATGTGAGCGTGAATGGTTGTCTGTCTGTATGTCTGCCCTGTGATGGACTGGCGACTTGTCTAGGGTGAACCCTTTGCTATAGGTTATAGAATATGGATGCTGTGCATTGTCTTTGCCCCCGCAGGTGAAATATGAGCATGTGTTTCCTCTTGTGTCTTTGTTTTGTTCCCAGCAAGTGTGTGTGTGTGTGTGTGTGTGTGTGTGTGTGTGTGTGTGTGTGTGTGCGCAAGTCTCTCCACACTTTGATCAGCTGTGGCAGCAGCGAGGTGACAAACTCATGGAGGCTTACACACACATACTGCTGCTGTCATGGTTTTCAAGACGGCAGGGAAGCATTTACACACTACTGAAAGACACACCTAGTGTGTGTGTGTGTGTGTGTGTGTCTGTGTCCATGTCACTCATCACTAACCAATTTTACGCTGGTGTGTGCTGATTGTGCAGTTGAAAGTGTGTGCGTGTGTGTGTGTGTGTCTGTCAGATGACATGGCAGTAATAGCACTGAGAAAGAAGGGACCATGGGGTGACTCACATACAAAGACGGAATATGTCACACCAATAATGGCACACAAACAGGAACCTGTTGCCATCAGACCCTTGTGTCCAGTACAGAGTTGCCGTTGATCAGGATATGTCCTTTAACGCCCACGTAAATCAAACTTCTTTGACTGCCTCTTCTCACCTCAGAGACGTTGCAAAAATCAGTCAAATGTTTCAAAACATTTGTCAGTTCTAGACTAGATTATAGAAACTGATTATCAGGCTGCTCCAATAAATCTGTTAAGACTCTTCGATTGATCCAGAACGTTGAAGCACGTGCACTGACGAGCACAAAGAGAGATACTATACAGTCAGGGCCATACGTATTTGGACTGTGACACAATTATTCTTATGTTTCTCTTTACATGACTGCAATGAAGCAGTCAATATGTGGTTGAACTGTCGCCTTTCCGCTTTATTTCAATCGATCCAACAAAACAATTGCATTAACCGTTTAACACCTAGAGGCCCAGAAGACCATGGAAGACTTATAATGTAGATGTAGCAGAATTATTTCCTTGGTGAAGAAAAACCTCCATGACATGAATACTGAGGTCAAGAACACTCTGGAGGAGGAAGGCATGGTTTTGTAGAAGTCTACAATCAAGAGAGGCCTTCATCCATCTGAATGCAGATTTAAAACAAGGTGCAAAACACTGAAGAACAGGAAAGTCAGATTAGGCTCTGCCAGAAAATATCTAAAGGAGGCTGATCACTTTTAAAACAGCCTAAGAGCTTCTCAAGGCAAAGAAATGGTAATATTTTTCAAGTCAGTCACCTGATCTCAACCTAAGTAAGCTTTCCATTTACTTCAGATAAAAGTAAAGGCAGAAACAAGCAGCACCCTAAGGAGGCTGCAGAAAGGCCTGCAAAGCAACTCAAGGGAGGAAACTGGGCATTTGGTGATGACTATAGATGTAATGTATATAATAAGGCTTGGCAAAGTTGAAAACATGTTTTCTGTTCTTATGTCTAGGTAGATCCAAAGAGAACCAACATCTTCTGAGCATGCCTCCTCATGTGTGGAAAGGTCTCCTCTTTGAGAGAAGAGTAAAGCTCCAGAAGTGATACTGATTTAAAGTGCTCTGCATAGTGGATTAGACCGTGGGGTCAGGAGGTTTGCACATGCGCGATTACCTTTCAATCTACCAGATTCTAACCACAGCCTTCAGCTATCAAGCACCTCTTCTCTGGACCCAGGCTCATCACCATCATTTAGGAGTCGGCTTAAGACTTTTCTTTTTGATAAGACTCATAGTTAGAGCTGGCTCAGGCTTGCCTTATAGCTAGCTCAGTCTAGCACAGAAGTGGGCAACAAGGTGCAGAGTTCCGCCCCCAACACGGGCTCGCACAGAGCACACACACGGACACGGCGCGCACACAGGTGAGCACACACACACACACACACACACACACACACAGGCACGCACGTAGTCGATGTAGAGAGAGACAGAGCGGGCGAAAAATATCCTGCGTGCTTTTCACATTGTGATTTGCTGCTTACACTATTTTAAGCTAACCGCTATCAGTTTTAAAACCCAGCAGTTCATGTACATGCGGGTCAAGACAAACAACAGGCTCCAGCCTGGAGCTCCACAAACAACGTTTCTGACTTATATCGAGAGTCTCTGGGCGCAAGAGGAAATGCTGATTTTAAATGTTTAAATTTTGTTGTTCAGGAAGTTTGTATCTATAATAATTTTGTACTATAATGTCAATGCTCGAGCATAAAGGTGTGAATGCCATATGGATAAAGGAGCAACTTAAAGGTCTAAGGGAGGTCATTGAATCAGCCAGACAAGTCATTACTAACGGAGGCACATTAGAACCGTCTCTGTGCCCAACTCTTGCTTTGTGCAACCAGGATTCATTTAAAAAAAAAATCTGACACACACACAGTGTATGGGGCCGAGTGGATTGATTGGGCACAGAGTTGGACCTGCTGCTGATGCCCCAGTGGGCGTGGTCAGCATCACCCCAGCAGACACAGCAGCAGCGCTACTCTCCTCCTCATCCATATGGATGCTGAGTGTTGTCATCTGTGACACTGGACCCTGTGGTTTTGGTTTGAAAGGAAAGAGCTTGCTTGTTCCTGTACTTTCTCTCTCTCTCTCTTACATCATCTTGTGTGGTTCAGCCACTTCCTCTCAAAACCGCTCTAAAATTACGCTTCTGTTCCAGCCCACACTGCACAATGCGTAAAACCAGATACGGGACAATCTGTTTTTGCGTCAAACCAGAGTATTTTCATAACCAACACAGCAGAATTTCCTATGTAAACACATTGTTTTGTACTGACGCTCATTTAAACAGACATAATATAATTTTATAATGTCTTCCTTTACTTGAATGTGTGGATATTTACATTTATTTCTGACCAAAAAACTCCCTGTGGGAGCAGTTGCAGCAGACATGTTTTGTCATGAACATCAACCCATTCCTTCCTCACTAACACACACAGACCTCTGCTCAGCCAGATTTATTGTAAATGTCACTCACCAACATGATTATGACGGAAATTAAATATTGTGTGCACTGTCTCGACTCACACACACACAAGCTCTCAGTTCAACCAAGTCCACTAACAAAAATATAATTGACAATAGCGTTTTTCTTTTACTATGCATGTTGCTTAGTGGGACTTCTGGTATTGCTTGCCTTGAACAATCCTCTTCAAATCTGGCTTGTATTCCGTTGTTGCCACTTGTAGCAAATCCTTCACATGGGTGTCAGTCAAAACAGATCGATGCTTTGATTTCACGTGTTTCAGGGTAGAAAACACAGACTCGCAGACGTATGTTGACCCAAACATTGACAGTATCTTAAGCGCAGCCCGTTTGACATTGGGGTATTTTTCCATTGGCAGAGTTGGAAATGCGTTAAATCTCCCTTTTTGAACAGCTTCAGTTTGTTGACAAACGCAAACACACTTTGCACCAGGCCAAGCAGCATTTTTAACTTACCCTGCAGGTTCAGGTTCAGTCTGGCCAAGTGACACAGTATGTTGACCAAAAAGGTCAGATCCATTGTTTAAAATTAATGATTTAGACACAAGTTGCTCCTTGTGTTGATGATGCAATCGAAATTCCAAAACTCTGAAAATAATTGGTCAGCTTTGCACAACCCCACAAGCCCATTCACAGATTCAAACACGGCTGGCACTCCATCCGTGGCTATTGCATTTAGTTTCGATATGGGCAGATTTGCTTTTCCAAATGCAGCCTTCATTGTTTATTTAACGTCTATGCCTCAGTTTCTGTCTTTTAATGGCACAATATCAAGGAGTTCATTCTTTGATCACTCAATAGTTTGACCCAGGTCATGCAAATTTTGCCAACTGAGGCTTGTCTTGTATGTCACAACTCTCATCCAATGAGACACTAAAATACTCGCATGCGTGAAGGTCAGAGTGCAACTGTGATTTAATAGCCGTGTTAATGTCCAATATTCTGTGTTCAACAGTGTGGCGGGACAGTTGGACGTCTGATTCTATTCGTTTTAGTTTGACGTTTTCAGGAAACAAAATTTCAAAAATGTCACTAAGGCATTTTTTTTTTTAGCAAACTCCCCTTCATTCTGGGGCTTTTTTTTTAGCCCGAGTACGTGGGATACGCTGTAAACGTTACAGCAGGGGTGCTCACACTTTTTCAGCATGGGAGCTACTTTTGAAATGACCAAGTCAAAATGATCTACCCATTATATTTATTGAGAAATATATTGAGGATTCTTACAACTTATGTTGATGTATAACCACATATGTTGCACAACACAACATAATTCAGAACTGAACAGACTGAACAACATAATTATGTACATTTTTTGCCATCGTCCTCAGCCATGGCTTTACAACGCCGTATAACTGTACTCCTTGACAGCTGGAGAGCTTTGATCAAAGACAGGATTTCTGCTTTATTTTTAAAGTCCCGGAACAACGAGTCCGCTGCTTCAACGAATGCCTCTTTTACCATCTCTCCATCTTGGAATGACTTCTTGTTTTTAACGATGATGTGACTTACTCGGAATGACGCTTCGGTGGCAGCTTTCGCTTTAGAAGTAGCTTGTGTGAAAAATGACTGCTGTCCCAATAACTGGGATTTTAGCTCCTTCACCTTTGTCTTTCTCAGCTCGCTTTTCGGCGGGAATTCAGTGTCGTATTTTCCATGAAGAGTCTGAAAATGCCGCTCCACATTTCCCTTCTTTGGTATTGCGACGGTAGACTGGCAGACGAGACAAACACACTTTGAAAATGTCATCGTGAAAAAAAAGTCCTCCTCCCATTCCGTATGAAAGTGATAGGTTTTTTTCTTTTTACTTGGTCCAGCTCCCCCACTCATTTTTATAGCCTATCTTACGTTTAAGAGGAAAAAACCGAGCGAAAAATTAGGATGTAACTAACGACTAGCTTGTTAGCTTTGCAGCGCTCAGGGGCGTTGTTTGAACACGCACAGTGACCTAATTGTACGGGGAAAAAAATCAGATGTCATCTGACTGGTTGTCCTGTGTATCAATCAAGTGACGGGATGGCTGATAGGCTGACGTCTAGTTTTTTTATTCAAAACAACTCAACTTTATTTGTATAGCGTCAGTTCATGACAATGTCACCTCACCTTGTCATGCGATCTACCAATAGTACCTTGGAGATCGACTGGTAGATCGCGATCGACGTATTGAGCATCCCTGCGTTACAGTCTTTGAGTGCTTTGTCAATTTTAGAAAAAATCATCTTAATATTTTCGTTTTTTATTTTTTCCCTGCCATTTTGAAAGAGAACTGGACACAAATTCTTTACTCAATGATATTGCCCCTAATGGGAAACTTTGCGGTATTTTCATCTCACGCACATGCGCGTTTGGCGAACATACCGTTTTGAACTCAAGCGACGTGAACGTGCACATTAAATAAAATACCTTCAAGAGACCTACAACTGAATGTATAGTCCAATTTTTTGGAGGGGTAATCCTGTCCTACATCTCTGTCGAAAGTACAGTCGTCCCTCCTTTATCGCGGGGGATACGTTCTAAAAATAACCCGCGATAGACGAAATCCTCGAAGTGGTCAGCTTTATTTTTTACCATTATTATACATGTTTTAAGGCCGTAAAACCCCTAAGCACACTCTTTTATAAACTTGTCTCAGACAGGCATTAACATTTTCTCACATTTCTCTCTTATTTAAACACTCTCAAAGTTTCATGGATTAAAAAAAAAAAAGCCCGAACATGTTTAACAAATTTCATCTTAATGATCAATCTACGAGGTCCTCTGACCGTTCCTCTTTGTCTGGGCGCCGCTCCGCTGACTTTTTATACGGACGTATTCTGTCCTGTACAGGAGACGCTGCACGGAGGAGATTGATTGACAAGGTGTAGAGTACAGTCTCTTAGCTAAATGAGGGCGCAGAACACAATGCGCGTTCATACTGTACGCTGTAAAAAACAACAAAAACAACAACAAAAATCCGCAAAACAGCGAGTCCGCAAAAGGTGAACCGTGTTATAGCGAGGGACGACTGTATTTGCAAAATCAATAACAAAACTTTAAAAGAAAAAAACAACACAAACCCAAACTTCGAAATGAACGTAAGAGCCGCATGAAACCAGGCAAAGAGCCGCATGTGGCTTGGGAGCCGCGGTTTGACAAGGCTTGTGCTACATATTTCTAGATAGGATAGCTAAAGGAGATCAGCTACCGGGGCAAAAAGAAATCCTCCAGCATTACCACTTAAAAAAAATAGTGCAAAGGGCAACATCCAAATTAGGTTACATGTGAAAGTCTGAATGGAAGCCTTTCCTGATGATGGAATAGTGTAGTGCCTTACTCCATTCATGAGCAACAGGTAAAAATAAATAAAACCGTCTGTGGCCAGAGAAAGACA
Organism: Clinocottus analis; assembly: GCF_023055335.1. Classification (NCBI taxonomy): domain Eukaryota; kingdom Metazoa; phylum Chordata; class Actinopteri; order Perciformes; family Cottidae; genus Clinocottus; species Clinocottus analis. The sequence goes on along the minus strand of NW_027176031.1, from coordinate 1,460,667 downwards.
GCGGAAATGGAAGATGAGGAACAACACCTCAAAACAAAGTTAAAAACACTTTAGTGAAACATTTTCATGAGGTTGCTCTGCTCTGAGTTCAGATGGAAATGCTCTGGGAACCACAGTACAATTTAAAAAAAAAAAGGTACACTTTCTAGTTGCCTCGCTAGTTTACGGCTCGCTAGTTTACAGTTCTTCATATCTGTTTTAGCTCATCACGTTGAAGACCGTGTTCTCCGTTCAGAATGCACTTGCACCTCTAGAAATTGTTTTTTTTTAAATGACAGAAAAAACAAAAACCTGGTTCACAATACATTTGCTGAAGCTACCGAAGAAAAACTCAACTCGTCAATCTTCAGATCTTCATCCTCCTAAATTACTGACTAGCAGGGGTCAATTTTGTATTTGATTTCGTGGAACCAAATTATGGAATGACTGTTCCCACTTAAAGAAATGTCCTTCTATAAAATGTTTTAAAAAAGGCCTAAACGAAACTGTAATTGCTGTTTTGTAAGAGGTTTTCTTTTTGTTTATGTATTAGTGTTCATGTCTTTCTTGTATTAGCTGTTATTAGTTATTGTATTAGCTGTTATTAGTTATTTATTTGTTTTAACTTTAATGGGTGGAGGCTTCAAATAAGCCCAGTAGGCTTTTTGTCTCTTCCTGCACTTTTATATTTATTTATCTCTGTTGTAATGTTATTTTATTTTGTCGAAGTGTGCAAATAAATATCTACCTACCTTGGGGAGAATAAGGACTGGAACCAAACTATTATAGAGAAAATGGGTTTGTCCCTCCTTAACCTGAATGCACCTTCAATGTGTTCGACACACATGCAAAGATGAACTCGTGAAGGAACTTAATTTTTTTACACCATCTGCATCTGGCCTAGTTTAAAAAACAAGTTGTGCACTTTGAGGACGCTTAGCTGTACTTTGAAGGTTCAGTGATTTCAGAACTGGTGAAAGATCTTTGCTCAGTGCTGCTTAGAGAGTGGATGGGCCTTAAAGCACCGAGTGCAGGAGATATGTAAACATAGCAAATATTACATTACATTTAGCTAACGCTTTTCTGCAAAGCGACTTACATTTTTATCTAAACTCCGTGGACACAGCATCGTGGATCAATTCAGGGTTAAGTGTCTTGCTCAAGGACACAACAACAAGTTCTAGTGGAGCCGGTGCTCGAACCACCGATCCTCTGATTGAAAGACAGACATGCTAAACACTGAGCCACAGTCGCAAATAAGTGGACAAGGGTTCTGAATATTCAGTTGGCTTTTATCCCCTGGCAATAACCTAACCCTAAATGCAGTCAAGGTGCGTGGCTTCTGAATTTCAGCCGAGGAGGAAGGGCCAACTTCAAATGTTGTGTTGTCATCAACCCTCTTAGTTTGGAGCCTATCACCGGCAACAGAAAGTAACATGCTAACAGCATGCAAAGCTAATTTGACCGTAACTCCTCGAATATTTACGCAATCAACGGGTTTGATGGATTCTGAACGCTAAGAAGCGTTTGTAATCCATTGCGGTAAAGGTTTCAAAAAAATGGCGCCGAGCTTGTCTCTGGGGAGCCGTGGAAGAGAGCAAATCAGAGAGCAGGGGAGAGACTCTGACTGGCACTTGTGCACTGTTTCCACCTCAAAATGGCTTTCTGTCTGTTCTTTTCCCACTGTCTTGCTTTGTGTTTGTGGGGACAGGAAAGTGGCCTTTAGTGGGGGTTTAGGTGTTCAGCAAGTGGCTGAACTCTCTGAAACTATACTGATACCATTATTTATAACCCCAACATATTATTTACAAAGAAAATGGGTAGCACTTTATAATAAGTGCACACTATTTAGCATTAGTAAAGCATGAATGATCCATGAACTAATCATTTATAAAGCATAAATCCAACATGAATACTCATGAGTAAACTCATCCATAAACAGTTATAAATGATTAGTTCTTGATTAATAAGCTAGGGTTTCATACTTTACAAATGATTGATTCCCCATTTGTAAATGAATTATTCGGGACTTATACATGATTAATAAGATCATTTGTAAAGTGTTAGTAAATGATTTAAAAAAATGCTGCAAGTCATGATTCATTTAGGTAGTTATTAATCATTAGTTACTACTAGTTAGTTAAGCATTAGTTAAGCATGTTCTGTGACCTTATCAAAAGTGTAGACTATGCTTTACAAAGCATTAACACATGTCATGATGAATTCACTAGTTACTACTCATTAGATCACTGGTTACTACTAGTCAGGGCTGTAGTGGAGGGTAAACGCCGTTTACGCACCTCTGGAATTTTGGAAATAGCGTTTACCCACCTCTGAGTGGCGTTTATGCACCTCAAAGTTCCATGCGCCTTGTATTCTTCCGTTGCAATAATAACATTTATAATTGTGTGCTTGAGTTATTTTTTTCTTGTTTTTCCGCTGAATTAAAGCATGCTTAAATTTCTAAACTCTGCAGAAGAAAAGAAAAGGGGCGGTGTGAAGCCGGTAACGGACCCGCGTCCCGCCGGGTCCGGTCTTCTCTAAGTCGGGTTGTCAGCTGCAGCTGACACTGACGTGAAATCAAACGAGCGGAAAGAGTCACGGGACACAACATCCGGTTTTCAAAGGAGTGACTGACCACATTCAAACATCTTAACTGTACGGGTCGTATAGAAATGTTTTAATATGTCAAACACAATCGTACGATAGTTCTTAATCTAGCAATTGTCTTGTTGTGTTGGGCTCCACCCACGCGTTAGAGGAGCATCAGGATCAGGTGGGGGACGAGACTCAACTGATCCTGATCTCCTCATCAGCGACGCTTATAATGGTGAGGGAGGGAAAAGAAGAAGAAGGGGGGAGATGCGACGAGGAAAGAGAGGCTTCTCTTCTTGCCGATGGAGGTGAAACCGGTAAGCTGGGTAGTGGCCCGGTTGTGATAGTTCTAGACAGAGCTACCTTTGAGTTATTTTGTTTATTTCAATAAAACCATTTAAAGCCTGTGATTGCTGCGCTGCCCGAGCGTCTGGGCCCTTCCTCCCATCCTGTTACACTACAAACACGTGTATTCACTCTCATTGACTGTATATGACTTTTTTAACTGAAAACCAAATGCAATATATCCAGGACAGCCTTACAGAGTGATGCTTTGTGTTGCGTCGCTACACATCGCGTCGACACCTGTTTGATCACAAAATTCATAGTTTACCCACCTCTAATTTTACCACGACAGCACTGCTACTAGTGAGTTAAGCATTAGTTAAGCATGTTCTTAAGTAATGACCAGCAAGGAAAATGGTCCCAACACAAAGTGATAAAGAACATATCAATATTTATTGCAAAATGCAAACAATGTAAACAAATACAATCTTTAAAAAACAATAATATAATAAAATATGTCAGTGTCCATATTAGACCAAAAGCTATAGTTCAAATGCAAGTCTCAAAATGATTTGAGACAGAAAAAACGTGTATACTACAATAACAATGTAAACTGATTCTTTGGAGTTTGTCTCAGCTGTTTCCGATGGAAAGACACAATTATTTCCATCTCCGTTTGTTGACACAAGTAACAGCGACTAATAGTACTTGTACTTTCTTAAAATTTCATGAATCAATCTTCCAAATGCACCATCACAGTGTTTCTTTCATTCATTCCACTCAGTTACTGCAAAGTGGTCAGAAAGTAAACTCTTAGTGCAATTCCCCCTAAGTCTCCAGATCTGCTCCTTGTAGGATCTCCAGGCTCTCTCAATAAGCTGGGTGTGGGCTCCAGTGTTTGGATCTACATACCACCTGCTGTGCTTGACAGTGTGATGGTTGTGCCTTAGGGAGTATGGGATAGGCCAGCCATTCGTCACTGATAATTGATGATCCAAGCCTCACACGATGTGTAATCAAGGGGACTAGATGTCGTCGAGATCTTCTCTCCACAAGACGTAGGATAAGCTTTCCAGATATTGGCCCTTGATGATGCCTCACACTTGGCATCCCAAAGACCCACTTCTTTCTTTTCCACCCACCAGCCGTTCTTCCTCTCCCAGACTGATAAGGAAAAAGAATAAACACAGTCATAAACAGATACTTTATATTAACAAAAACTTGGTTGACTATATTGCACAATTATTTTTAAGTCTGTATTATTATACCACACCTTTCTTTTGTGCTTAAAATGGCTCTAATCATTGATCACAACAAACTGCCTTCGTCCACCAATCTGCTGGCCTGTAGGCCTTCTCAACCTTTCAGCTGCTGCGATCTCTTATTTTTTTTTGCCATTTTACTAAGAGTTGTCGAACTGGCTGCAATGCTGTCTTCCATCATGTCAATCTACCGTAATCACAGACCCTGAGAAATTCTTCAAAGGCAAATTAAAAAAAAGGTTTGTTTCTCCAAAATCATTGACAAAACATTAGTTACATTATTTTGCATATGTTATGTAAATTGCAAAGAGAATTTCAATTTCGTGAGCCTGTGTGATTATGCCATTATTGTCATTACTTGCTTACCTGTACACGAATTGCATCCAGTTACTCAGGGAGACTTTTGAACAACTGAAGATGAACCGGACAGATACTTGATTTGCCCTTCCCATATGTACTGCTCGTCGACAGATCCCACTTCATACATCATCAACGTGGGAAAAGGTGTTGCTCAAGAATTGATACAACGTGCGTTTCCGATATGAAAAACTCTGAACAAAGTAGAAAAGGCGTGCGGACCCGGGCCAAAAAGAATGCCAGCCAGGTGACTGATAGTTTAGAGACGATGCCCGTCACTGGCACGAGTGGTGATTATATTTATTAGTTTGCTAACACGTCCACATTTTTGATTAAGAGTATCTAGCTAGCTTGCCAGCTAGCAAGCTCACTAAGTAGCAAGTCACTCACAACTGAGACATGCACACGCCCCGTGGCACCTCCGTTGTACGTAGACCACCCCAGGTGACAGTTAGTATATAATAACGATGTCAGTAACTCAACATCTGTTCTGACGTTAGAAACTGCTTCTCAATCAATTTTGTTCTTTTTGTTGCATGTTTGTTGTCTGTTATCTATCTGGTTTGAGAAAAAGTGCTTTTATTTTAAACTCGGCAAACCTTGTTTTAACGGACGTTGCTGTTTAATGTCTAAAGCTACAGTCTATGCGGTCAATACAAATGAGATAAATATGATAAATATGTTTGCTATGTATGTATGCTATTAATGCTAGATGAGTAAGCTAACAATTATCGTTTGTTGTGCCTTCCACAGCTCTTATGTTGGTTTTGGAATGAATAAAACATTTGAAATCATCAGTCAAAGTGCAAGACAACCTGCTATATGACCATTTATCTATTTATATGAGTGAAGTGGATAAGAGCTATTAGGTTTATAGCATGCACAATACCAGAACATTAGGGTAATAGAACGTTCTAGACTAATTAAATGATAAACAATTACTTTTTATTTTGTGTTCATAGCCCCTACTACGCAGCTGGTATTGCAAAAAAAAAACAAAAAACATGCATTGGACGTGTGGAAACTACGGACAGAGTGGCAAAAAGAGAAGATTGATGAGCTAACAAAAAAGAGGGACTATGTGAAAGAACAGTTATCATTGGGTAAGTCTCACGACACACAGTTGGGTCTTATAATATAAGTGTATCTTTGGACTTTAGGGGGGTATTCATGCACCAATGTGTTTATTTAGGCATTGTGCTGTAAGCCAGCGGTTCCCAACCTTTTTTGCGCCACGGAACGGTTTTATGTTGGTCAATATTTTCACGAACCGGCCTTCATGGTGTGGGTAATATATATGACGTAATAAAATGATGCGACCGGCGACACAGTGGAGGGATGTGTAGCACAGTGTGTTGCAAACACACTGAGTTTCACCTAACTTGAGTTAGTACAGAGTTCTTTATATTTGTCAGGCGCTGCAATGAACAGCTCTACGATGGGAGTATTGGCCACCACAGTGTTACAATCAACACGAACATGCTTGAATGCCGCAGACATAGTACCTTCTTTACTGAACTGCTTCAGAATCTTTCTGTACCGGGACACAGAGGGACAGAGCGAACACACACATGCACACAGACAGTTTCAATCTAAAGTGAGATCAGAATGGATGGTTGCATCTAAAATACCTACATGTAGAATGGTTTACCAGGTCATTGTTCTCTAACCAAAATGTAATTTGTTAAGGTAAAACTAGTTAGCACCATCAATTATTTTAAATGCAATGCCTTGTTGCGGGCAGAGCCAGCCAGAAGAGGAATAATTGTACAGCACAGCTCAGAATGATCAAACGGAAAACCCAGCGAGTGATAAAGTGTGAAAGTAGCATTTCTACCTCTATAATATAGCATTGCGTCCATTGCCTTGGACTTCTTCCCATCCTTTTTCCCTTTCTTCATACTATTTTTCGTCTTCTTCTTGTCCTCCTCCTCTGATGTGGTAGAGGAGGAGTCAGACGTAGTATCAGAAAAAAATTCCATCAAACTGTCACAGGACGAATTTGAAGAGTGGACTGCCTGGATGGAACCTTTGTTGTCTTTTTTAAGAGCTGTCAAACAGAATAAATACAAACATAAGGCTTAAAGCAGCGGTCCCCAACCCCCGGGCCACGGCCCAGTACGAGCCCTTTGGTTGCCCTAGGCGAGATTCAGAACATTTTCTTTTTTCTTATTTTAAATAATTTATTACACACTCAACGCTAGGATTAAATTAACTCCATAAACTGTGCAAAACACTCTTTTTTTCAAATATGTTTATTGAACAGACCTCAAAACATGATAAAAGCTGTATAGGGAATGACTATGGTTGACAAGGTTTGACAGTTGTTTTTTTTTTTCCCTTACACACAAATCCCCCTCTACCCCCCCCCCCCCCCACACACACACACGCGCGCGCACACAGACACACACACACACACACACACACACACACACACACACACACACACACACACACACTTCACCTCTTCTCCTTTTTTGTACCCTTGAGGCTAATTCATTTAAATGGGATATTTTATAAAGTTTGTATTTGATGAAGAAAATCTGCTAGATTTTGGACTCCATACGCATAAGCTAATGGGGATCCAATTACATTTAGAAAAAGTAAATGAAAACAAAGAAAATAAAGAAAGTATGACATGTATTCAAAGTAAAATTGTTGCACTTCTGAAAGATACAAATTACAACTTGAGCTAACAATATGTATTCCGATACAAAGACACAGTGTCATCTTTTAGTAGAGAGGGAGAGGCTTTGAGCAGCTGTGAACAAGTGTTAGTTCTGCTTGACTTTGCTTGAGGGCCCCGGTCTGAGGGTCCCTGTAACCAGAAGAGGACTGAAGGAGCAGATCAGTGAAGGGTACTTGTAGAGAATGTCATTGGGTTGACCCACTCTGTTCAATGGGAGTCCCATCAATGGACTTTGTTGTTGCACCGGCGGCTTGTGTGGATGTGCATGGCTTTAGACCCCAGTGAATACATCTGACAAAGAAATGGAGAACAACAAAATGATCCAAATCATTACCCGATGATCCAATAGTTCCAATAAGGAGTGCTTTCCAATATTAATGCAAAAGACAATCTTTAGTGTCTGCATGAGATGCACCAGGCTTTCAAGTAACTACAACGTGAACTTGTTTATGTCCTCATGTTATGCTCGGAGGGAAATGTGATGACATGGCATAAGAGATATTTGGAAGTTCTGCATCAAACATACTTATGTTAGTATATTTACTTAGCTTGTGTATTTATAGTAGACCAACCATGATGTTTTTTCATTAATCTAACTCCATGTTGTTGTTACCTAAGTGTGTTTTTTTGAATTGACGTTAACCAACGGTTCTCTGCCACTGCAGTTAGACTCACTGGGCTATTCATCCATCAGAAAGTTATTTTTAAAGGGCTTGTGATGAGTTGGGATGAGAAGGTGTTAGTTTTAATTCGTCATTCATTTTTTATGCTGCGTTCACTCAGCTAGCCAGGCAGATCTCGGCTGGTTCATTACAGCCGCATGAACCCAAAATTAACACATGTTGCTGGGATTTAATTGCATTAAACAGATAAATGGGATACTGAAACGATTACCTGATGATCCAGATATGTTGTTTTTTTTATTCATATTGTCTCCGCAAGACGACAAGCAAATACGGTGTAGCAGCTCCATCAACACTCATGTAGTTTGTACCCTAAGGCTAATCCACAAACATTTGTTCACATAGTCCCTTCCAGTCTTTACTCATGAGGCATCGTAGAGCTCCGGGTGCCCTCCTACCACTACACTTTTTAGTTTTCTTAATTCGGCATGGCAGGACGTCAGTAGAACACAGGAGGAGCGTGATAATGTTGATAGGCTTCTGCGATAGCGCCACACAAATGTCTTCACGTATACGGCAAATTTTGCTTTTCTGCCTCACACCATTTGTGTGTACGCATTTAGTTTGATCACATTGTAGGATTTGTACCCGACTGATCCTATCGCCAGAGGTTGATGGTCTATCAATGTCATCATTTTATTACCAGTTATTTTTTAGATAGTATATCTAGACCAGCGGTCCTCAATGTTTTTGAACCACGGTACAGTTTCGTGTCAGACAATATTTTCTATAGAACATCTTCGTAATGATATGGTAGTTAGAACTTTTCTTTTTCCTATTAATTGTGAAACACAGTAAGTTGAAGCAGTTGCACCTGTTTTGTCTCAATTTGCCAGACTAAGCAAGAGTTCTGTGTCTTTACTGCTATACATCTAGATCGAAATGCTTGAATTCATCATTTATTTTATAACTTGTGTATTTGTTACTGTTTCAAGAGATCGTTATTGTATTGGGAAGATGTTTTGACTGATTGAGTAGAAGTGCATTGTCCAGTACATTTTCAGACCGCTAAATACAACCTGCTTTCAGTACAGTCGAGTATCGTTGTAAGTTGCACTTCGTTGAAATAGCTTTGCATCACTTATTTTCTGGTGACAATGAATACTTGAATGTTGCTTGAAGTGGAAAATTAAAAGAAGTAAAGCAGAAATCCAACAACTGTGAATTTTAAGCTAAAGATCTGGGCAGATTATTACTTTACAACATTTAAAGAATTATTAACATTATCGAATAAGTGTAAATAAGTTTGAAGTTATGCCAATTACCTCAGTGCATATTGCTGCATGATATGGCAACTACAATACATTTCATTTAGCTGACGCTTTTATCAAAAGCAACTTACATTTTTGCTCTATACACCGTAGACACAGCAATGGGGAGCAATTTGGGGTTAAGTGTCTTGCCCAAGGACACAACAACAGGGACTAGCGAAACTGGGGCTCGAACTACTGATCCTCTGATTGAAAGACGAGCATGCTAACCACTGAGCCACAATCCTCCCTATATCAGTTTGACTTTACTACAGCATGATCAGGTGTGATCAGCATATCGGTGCAGCAGCAGAGGAGTTTCCAGGGTTCTGAATTGATTTCAGGTTTCTCTTGTTCGGTTTTTGGAAACGTCTATTGGGGAGTGTTCTGTCACAACACAAAATACAGCAGTACAAAGCAGTTGTAATGAGTTTGGAGCATAAATGCATCTAATAATACCAAAATATGCAACAATAATTAAGAAGCCTCACAGGCTCCATAAATATGCATCTTAAATACATGAAAGATGAAGTAGAGTGATTGCACTCAACTCCAGCAATCAGAGGTAATCAGTTTTATATTTAAATCCACCTTGGGAAACCACCCTTCAAAAGAGGAAAATTGATTAATTAATTAATTCTCTAATCTGGCTGTTGCTACTGAGTTTGAGTGTACAGTGACCGTAATGTCTCGTACACACAGACCACATTATCCATTTCCATTTCACTCGCAACCACTCAAGATGATTGCAAAGCAGACGATGGCCTCAAACCACAAATGATTGATGCACAAGTCCAGCTGCGATACATTTGTCGTCCTACATGAGAGCGGACAGTTCTGGGTCTCTATGCAGTTGCACTGTTGATATTTATGCCATTGGTTCACATCAGCCAGGATTGGACCTGGTCTCACCACACAGACCCTGCCATCAAGACAGCTGATCATCTTCCTCCTCATGTTGAAGAGGTTCAACTTGGACTCCAGGATACTCTGCAACTTATACAGGTGCATCATCTATTCTAGAGTATTCAAGTGCTGCCTCACCACCTCATATGGCTGTTGCGTTGGCCTCAATCACTAGGCTCTGTAGAGGTGAGACTCTACAGCTCATTGGGACGGAGTTGCCATTCATGAAGGACTTCACATCCAGCAGTGCAGAAAGAGGGACCCCAATCACCCTGCAAACTATTCTGCCTGCTGCTTGTCTGACAGATGGCACCGCAGTGTCCAGTCCTGCATCACCCAGTCCTGCAGCACCCAGTCCTGCAGCATCTAGTCCTGCAGCACCCAGTCCTGCAGCATCTAGTCCTGCAGCACCCAGTCCTGCAGCACCCAGTCCTGCAGCATTCAGTCCTGCAGCACCCAGTCCTGCAGCGTTCAGTCCTGCAGTAACAGACATGTACACTGACAGCTGCAGTTCTGTTCATCTGCTTGGGGACGCGTTGCACAGATCACTATGCTAACATTTGTAGCGTGGACAGGACTGGACACAACACATTGGCCTCTGATAACTAACTTCACATGATCAGGACCCTTTAGTACTCGGGGGCACAGGAATTATAACTTTGGCTTCAGGGACAGCTTCATGCCTCAGGCCATTAGACTACTTTCTATATTGTGACTTTGCCTTTGTACACTTTACTGACTATTTAAACACTGTTTATTTATTTCTCATACATCTACATGTATTATGTTCCTTTTTGTATTCAGTGTATTTACTTGCAATGCTGTATGCCACACATTTCTATCTATTCATTTATTGTACCTTATATCCATGTATCAATTTTAGCCCTATCTTCAAACTTGCACTAGCCATTTCTCAGATTATCATATTTTTTCTTGAATGTTTTTTTAAATACATATTTAATGTGCATAGTTTGAGGGAACATGATATCCAAAATGAGCATTGCCTGCTTCTCTGCAACTGTTGTGCATATGATAATAAAGAACTTGAATCTTGAAAATATATATATGTATATATGTGTATATATATATATATATATATATATATATATATATATATATATATATGTATATGTATATATATATATATATATATGTATATATATATATATGTATATGTATATATATGTATATGTATATATATATATATATATATATATATATATATATATATATATATATATATATACTGTTATTGTAATTCCCTCTTTCTCGGCCCAAACATCCATCAGCCGTCAGCGCTCTGTCTGCTCTGACTCTCCTCACAATGTGTGGGTGGCCGGCACACAGCTCGTCTCCTCAGCTCTGCTGCATTCCAGATTTTATTCTGTGTGTGTGTGTCCCTTGAGATTACGCAGTCATGAATCCAGGGCATTTATTAGCACACAGGATGTGTAGAACTCTGCGCCTATGTCGTTAGATACGAGTGTGGTTTCTCATTCGGAAGCCGTGTTAATATCAGGCTGAGCGATGTGAAGGGCACGCTAACATTTTCAACTGCCAATCACTAGCTTTGCTAATATTGCTCCTGTGAAGAATGGAGGCCATCGGGGACCGAGGCTCTCCTGAATGCCAACGCTAACGTGGACACAGTCATATGCTGCTCAGTGATTACCTCTAATTGCACAATGATGCTTATTGGGTGTACAGATTGTGTTCATTTAAATATATAGATTAAAGACATAACCATTCACACACAATAATAAGAGGTTTAAACTGAGGATGAAAGTGTGCGATACTCCCGTGGGCCATGTTTCACCATGCAGACGCCTGCCCACCCTTGTATTTACATGTTTAATTTACATATGCAAAGCTCCTAGAAAACAGCGGGTGGACCATATACGTTAGAGCACTTTGCATATGTTTGCTTAATTCCCTTCGGTTCCTTTGGTGGAAACGACGGACAGAGGAAGATGACAGAAGAGGAGCCGAGTGCTGTGAATCGAGGGGAAGAGGGAGGGATGGTAGGGATCAGAGGGAGAGCTGGGGTGGGCTGTAATTGATGTGTTTGTGTCTCTGGAAGCGGAGGAATTCTACTGCAGTTGATCTCATTTGGCACTTCTCCAGAGGACTGAGATTCACACAAGGAGGAATTCAAAGACCAGTTCTGCATATGAGACACACACACACACACGCACACAGATTAGAGACAAAGCCGTGCATACTGATAAACTATCTTGCTTAAATGCATTGAAATGGTTTTTATCAGAAATACTTGTTAAAAGTGTAACCGTCTTTATGTAATCAAAAGGCACTTTGTAATTTCATCCTATTCCTGGGAGCTTCATTAGAGGAACAGACATCTCAGAGGGAAAGTGTAGCGTAGTTCTGCCACAGCTGATCATGTGAATGTGTTAATGTCATGTGATTCCACATGTAACCAGTGTACGGTCTGGCCGGGCGCCAGAGAGAAGTTTGAGGGACTGGTGTGTCATTTCAAATGTTCTACCAGCCATGATCCATCTCCCCTGCACACACACACACAAACATAAACACACACACACGCACACACACAGTCATGCGTTGTTTTGCAGCATTAATTAATGCATGGGCCTGTCACTGTGAGACGTATACACCTGTGTGTTTGTGTGTGCTAACCAGCACTATACCATAGATATGCAATAAAATGAAGGCAGCTAAAATGATAATTTATAAGATGTTATCCGAATGTATTTACAGTGAATAACTAACGATGCGCTTGCTGTCTAATGGTCTGGACAGGGACATTATATTCAAATTTAACAAGGTCCAGTTAGTGCCACACATCCCACCTGTCTGTTAACCCTCCTGTCACGTCAGACCCTCCCACAGCATCAGCCTTCATCCCTCACCTGCAGCACATCTCATTAGTCCTTCACTCGTTAAGCCTCCACTCGTTCCCTGCCAGATTGTCTTGTGTGTGTTACAGCCGAGCGCTCCAGTGCTATTCCAGAGTACCATCCCATATTTGCCGGTTCTCCACCACGGGTTCTCTGCCTTCCCCTCTTGGATTGTTAGCCTTATGACGGATCTACCGGTGTTGACCCTGCCTGAACTTGAGTAAACCGAAGTGTCCTGGTCGTGCTTTTGGGTTCCTGTACCTCGGTAGAAGTAACAGAGAGAGAGGATTTCCTCATGCACGAATTTGGAAAATCTCAATAAAGTCACACGCTCTAATTTAGTGTTGTATATAGTGAAGTTATATTAACAACTCACTGTCAAATTGAATAATATCTCAACAATATTTCGTTTTTTTAATTAAACTAAATTAATTTTAAATAATACATGCTCTAATAAGAAATGCATTTTTAAGACATTCCAGCAAACATCCCCATATGATTGAATGCTAAAAGAGGTATCACATATTACTTTGCAGTTAAATATTTAACATTTATTCCAACACTTATTAATACAATTTTCTCTCTCTCTCTCTCTCTCTCTCTCTCTCTCTCTCTCTCTCTCTCTCTCTCTCTCTCTCTGTAAGGACAGACCACCACCACCCTCAGGTGCAGCAGTAACAACAGTGTTGTGGCTTGTTTGTGATTAAATATGACTGTAAATAAAAAAAAAAGTCACATAATCATCATTTCACTCACCAGACGCACATAAAAAAAGGAAAGCGGTCATCAATAAGTCCTGGGATTCTAGCGTCTAGGTTTTGACAGGCTCCGTTTATGCTGAGTTCAGGCGGCTGATCTGGAATCAGTCGTTTCACCTGGAGTTTCTTTTCTCAAACTGGTCTTGGAGGAGAGATTTGATCTTGTTAGGCTTCTATGTCATTTATACAGTATATTTGATTTGCTCTTCCATATGTTCTCACAAGAGCTAGCTTCCAGGAAGTGTTATTTGATTGGACGCTGCAGCTGACTGAGCGAACTAATCGCTGCAGTTTCATACCAGAGTGAAAACGGATCCCAGATTAAACTCAAGTTGTACATTTTTTTTCTGATTCATCATCTGGTTAAAACATATGTTCATTTAAATGTCTGCGGAGCGGTTTAAAAACGCCTTGTGTATAAATTGTTCTATGAATAAAGTTGACTTGACTGAACTCAACCTATGCTCAGGCTTCACACCAGGAGGCGTGCAGGGCAATGCCACAAAGTGGTGGAGTGTAATTACAGAGGACAGACACATCGGCTGTTTGATGGCAGCGTCAGAACTAAACTACAGGCTGTCTGGAGGAGAGGAGATGTAGTACCCGGCAGACATTAATTAGTGGCGTAGGCTGTGCTAAAGTAGAAGATAATGTTTTTCTGCAATACCTTCTACAAAGCTGATAGTAGAGGTCTCAATAATGTGTGTGTGTGTGTGTGTGTGTGTGCGTGCGTGCGTGTGCGAGTCAGGGATGATGAAGAAAATGCTTCTAAACTGTAAGAGCAAAAGAGAGAGGTAAACAATAGGACGCGTCGCCCACCATTGCAGCAGCGTCTCTTTGTTAGTTTGATTGGCGTCTGAAGATGAAAAGAGTTGTTTTCAACAGCCAACTCTCACATGTCAGTCGCCTCTGCGTTTTAGAGAGACTGATTCATTCAGACGGAGACAGACAAGTGATTGTAGTTTACAGCACCGGCCCTGTGCAGTTGCACACAATAACTTGTATTTTGAGTCAGAATTTAGTGTTTGTTGTCCAAGTTCATCTCCAGTTCTCATGCATACATCACATCCTCAGTAATCTTCTGATCACTGCGTGAAGCAGGTCCCTGTAATAATCACTTTTAAGGAAAGTTCTGTTTTAATGTGTGCTGTGAATATACTCGTTAGCATTACAATCTGAGTATGAACGCTCCCCTGGAAGCAGCTTGACGAGAGTTGTACAATTATTTTTTTTCGTGTCAAAAACTTTTGGTTAAAAAATGAAACGTTCAAAATAGCCTCTTTACAATGCTTTACTATGTACATGTTTTGGATGTGGTACATGTGATGCATGTGGTGGGGGACAGGAGGATGATGACTAAACTAACCGATAAATCACGCCTTTCACGCCATGCAGGACACTCTGGCCGCGCTACACAGCTCCTTCAGCCACCGGCTGATTAATCCCCGGTGTCTGAGGAACCACTCTGAGCACTCTGAACACTCGTGAACACTTTCTCCTTGTGCAGTACCTAATATGTGCAATTTTCATTATGTTAAAGTATGTTTAAGTACTTTTATACACGTTTTATTCCATCTGTAAATTTAATATTCTTCTCACTGTTACTTTTTGTTCTACTGTTTATTTATATTACTTGATTTTTTAAATCTTTCTTTACTTGTGAGCAATGCTGCTGTAATCCTATAATTTCACCAAGGGACTAATAAAGGATTATTTTATCTCTTATCTCACATGTTGTACATGTGCCACATGCTGTACATGTGGTACATGTTGTACGTTTAACAGCATGGGAGGTTGTCTCTTTCTGTATGTGCTGCATACGTGTATATGAACAGTTTATCTCCTCTCGGCTGCAGCAGTGCTCCCGTTTCTCGCTGCAGACACACTTCCTCTTTAGTCGGTGTGGTAATTACTACGGCACAGCCATGATTGGAGAGGACGTTCTGAATAATTGCTTTAGCCCTGATGAGGGCTGCTCTTGTTCATCAGTCCCCAACATAGCAGGAAGGCACACCTGAAGTGTGTGTAAGTTTTTATATTGTGTTTTAGTAAAAGTGCAAAAAGAACACTGCTGCATGGTGTCGCATAGTGCCGAATATATGCGTTTTCGTGTGTGTGTGTGTGTCTGTGTGTGAGTTTTTATAGTGTGTTTTAGTACAAGTGCAAAAATAGCACTGCTGTATAGTGCTGTAAATATGCGTCTTCAAGTGTGTGTGTGTGTGTGTGTGTGTGTGTGTTCATTCCTACCTGGCTGAGAGAGTGTGAATTAGAATCCCAATATAGTTTAGGCTCATTAAAAGTTTCCGCTGCAGTTGGCAGACTCCTGTTCCCAGACTTCCATCCAGTTATCAGCCAGACATGGAGAGTCTGCACGGAACAGGAGGGTGATCTTTCCTGATGATGAGGATGAGGATGATGGTGATCAGTGGTCCCCAGTGTCAGCACCCACAGGGCCCTCAGGTTTTCACTATAACTTACTCTATAAGGGATTTTCAGGATTCCTGATGTTTGTGGCATGACTAGTTGAGCGTGGCTGAGGAAAACCTTTATTTTTCCTAAAAATGTAAATGTTCCATTCAATGAGTTTTAGGTGGTGTGCCACAAGGAGCACCTCGATTTGCTGAAGAAAGGCAAAAATAATGAGGCATTTCTCACAGTCCAGCATGAATACAGTGCAGTTGCCATGGTAGCGCTGCTCTGGTTAAGGTGAATCAATTCTTGATTGTAATCTAACGCGCTGCTGTTGTTACACTTTGTTGGTTAGTACAAAATAAGCAGGCGAAACCTGAGCGAAGAGCTGGAAGTCTCTCAGATGCAGATCGTTGGGATGCTGGTCAGCACATGACCTGATGCGGGTCAGCACATGACCTGATGCGGGTCAGCACATGACCTGATGCGGGTCAGCTCATGACCTGATGCGGGTCAGCACATGACCTGATGCGGGTCAGCACATGACCTGATGCGGGTCAGCTCATGACCTGATGCGGGTCAGCACATGACCTGATGCGGGTCAGCACATGACCTGATGCGGGTCAGCTCATGACCTGATGCTGGTCAGCACATGACCTGATGCGGGTCAGCACATGACCTGATGCGGGTCAGCACATGACCTGATGCGGGTCAGCTCATGACCTGATGCGGGTCAGCACATGACCTGATGCGGGTCAGCTCATGACCTAATGCGGGTCAGCACATGACCTGATGCGGGTCAGCACATGACCTGATGCGGGTCAGCACATGACCTGATGCGGGTCAGCACATGACCTGATGCGGGTCGGCTTGTGTGCGACAGGACGCCTTGGCTGGGCTTCCAGCACAGCACCCAGTGAAGAGGCTTTTCATAATAAAGACAGCAATAATTAAAAGTGCATCCATTGATTGTTTTGGGGCCGCTAACAGGCAGGAAACCCAACATGGACCTGCTGGGCTTCAGGAGAGGTCACACAAACACATTTCTCACGCTCCACGGAGGGATTAGAAGAACAGACACCGTTGAACCATGTTAACTCTTTGTAAATTATTTACAATATTGTAATATAATTCACGACACTGTCGCTACACAAAGGAGAAGTGGAAGTGCCATTATGAGACCAATTAAAACCATAACCATAACCATCTGCACATTTGGTTGCAATCATTTCTATAGTTTAACTCCTAAGACCAATGCTCATAATATCTTATAATAAAAACATGTGAAATTATTCACTCAATCTCAAAACAATTACTCAACTGTTATTACAACTTATTAGAGCAATTTTAGGGCATGCAAAAGTAATAATGGTGTTATGTTATGATAACATTTCTAAAAAAGACTAAAGTACATTTAAGATGAAAAAAAACAGCTACATGGAGGGTAGTTGCAAATTTATAAGAAAAAAATAAAACATTTGTGAGATTATAAAGTCATACATGTAAAGGTAGAAATACTGGCGGGCAAAACTGTGATAAGGAAAAATAGGGAACACAAGATTATAGTAATGGTAGGGTGAAATAAATTCACTAAAGTTGTTTCCCTGATGTCCATGAACTTATCTGTGGTTCAAGAGCTCTTGGTACCACAGCAGGTAGAGAATTAACATAAAATTGTGTGTGTGTGTGTGTGTGTGTGTGTGTGTGTGTGTGTGTGTGTGTGTGTGTGTAATGAATTGCCGCCTAAGGTCCAGTGGGCCTATAAGAGCACTTGAACTGTCCCCAGAGAGAACTTGAAACCCAACGTGCTCTCTCCGCAAGTTGCGTTGGGCCACACAAATGTTTATTAGCTTTACATTCTGGGCAATTTGGAGGCACATCTATCAGTGAATATTATGAATTCACTCTTTTTCTTTCTTAATTTGTTGTTTTTTCTTGTTAATTCCTGGAGCACTTAGGCCTGTGACAGAATGCACTCATTAACATCGGAAAAGGAAGCGTGGCTTATTAGATCGAGAGCAGCGGATCTCGAGATGGTCCCGCCCACCAAGGACCAGCCAGCCAGACCCTGTCCAGCACTGGGCTGCCGGGGCAGGAGGGCAGGAGGAGAGCAGGACGAGAGGAGACTGTCACAATTGTGTGTGGTGGGGCGGAGACTCAGGTGCAGAGGAAGACAGGAGGCAGGTTCAGCAAAAATCAGGAAGCCATCCGTGGGTTCTTGTGACAGAGGCCCTATGATGTCAGCCATATTATCTGTTTCTGTTGCTGCTCTTCACATTCCTCCTCTGTTGTGTAGTCAAACCCTGTTTGTCGCTTGTCGTGTTGTACTGTTTGAGTGTGCCTGTTCTGTTCCTGATCCGTTTTTTTTTCCCGTTCTACTGGAATTCTGTTTCTGAGGCTCCGGCTGTTTATTTTGGAAAGAATGAAGCTACTTTCTTTCAACTCACATCTGCATTTGGGTCCTCTCTATGAATCTCCTGTGACACGGTCCGCTACGCCATCTTAGAACAATGAAGCAAAAGGTCTGCAGTGTGAGAGCTGTCATGAAGAAGTTCTTAACAAACTCCAGCGGCATCACAAACATGTCATAGAAAACACCAGCATGTAGTTGGCTTTGATGAGGCTCAACGCCGAGCTATACATAATCTTTGAGACAATCAAGAGGTCCATGTTCTGTGGATCATTTGGCTAAGGTTGATTGTTTTTTCTGTACAGAGACTGTTTGGAATGAGACAAGCAGGATCTAAAGTCTCAATTATGGTTTATTTTTCCTTTTTTTTTGTATTCACTTTGAGAAGAGAGTGCATGCGGCCGCATGACTCAAAGGCTGAGACTCATTTTGGAGCAGCTGGACTGGACGTGCATGCTCTATGTTGCTGGTGACTGATGTGCTTTTTATTACCGTGCACCTCGTGTCTTCTTTTTCTGATGTCACAGCTGTCAGAGTGAAGTATGAAGTAGACGTCCTCCTGCTAACAATGTGGAACAAATATATGGTGGTCCAAATAGACAATAAAAAGCACAGTGGTGGTGATGTAGTAGTTCTGGGCTGAAGCGCTCCGTGAAGCTGCTTAAATAAAAAAACTTCTACTTGGACACAGGCTCTCACTCTGACGTCATCCTGTTGCAGCCCTCAATGATTCGGTGCTGCGCATGAATTATTATGATAATTTACAAATGCAGATCGCTTTGAGGTGTATGCATATTTGATGCACGGAACATGCTGTATGTATTAGGGACTACATGTTTTTGTGTGTGATTGCTCTTAAGCCCTAAAAGCCTCCCGGCCGTGTGGGCGGCGGACACGTCAGCTCCACATATGAAGACCATTTAGAATTCAAACCCATCTCTGAACACCACGTTGCCAAGTCAGGGCCCAGACGAGTGATGTGTGCAGAGCTGAAGGGAGGATGGAGGCAGGAGGGGAGTTGGGAGAACGGGGGACTCGAGGTGAGAGTGAGTGGGGGACACCGCCGAGGATCAGAGCAGGCCCCAGACAATTATGTAGAATCACAGCGTTAGCGTCAGCTTGGTGGAGCTGCTGGGGGGAGGATTGGGTGAGGACAGATGTAAGGACTTTGGAGGACAGGGTGCGGACGAGGGTAAGGGACGGGGTGAGGGTGGATGTAAGGATGGGGTGAGGGTGAGGACGGGGTGCAGTCTAACTTTGTCTCCTGCTTTGGAGCCATCTCACGCTCATGAATGATTCATCGGTCCTCACCCATCGTTCCTCTCCATCTCTCAGCCCCAAAAAATGCTCTCATATTATTGTACTTCATCTCTCAGTTGTGCCGAGCGGCTGCAGTAATGTCTCCGGTGATATTCCCAGCTGTGGAATCCGTCTTGTCTTTAGCTACGCGTCAGTCCGGCGCCATGGAGCCAGACTGCGAGCTGCCTTCCGTTTAAACGCTCTGCTGTAAAGCATCAGGCCTCACTTCATCTGTTAGACGTCATTAATTACCTGCTTACTAATGCAATCACCCACATGAGATTACATTTGTCCAACAGAGCATAATCTCATTACTTTCAGACACCATTACAATTGTATACAAAATATAGCCGCAAGTGAGTTGTGCGGGTGGGAGCGTCATACATCACTCTGACGGAACGTTTAACTTATATCATACTTTACTTTTAGGCTTGGAAATGTATTCTGTTGCCTTATTGAAATACATCCAATTCACAAGCATGGCATGCCGAATCTTCATTTGAAAAGGCTTTAAAAACAAAATACTTGTGTTTAAGATACGTCAGCGAGCCGCACTGATGTAAGAGATGTCTAAAACATGAGAGCACTAAAATATGAGTTCTGCATGAGTTTGAACTTTTCAGCTGATAAATTATACATGCAGCAGAATTCCAAGTGATGACTTCCTGTCATTATATGAAGCATAAAGCAGCGCGTAAACATGGCCGCTCCGGTGGAGCTTACTTTAGAAGCAGCAGCTGCTACAAATGTTGTCCTGGAAACAAATCTGTAAGTCAGTGGCGTGCTCTCGAGCAACGGTTAGGGCGCCTTGTCAAAAGGTCACATGTTAGGGTTGTTTTCCACAATAAGACAACTTAGTTAGGTTGAGGAAAAGATTGTGGTTAGAGTTCAAATAACTGTTACGTGACAAATCAACGTAGGCTTCCTGTCCACAGGGGGTCTATCTACCAATTACAGCACATTTATTTTCATAGATATTGCTATTAAAGAGCTTAAAATCAGGTATGGAACAAATCTGAAGATGTTCAGATCGTGGTCATCAAGAGTCATAAACGAGGGTATGGAGTGTAGTGTTTGAGATTAGTCGTGGACAGACGGATACACACTCACACACATTCGACACAATATGCCTTCACAGGTGTACACCTGGCGGAGGTAAACAACAAAACAGATCAGTTTCCAGTCATTGTAACGCAGAAACGCTTTCCGGCATATGAGTTTTCCAAATGCTCAGCAGTCAGAAACGGTGGCTTTACGGAAACAATGCTGACGCTAACTATCACACACTGGAACCTCTCATCTTCAGGGAAACACTTTGAAATGTGCCACTGATGCAGAGGAAGTATAATAACAATATTCATAATTCATAATAGTAGGCCAGAATCCCGGCTGGTGCTGAATCAAACTCCTGCCGGTCCCCCTAAAGTAGCGCTGATAGCGGCCGTCATTCAGACGCTGTTGATAATATTATGAACACAGACGCAGTTCCTGGAGACGGTGAAATTCCCCGAGTCGTGTGCGGCTACAGATGGTGTTATGAACCCCAAACCAAAGGGTGTTTGATGTTTTGGTTATGGTTTTTGTGACTTCCAGAACAAGTATAAAGCAGAACTAGTAGTTATTTCTTCCATGGTCGAGAGCGGAAAAGATCCCTCTTTTCCCAGAGAGAAGCCACCAAGATAAGCCACGCCTCCTTTGAGGCGGCGCGATTATTCACGCTGCGTTTGGTGTGAAAACCCTTTTATTGTTGCGCGACACAACTGACGCAGTAAATCTTGCCGTGTTTGGTGTGAACACAGCATTAGAAATGGCCGTGTCCAATCATTGCTGTCTCCCTCTGTAACTGATTATATTTTTCATTCTTCAAAATTAATTTGCTCCCTCAGCATTAACCCCCAGGCTGCAACTGCCAAAGCTCAACTATGAAGCCAAAGAGGAAGTGGCAAAAACTGCAGCTTCCTAAATGGCCATTTGAGGCCGGCTCCTTAATCGCCAGAGCCACTCACAGTTCAGGACAAGCTGATGAAAGAGTGTAACATTTAGAGACACAATGTTTTCATCTGAATGTTGATGTGTCTTTGTATCGGTTGAATGTGTGATGGGCGCTGCTCGAGCTGCAGGAGCTTCAGCGTCACCTCTCCCACTGAATGTGCCCTTTTTGACTTTAAGAAATTCTGCCTGCCCTCAGCCAGAGCTGCTATGTTGATCAAAGCATCTCATGCTGCATACAAATATGCTCACAGTCTGGCTGAGCAGCACGCACCTGCTCAGCCAGCGAGAATCAACAAGATGTCAGGAGTTCAGCGGCAGCCAAGTCTGTCGCAAAGGTACTTTTCAGTTTGCGGTGGTAAAATCTGATTTCTCCGGGAAAAAGGAGGCTGAGGATGATGAAGAGAAGAGGCTCTGAATAAAACATCACATTTACTGGGATACTTTTTCCTCTGCATGAAGAGGAGCTCTTGCTTTCCTCCTGCAGCGAGCCGAGCAAGGACAGAAACACATGCTCTAGTTTCTCGCCTTTTTGAACATAAAAAAGAAAAGAAAATCAACTTCTGCTTTTAAAACATTGATAAGAAGCGCCCCGAGGAAATCAATGGTTGAGCGATATTAACCTAATTCTCTCCAACACAAACCCTCTGCGAGAGTCCTTCTGTTCCCCGACTCTCTTAACACAAGTCAAACTCCAGGCTTCTCACAGACATCACAATTGCGTTCTCTTGGAGGCTGGATAAAAGCCGGGAGCCCGTGAAACAGAATAGGGGTGTTTGATGTGAAAGATATTAGCTGAGTGAATTCAGAGCGGCTTGTCTCTGACAGAGAGGTTGCTGAGGAGCTTTGCCTTCTCGTCCCTGGGTGATGCTGCCGTGATAATGAAGCCCGATACTCCTCTGCTCCCAGATGACCCCACTGTGCAGCATCCTGGGGCCTTGGTAGCCCTTGCTGTGGCCTTGTTGGCCCCCGATGTGGCTCTTGCTGTGGCCCAGATGGTCCTCGCTGAAGCCCTTGCTGTGGCCCTCGTTGAAGCCCTAGCCGTGGCTATCGCTGTGGCCCCAGTGGCCGCCAGCCCGTGGCGGTATCTCTGCAGGCTGGACTGAGAGGAGACGCTCGTGTGGGAATACTGGGTTTCATAACTGCTGCAGATCTGGTCCTGACCATTAAAATGTGAAGCGTTGCCGTTGTTTGCCGTTACGTTTGCTTCTGAGAGACGCCGATGTTTAAATGGGTCACGCAACACTCTAGTGTTTTATCCTCCTCAAACATGAAGATGCAAATGTGAGGCACAGGCTCAGGCACGCGTTTTCTTATTCTTTAAAGAAAAAAATGCATTGTGATAGAACTGTTTAATATCTAATCAAATCAGGAATTCTTATGAATTTTCCATGGGCTGCGCTTATTCTTTCAGTTTCATGGTAGAACTGCAAATCTTTCCTAGCATGCATTGGGCAAGAGGTCTGCATGTCCTCTCGACGTCGGAGGAAACCGTTTCTATCAGCTGTCATAGTCGTGTAGATCTCACAGGTCCAGAAACACGTACAATCACATGAACAAGGCATGTGCCACAACCCTCTTTCACTTCAACCTCACCTGTTGGAGAACAAACTGCTGAACATAAACACCAGGGTGGGCAGACTGAGAAAACAGGTGTCAATTGTGCAAATACTTTATCTTAATCTTTTAACAAACTATGAACATACAGTATAGTCAAGGTAGCACTTTTCCGGCTTTTGGAGGAATAGGAAAATGGGAAAAGCATGCAACATATTTTTTGTCGCTCTGTCTCTCTCTCTCTGCCAACTGTGTGTGCCGCCTGTGTCAGTGTGATTGTGCTCACTTGTGTGCGCGCCTGTGTCGCATCGGGGTGATTTTTTGTTTTGTTTCGATTTTTTGTTTTGTTTCGACAAAGCTCCAAATTTTTTACTATTTTTAAAACATGCACCAGAGACTCCTCTGGTGTTCATATCGAAAAACTTCGATATGAACGTAAGAGCCTCATGAAACCAAGCAAAGAGCCAGCTTGACCGGGCCTGGGGTAGACGGTTAATGCTCCTGAGCTGCAGGACCGTTCAATCACTTTGATTTCAGCATCACAGTCTCCTCTTTCAGGTCCAGGCTGAGTGGACTGGTCATAGTGGAAGACAGAGGCTGGGTGGACTGGTTACAGTGGGACAGAGAGGCTGAGTGGACTGGTTATCGTGGGAGAGAAAGAGACTATGTATGAATTGAATTATGGATAATTTAAACTTTATTAATAAAGTTTTATATGAACATAGTCCCTAACCATAAGTGCATATCTAAATTATATGTATGAATGCATGAATCATTTACATTTAAATCATTTCTAACTCATTTACTAATTAATCATCTACAAGTCCTTAGGTTGTAAGGTTCATAATACTTCATTCAAAAAAAGGGGAATCCATCATTTATAAAGTTTATCAAAACTCCATCATGAAACGCATAATAGTCAAGGTTATTAATCAAGATTAAAACATGTATAACTGTGTTTATGAATTGCATAATAATAAGATACTAATAAGTGTTCATGTTGGACAATGCTTTATAAATGATGAAGAAGTGTTTGCTCATGCTTTCTAATAGTGTGCAGTTATTATAAAGTTCTCATCGTAATGATGAGGTTTGACTAACGTGTGTTGGTAAAATATATAATTATTGCTCTTTGGCTCAAAAAGCAGCACATTTTCTATGCATGTTCATTTATATTTATATATTCATGTTCTCTAAATATGAAAGTATGCTTTTATGGCTTTAAGGTACAAGGTGTAGTGTGACAGAGGTGGGAGGCCTTCAGAGACATGTCTGTTTCTTTAGAAATGGGACATTTTCTTTTAACAACGCAATAAAGCTCCTTCAATTCACTCTGGGGAACATAATTGTTAGAGGAAAAGAGGGAAAAGGTAAAATAAACCATGCCAAAGGGTAAAACATGTGCAGCCCTGCAGGGACATGCCTCTGTGGCAACCGTTTGTTCTGTTTAAAGTACACTGACATGTGCTTTTTGCATTGGCAGAGATCTTTAACTTGTGTTTATGTTTGCAGACTTAATGCACAGGCAGACCCGTGTCCACGCTGGGACTTTGCCGGGTCCCAGTGTTGGCCCCGCGTTCATTACGTCATTGTGCGACCAACTCGCAACGCCTCTGGAAACCTGTCCGCTCATTCGATCCCATTTCATATGTGTGAGGGCGTCCGCTTCCCACACAGGGAATGTGTTTTATGATTAGCATCATGTCACGATCATACAATGATGATCAGCTCATGGAAATGTAATGCTGAAGCGTTCTGGAAAACTCTGATCTGGATTGTTGTTTTGATGCATGAAGCAGCTGAAGAAGTTCCTGATTAACATGTGATCACAACTTGAATTTTACTTTAGATTTCTAGTTGAAAACTGGGTGATATTCGGTCTGCGTGTCTCAGATCTTTTATCACCGTCTTTTGAACCGGCTAAAATGTGGTTGTAACATCAACGTGTCAGAAAAAAAATGTTCATGTTGTGTTCAGTCGTGGGTTAAAAGAGATAATATTGTTTACTGTCAACGTATTTCTCTGAAGTCATATTACACTGGCAGGTGAAATGTGGAAGACATGACTTTAACATCATAATAAGGAACTATAGACTTGATGCTGTCAACAAGAAGCTCCCAGGACATGGCATCAGACCGTGTACATTATGTCTGTACATTCAAGATAATGAAAAAACATCTCACTCACAGAAAGACTAATCGGAACAAAATGTTTCTTTAAAACCATTATTTTTTATTTGGAGGCAAACTGTCAGTAATTTAAATTAACACTAAAATCAAATCAATATTTTCTGGTTTGATTTCAGCATTTTCAGTCAATACGTCCTTCGACTTCAAATATAATATTTGAATATTGTAACAGCTCTTATTTCTTTGGACCAGTGGGGCAGTTATTTCTTCTTAGCATTAGCTTGACATCTCCATGGCTTTAATTCATTTAATGTAGTGTACAATATCAGGGTGGTGTAAGTTATGTTTTGAGAACAGACTTTTCCCATAATGATGATATGCATGAGAATGCTAAGAGAACTAAGCCATGTGACATTGAGACAGAGCATGGTTAAAGACAGGAAACAAGAACTCACAGAAATAGTTGGGGCACTTTTAGTTCAAAGAACCAGTGCACATATTACATATGTTTGACCTACATGACATCAGAAATACTGTGTATAATATAAAGGTTATGCTTTTTAAGAGTTTGGCCATGACAGCCTCCAAGCCAGTTATACCTTGTGAGTATGGGGGAATGTGCACTAAATACATAACTAAAAATATTTAACTTCACTTAATCAAAGTCAAACTTTGCAAAGATACTGTTTACACATCGTGATATTTAATAAATAAATAAAAAATCTTTCATCTGCATATTTTGATGTTTGGAAGTATAATTCAGGCTAAAATAGTCCAAGGATGACAAAACTAGTGCAAGGTATATTCTGTCGGTGAATATCCGTAACAAGGTAAAACACTACCCACCTCAAAATACAGAAGATTTTTTTTTACCAGGAATACAGGAAAGGGAGAAGTATAGATGAGTGTGGTCAGCAGGAAATTAGGTTCAACCCTTGACGCACAGTACACTTTAATATTCTGAGCTCAGAATGAGCACCTCAGTGGCCTGCAGCAAGATTACATTAACGACACTCTGCTTTCAGAATTACAGTACCCAAATAACCCAAAACGTCCTTTTCGACGACGACAACGACAATTTCGGAAGATCAGACGGCAATTCCAGGATGCTTTATTTTCATTGGTTGCTGGATTACATCTTACCCAGATACACAAAATATGTTTTTTTTTCTGATTGGCTATTCGTGTAGCAGAACTCCTGGGGGTTTTGAGGGAGACGTGCTTGATTCCTTTGTGGTAGTGGCAGCGTGACCAGGTCATGTTTGTGCGCTGCGGCACATCAAATAGCCAAGAGTTTTTTTCTAGTGTGACAAATACGATCTGTGGCGGGAGGGCGTGACTTAAGACCAAAATGAGTGACAGTCACGCTCAATGTGTGACACTTGAGAGCCCTGACATTGACACAACGGAGATCCAACACAGCTCAAGACATGAGCTGCATGTGTTAACATCAACAAACTATCAGTTGTTACAGTCTTGCAAACACGTAACGGATATTCAACACTACTAGTCATACTAAGATCACTGAAGGAAAGTTAACTGTGATAGTGAAAATAGTTGACTATGCACTGTTCAGTCTTACAGACACACTGGAGCCAGCTATCTCCCCGTTAGCTAGCTCAATCCTCCAGCCTCTGAAGCTCCGCCATCCTCTCCAATATAACTTCACTCAGGGTAAACTCTTTGCTCGGCACCTTCTCTCTGACTCACAGCTCCATGTTTAGAATGCTCATATCTCGCTGTGTGAATCTCGTACGAAGGCAGCGGAGGTGGAAATTCTACTGAATCATATTTCTGTGCAGAATTATCACCAAAAAATACTATTTACAGGGGCTGATTTCTAGGACTTAAACAAAGGAAGTCCAACCAAATGATCCAAAGACACAAAGAGGACAATAAGCTACAAGCTTGGTGTTCTTGATCACACCAACAAAACCAAACAAACCATGAACTGTGGTGCATTTTATTGGCTAAGTCAGTGTTACGAATATAAGAGTATATTAAGGCCTTATACAAATCGTATCCATCTTGTTAAAGCATCCACTTTGTACAACAGGCCATAGACAGTCAGGTTACTAGAGGTGAAATCAACAGGTTTGTTCAAAGAGTGGGAAAGTCCCATTTCACAAAGGGCAGGCGCTAGAGAATCTGCAACTCAAGGGCAATGGGACCAGCCACAAGATTTAGAGCGAGAGCGTCAGGTCTGGGGCCTCTTCCCTTGATTCTTCACTTGAGCCAATAGGAGCTTCATGTGACTGACAAGATACTTTAGCCAACAAGAGGCAGCGATGAAGAACAGGGTCTGCCTAGTCTTCCATATTTGGGAAAATACAAATCCTAAATTACTATTTTTAAACTTATATATGATACAAATATCTTACAAATGATAGGAAGACCATGAATTTACTCCAAATGGTTCAAGTACAGCTTGGCGGTTTCTTTCTGCAAATGTTAATCAAACACTAACAGGTAAGCGCCTCAATCTAACTAATTTCATTCAGCATCTAACTCGTCTCAGCCCAAATCCTCAGACAGATTTTACTCCAGCCAAACAGCAACTATGAGATAACCAGGAAATAGCCGGCTAGACTTTTCTCCGCACCCCGCATTCTTTGACACACTAATGTGAAAACAAAGTGGTTGGGTATCCTGTTTACAGGGCTCTCAAGTGTCACGCATTGAGCGTGACTGTCACACATTTCAGTCTTAAATCACGCCCTCCCGCCAAAAACATCAGGCTATTTAATGTGCCGCAGCGTGCAAACATGACCTGGTCGTGCGCTGCCCCTCACCACGTGGGAATCAAGCACCCCCCCGCGTATTTGTCGTCGTCACCGTCGTCTCTCTCTCTCTCTCTCTACACCCCCCTGTCAACGGCTCCAAGGGGATATATGTCAGGCTTGCCTGTCTTCAAAACTTGAGAGTCCTGTGTTTAACTGCTTTGGCTTCAAAGGAGCTGCATGGCTCCTACAAAATAAACTGTAACTCAAAACTGTATGTGATACTCTCTAATCACAATGGTTAACACAAAACATGCTAATATAAGGCAGAAATTCAATTTAGCAGTGACAAACTGCAAGGATCATAAATCAGATTGGTCGAAAATACCAACAATTAGGCCTTCATCAGTCACAAACTGGCTCAGGGAATGTGATAAATAAGATATATTCGTCTAAGGTGGAGAAATGAGCAATGAAGTGTGGAAATCAGCAACATCAGCAATGCAAGCAGGGGAAGACTGGCTATCGGGGAGTTTGGGAACGGGACTCCACAGCGGCTGAGCCAGCCAGTGGTCATAGAGTTTTTAGTTTTTCTATTCTGATGTCAGCAGTTTCCGATGACAGCGCAGAATGCTGTTGTCTGTTGACTCAGAGGTTAAAGTTGTGACTTTGACGAGGAGTCAGTTGACTCAATACAAGAACAACATGTGACTGTTGAAGCTGCTCGAGTTGCAATTAGTTGGAACTACTTTTAAATACAGTTAGCTAGTTTAGTCCAGTAGTTCCCAAATAAATCTGTGAGGTCATCAGAAAAAAGAACAAAGCTCTGATGTGTTTTCAGTTTCTTGAATGTTGGATTTGTTAGAAAATAATATATATATATATATATATATATATATATATATATATATATATATATATATATATATATATATATATTAACGTTTAAAGTTATTAAAACTTTGTGAGAACTGGTGGAAATAACAAGGACTCACAGACATCTGAAACCTCTGAAATAGCTTCTTGTATGACACAATTATTATTTTTTATCAAAATCCTCCTCGTAAAATCCTTATTTTGAAAAGTAGGCTAAACAAAAGTAGCTACAACTGTTATATGAATGCAATGGAGCAAAAACTACACTATTTGGCTGAAATCTACAAAAGGAAGTAGTAGTAAATGGATATTGTCAGGTAAAGTACTTGAGCAAGCACTTAGTTAGTTTCCACTGCGGACCGTTGCAGGTTTTACCAAACTTTAAATAGATTTTTAGCCACATTGTACACGTTAACTGTCTGATAACTCTTTCTAGAACAAACGCATTACCGTTGGAGGCATGGGAACATGCATGTGGATCTGTTATTAGTTAGAATGCTTCAGCATTCCAACTATTGTTCTTCAAATCTTTATTCAACTTATTCAACTATCTCTTCCGTACGTATTTTGGACCATATCTACTCCTTCATATTTTCACCTACAGAAAAAAGTTCAATTATTCAAATACTCAGCTACTTAAGGACACACATGGTTTGACTTTTCATATTTCGCACTTTTCAAAACTTCAAATTATTAAGCTTTTCATGATTTTTTAATGATCTTTTTATAATGTGAGCCAATGGGGAAATCTTCAACTCATGTTCAACTTCAAACGTTTACAGGTTCCTCATGCGTTAAACTAGAGACAATATTTAAAATTTAAAATGTTGACAAAACCTTCAGCTATTATTCTGCCATGCCTTCAGCTCGAGACACCATTTCACATTTAAAATGTTGACAAAATGTTCAGCTATTACTGCATTACTCAGCCTTTTTGATATCTTTTATAGTGTTTTAACTGTCTGCGTTTTCGTCTGTCTGCGAGTGCAAGTGAACGGCCGCGCCTACGTGTTATTATGATCGCGTGCACGTTCGCGTGTGTGTGTGCGCGTGTGTGTGCAGGTCACTTTGGTTACAGATGTCAGGATTAACAGCTCCACTGACGCGTTCACATTCAGTGGTTTGAATCCCAGCTTTGCCAACTTTGATCTGAAAGAAAACCCTTTTTTTTTCTTCTGTCGGACTGGACACCCTGGCGGGCCGGGCCGTATGTTTGACACCCCTGATTTAGATGATGCCGTTTTCCTTTCAACTTTTCTTTCTTTCTATATTTTCAGTAATTATTTGCTATTTATATATTAATCTACTCCGCTATTTTTTTCATGTATTTCAGCAACAAGTTTCAGCTTTTTGCATTTTATCGCATTTTCTGCAGGAAATGCTCTTTCTAGTTATGTATATTAATAATATAGCTGATTCTTTACACTACTTTTGATTTTTACCTTAATGAAATCAGGTATGTTTCCCTTACTTTCACCTGAAACACACACGTTTTTTGTCTGTAGCCTTAATGATTCATCACTCTGTAAAACTCTGATACAGACATACAGTACACTTCTACAAATAAATACTCTGATGCATACATGCAGTACACTTCTACATATAAATACTTCTCGGGGCTAATGATGAGCTCTGTAAGCCCAAGATGTTGTGTATTGTAGTTTAGTTGTTCAGACCTCAGCCTTTAGTAATGCTCCTATGCAGATGCCATCAGACTCAAAGCTCCTGGCTGAAAGAGGCGGGGGAATGGAAGATTCAACCATTGACCAGGAAGAGCTTTAGATCACATTCACACTGTCGGCTGCATGTGAGTGGGTGTCTGCAGAGTAACGCCACACATTATTAGCGCTTCTGTCACAACCGCACCATCTCATTAGACAAAACACTCATTTGTAGCAGTTTTTTTTGTCCTGCAGGTCTATTTTAGAGACTTGTGAGAGCTTGTGTGGTGTGTTTTTCTCCATAACAGCTAACTGAACTGAGAATTCTGTTTAAGGGCTAATTTCAGTCTTCAACATCAATTTTTTCCTTTATTTTTCCTTAGCAGGTAACCGGTGGGGGGTAACAATAGATCAGTGCCAGCATGATTCCATTTCCACCTTGAAATTGATGAAAGAAAATTGAAGATGTCTTGCTTGACTGTGGAGGGCAAACCCATCAGGGTGAAAAACAACTGTGTAAACCATGTTTTATATAGTTGAGTGACTAAAATTTCCCTCTCTCACTTTTCATCTTTGATAGATCTTTTGAGTAGCTGGTTGTGAACGTGTAGAGGCAGTGATACTATGGCTGTGAATGTATTGGACGATAATTGAGGGATTTAGAGACGCCTTATACGGTACACAGTAAACGTCCCCTGCTTTATGGTTTGTTTGACTCTAAATAACCATAATATACTAAATAAACATCATGCTGTGTTGAAGAAGGCTTGAAACTAGAGTTTGAGACACAAACTAATGTTTACAATGTTTACTGGGGGATTAAATCAAGAGAGAAGTAGGCCCAATCCCAATCTTCACTCTTACGGACTCATGGGCTTTAAGGCCGGCTCGCGCGAAGTCCTTGAGGGTTTAGGGTTTTCCCATTGTCAATTTGTGGAGTGCCCGAGGGCTCTGTGGTGCGCATTTAGCCCGATAAAATCGTTTTACAACATTATGGATTACAAATGGAACATAAAAATTAGGGCTGGGCAAAGTTGAAAAAAAAACCAACTGATTAATCGCATGATTTTTCTGCGATTAATCGCATTATGCGCCAAATTCAATAATGAAGTAAAAACTAGTGTATTGCAGGCTTATATTAAGTTATGTGTGATCAGAACAATATAACAGCACTCTGGAGCAACAGCAAGTTGACATACATACATATATAGTTTAGAAATATATATATATATATGTTTTTCTGAACAGATAGCGTTCAGTAGTAAGGGTCCCTGTGAGGGACAAACCACTCCTTCTTTGGTCCATCTTCAGTCTGTTGCTTACCTTAAAGATGTACACTCACCTAAAGGATTATTAGGAACACCTGTTCAATTTCTCATTAATGTAATTATCTAATCAACCAATCACATGGCAGTTGCTTCAATGCATTTAGGGGTGTGGTCCTGGTCAAGCAGAATATATATATATATATTATTAGATCATGCATGAACTGCATTTTTTTGGGGGGGGGAGGGGGGGCTTTTACTTTAAAGGCAACTAATTTTTCTGCGCCGTGTGCTTCCGTACCCTCGCTGGACGATTTGCCGAGTTTGAGCCTGACGCGAAAGCACATATTGTTCTGTAGTTTCTGTCCTTAACGAGCTTGGTTGTACATACACAAGTAGTTGCATGTAGAATAAAAAGGGAGTAGCTGAAGTTGATGCGATTGTCAGTTTTGGAAACACATAAGTAATTCAGGTAGTTAATCAGTTTTTAGTTAAGTATTAGTTAAGTATGTTCTGTGACCTCATATAAGGTAAAGACTGTTTATGCTTTACAAAGCATTTACAAGCAGTTCCTGAAAGCTATCACAAGTCTCAGTTATCTTCACAACAGAAAATGGAAAGACACAACACAGTCATAAAGCACATTAATATATGATGGTTAAGTATTGAGTATGTTTAATAGTTTGTACGTATACATTATTGATTATTGAACTAGTCTGGCTAGCTAGCAAGCTGGCGAGCTAAATACAGTGATCAGAAATATCAGTTATATCAGACCTGGAGTATTTATTTATTTATTGAAAAAAGAGCAAAAACTGAGTTGAAGGCTTTTCTTCATGGAAAAGATGTTTTTTCTCATCACTTTAGTATATGTTTGATTGACTGATGGGTGACTCAATCACCGCCGACATATTTTTCTGCCAGCGCTTTTCCAAACAGTTTCCAATGACAGCTTCTCAGATAGTTCTGTGTAGCAAACCATCTGGAGTGTCAGGTTAGGAGTGTCTGTGAAAATACAGTGCTATACAAATAATACCACAAACTATTGTTTTCTTCAGTGGACAGCATCATGTTGATTGGCAATTAGATACCTTTCAGAGGTATACTGGGAAGAAGGTGAATACAGGTCAATGGCTCTGCTTCTGTCCATGATGTAATTTGATTTGGAAAAGCTTCACATGTCTATAGGGAAACAAGAGCATATGAACAATCCAGAAGATACCGGTTAAAATGTCATAACGTATAAAAAGGCAGAAGATTTGTGTGATTTGAATTGCTGCCTGTGGGGTTAATGCTTCACCAAGCACATGAGAGGAAGAAGACTGGGAGGTCAAGTAACAGAAGGGGTCACACAGGCATGGACACACACAGCACTGAAAGAACATCGTTGTCTGTGTGAACTGACACGTTAAGACTTAAGTTTTAGTGGAGATGTGATGAGAACTGCCGTGGGGTACATGACCTGCAAACATCGTCTTCCTCAGAGACATCTGACGCTGAGAACTGTTCAATACTGCTGCTAAGCACAGCATGGATTGTCCCATTGATAATGGAAATATGTCCGGTGCACTCAATAGTCTTTTGTCGAACGTAAACAAATAGTCATTGAGTGTGTGTGAGGTGCAGCGGCCTGATTAATGCTTGGCCTTTGCGGAACATCAACTACATTTAGAGGTGATAATTAACCCACAAGCAAACATTCTCAAGGTGTATTGATCAGCTGTGAGGGCTTTGATGGGATTGTTGTGGTCTGGAAGGTCAACATGTGTGTGAGTTATTAAGATTATCACCTGGATGTTTACCTCGTTAGTTGGGTCATCCCCAGCATAACATTATTTACTCATCCTTCTGCTTGACTCTTTTATCCTGGGTTTATTTATACTGATACCACCTATCCCCTGGACCTTAATCGGGGGACGTAACAATTGGTGACTCGTCTGACATTAGGATTTGGACCCGGGACCTCTCTCGAGCTTAATATGAAGGCCCTAAAGGTAAAGTGTACATCTCCAAGATAAGAATTGGCGGCCACCTTTAAGGTCCAAAATAGGGAAAATCCCCAAATCTATTTGAATTCCTTGAACCAACAAGTCCCAGAAGCCATTGTGCAGCATCGTGTGGCTAACTCACTGGAAAGATAACTGGGTTCCTTGTCCCAGCCCTTAGGGGTTGGGACAGGGAACCCAGTTAGAGTCTGGAGGACAGGGCTCCAGCTTCAGTCTGGAAGAAACTTCTGCTCTCAGGAGAAGAGAGCCTGGCAGTCTAGAGCAGGACCACAGAAGAGAGAGAGTGTTTTTACACCAGCTCTGAACTTAGTTTTTCTTTTTCTTTTTACTTTATACACTGAGCACTGTTTCATTGAGTTGAAATTGTTGTGATTAAAGTGATTGGAGTGCAAATAAAAAATCTCAGCCGTACGATTGAGTAAGTGACTGACACCAAACAAAGTTCTGGTTCTTTAGAACAATTTAACCCTCTTTCCTGTCCACCAACCGTGAGATACAGAAGTGACGACTGAATCTACCAAAGAGACTTAAGGTAAGTATATTTGGGTGAAAACTGTGCAGTATTAGTATAATGATGAGATGGTGTCAAACAGGCAGGGAGAAGACGATGCACGCACTCGCTATACGGGTTGAGACATGTTGCAGCTCACTGTGGGGACCTGACAGCATAGAGCTGTCCTCCTCTCCTCTTCCCCGGCAAGATCTCCGATGATTCTACAGTACAAACATATATAGTTTAAAATTCTTTTTTCTGAACAGGTAGAAGTAGGGGTCCCTGTGAGGGTCAAACCACTCTCTTTGGTCCATGTTCAGTCTGTTGCCTACATTAAATATGTATGTTTAAGACCAGCACTTGATTAACTTTATACAAAAGCAATAAGTGCTTTTCATGTTTTACAGTTCAGTTTTTCTTCCTTAGTGAGAAAAGTCCAGCCTGTGTTGGCTTGAACAAGTGCACTGAACATCTTGTGATGTGAGGAAAGTTCTCCTCTTTGAGAGAAGAGTAAAGATCCAGAAGAAGTGCTCCGCCATAGTGAATCAGACCGCGGGGCCTGGAGCTTTGTGCGATTAACTTTCAATCTGGACGCGGAACCCGCCGGTAGACTGACCATCTGTTGCAGCACCCGCACGTCTTGCTGCACTCGCTGCTCGTTGATAACGGAAACATAACATGCATAACAATATGTGCTTTAAAATTAGGCTCAATTCGTCACACTGCCTGTCGGTGAGGCTACGGAAGTGTGCGCACCTACATAATTCGCTTTTAAACTAAAAGCATTGTCGTAGTATTTCATTCATAGCTGCATCATTTATTTTTCATGTTTAATTGACCTCACGTGGGCCGGACTGGGAGAGCCATTCGACGGCCAGGTCTGAACTACGCCGTCTGGAGAGATTAAAGACCCTCCCAATGCAAAAACAAAGAAATGCAAAAAAAAAACATGCAGTTAACGCATGATCAAATAGTTAAAGGATTGCCAGATTAATCTCGCGTTATAGCATTAATCTGCCCACACCTACTATATATATATATACATATATATACATATATATATATACATATATATACATATATATATATACATATATATACATATATATATATATATACATATATATACATATATATATATACATATATATACATATATATATATATACATATATATATATATGTATATATATATATATATATGTATATATATATATATATATATGTATATATATATATATATATATATGTATATATATATATATATATATATATATATATATATATATATATATTAAAGCTGTGAAAAATAACGCATTAACGCGCTATGATTACATTACATGATTAATGCGTTAATTTTTTTAACGCATGAGCAGAATGAGCTTCCAATATACCTATTTAACTATTTCCGCTCTAATGCAGCTAGATATATATCATATACATCTGACGTCTACGTATATATATTTAGATATATCTATATATATTGTGATGTCTCGAGAGGCCGGGATCGTGAGGTGAGGCGTTGATACACAAATAAAGACAGGCGAGGGTTTCTTTAACTTAAAGTTTCTGTATTTAGATAGTTCTCAACAAAAAAATAAACTTAACTCCAACAACAGTTGTTGTACCAAACAAACATAAGTCCTTCAGTCTTCCACCTCACACAAGCTCCCTTCAGGCTCATCAGCCTCATCCTTTTCAGCTGTGCAGCCGCCTTGCCCTGCCTGCACTGCTGAGTGGGAATTGTAGTTTTTGTTACTGGGATGTCATGCTGGTTGTAGTCCCTGCTGCAACCAGCGGGCAGGAATGTACCTCCCATTGATGACCATTCCTCTTATGACATCACAATATATATACACACGCAGATGTCAGATGTACGCTCTGCGGGAAGACGTTGTCGTTTCACCAGCACAACCAGCCTTAACATCTCAACACGCAGCATGTTGGTCGGCGAGGGGCGTTCAAGAGGAATGCGTCAAACCAGCCTCACTGAACAACGTAGACCCCTCACTACGTCTGCCTGTGACAAGCTGAGCAGCACAGTTGCGGAATGGATTGAAAAAAAGCTGTCGACCAATTAATATTTAATTTTTTCATTTTTTAATGGAGCATTGTTAAGCTTTAATTGGAATTCAAAACTGATAATTACACACTTTACATTACCCTTGGCTGATTTTTTTTCAATTTTTTTTTTTATTGCACAAATAGAACAAAGACTACATGGACATGACTTCAACAAGACTACAAAACAGTGAGATACAAGCTAACAAGACATCATATATTTAGTGTATATAAGTATGGTGTTTGTCCGTGAGAGAGAAGTGTGTGTGTGTTTGTGTGTGTGTTATTTTATAGTTGGGGGTAGATGAAATGTATGCAAAAATGCATGTACGTGGGTTTCAGGCTGAAAAACAAAAATGTGATCACTGGACTTTTGTGAGTAATGAGAATTACGTGGGTGACCAGACGTCCTCTTTTTGATTGAGGCATTGATTTTGTACTAAACAAGATGTTGTTGTCAAATCTAAGCGCCAATCAGCTCGTTTCCCATCATGCATTGGATTGGCTCTAAAATCTGCGGCACTCTTGTGAGGTCATTGTCAACATGTTCATGATGTATGTATGATGCGTCTAAAAGAGAAAAGTCACCTGATCCAGCAAGAAAAGGAGGTGCTAATGAGCATCCAAGTACTTCCTGTGGGCAGGACTCACAGAAGCTCAGCATTTTTAGAACCTAGGTATAATTCTCAGGATGGTATTGCCATATGAACGTGACGGCGACAAAAACATTTCTCCTCAACAATGTTGTTTTGTATCTGTTGACACATTTATCTGAGTCGTAATGTTGTAAATACGCAGAGATCTTTCACTCATGGGGGGATTAGGAGCTTCTCACATCAAGCATGACCAACAAGTAGCCACAGAAGTCAAGTCCACTGGACCCAGACAGCCTGATGTGATCCTCCAATGGGTCTACTAGACCCAGACAGCCTGATGTGGTCCTCCAGCAGGTCTACTAGACCCAGACAGCCTGATGTGGTCCTCCAGCAGGTCTACTAGACCCAGACAGCCTGATGTGATCCTCCAGTGGGTCTACTAGACCCAGACAGCCTGATGTGATCCTCCAGTGGGTCTACTAGACCCAGACAGCCTGATGTGGTCCTTCAGCAGGTCTACTAGACCCAGACAGCCTGATGTGATCCTCCAGCAGGTCTACTAGACCCAGACAGGCTGATGTGGTCCTCCAGCAGGTCTACTAGACCCCAGACAGCCTGATGTGGTCCTCCTCCAGCAGGTCTACTGGACAAAAAGGTTCTCCTCTTCAAGGTAAAGGAAAAGCATTGTGTATTGTTGTCAGTCAACAAATCCTGTGAAATGAAAAAAGCAACAACGTTTCAGTCTCTAAATAGTTCAAAAGAAGAACAAAACTTCCAGACAAAGAATATGAAGTTAGTGTCCACTTTGTCTTCATCGAACGTCACTCACACAGGAGGACTATCTTCAGCTGTGTGTGTGTGTGTGTGTGTGTGTGTGTGTGTGTGTGTGTGTGTGTGTGCGCGCACACATGTGATGTCACAGTGGAACTGGGCGGCTCATGATGTGTTTTTAATGGAGCTCTGTGGTTTAGAGGAAGAAGATGTTTCTTCACACAGTGCAGTGTTAGCTCATACATTCATTGTTGGTTTGGCTCTGCATGCATGCATGAGAATTATACTAATATTCACAAAACTCATGAATGAAATGATATCATGATCAACCATCATTCATGTGAGATCCACAGCTCTAAGTCCTTACATGATACAGGAAGAATCGTGATTATTATTAATGCTGGGACTTTAAAGATATGGGTCCTGCTCACAATAATATAGATGTTGGACAATGCAACATGGACAATGCAGCTCACCGAGCACAGTCTATGCCCAACACATTCTGACAAACTGAGGCGGAGGGAAAACAGAATTGTAAAGACTTCAATAACCATAATTCCTGAAGGGTAACCACAAAAAACTGCCACCGCTCTGTCCCGTTTCTATTCTGACTCATCAGCCTGAGGAGCACAGCGAGATAGCAGGACTTCATTCGTGTGTAGGAGGAATGTGGGAGGGGTGGGACGTGAAGGGGGGTGGTGGGTGGGGGTGGGATGGAGGAGGAGGCGTTGATGGAGCCTGATGCTGCGATTTGGAGCGATAAGAAAGCTGAGACTTTATCCCGAATCTTTCCTAGCGTGGCTTTAAACTGCATTGCATGATGTGAAAAGGTGTGTGTGTGTGTGTGACAGTATTGAAGCCGGCATCAGTCACACTGTGTGTGTGTGTGTGTGTGTGTGTGTGTGTGTGTGTGTGTGTGTGTGTGTGTGTGTGTGTGTGTGTGGCGTGCAGGCAGCTGAAGTGGAAAGCTTTCAGCCTGGTCACTAAGTGGGGTTGCAGCCCAGCACTGATCACCGCACTCCTCCATCCTCCACTTCACTCGCTCCTCTCATCTCTCTCTTCACTGTCTCGCTCCTCTCCCTCCCTTGACCCGGGTCTCCCTCCCCCATCGCCTCCACGCTGCCGTTTCCTATCGTCTCTCCGTCCATCTCTAGGCCTTGTTTTGTTTTGTTTTAATCTCAAACATCCACTCCCCCGTCTCTCCTCCGTCCGTTCCATTTCTTCAGCCTTCACTCTCTTAAGCCTTTTTTCTTCCCTATCGTTCCATTTCCCCTCAGGCGTCTTTTCTCTTCATCTCGACACGTCTATTTTCTCTCCATCGCTCTGCTTCGATGTTTCCCTCCTCTTCTCCCCTCTCATGTCACCCTGTATGCTGGGCCGCTTCCACGCAATGCAAGTAGTTGAATGTATGTATTTATAGGCGACATGGTATTATTCTGACATTATACAGAGTTATTAGACACATATCTTTTCATATATGTATTTTGATAACAAAGGAAAGACTACATCACTTTTTCATATTTACATTACACATTTAGTGCATGACGCCCTTCTTTGCTGTGTGTTCTGGTCATTTCCCGATCAGTAGAAAGGGTTAATTAAAGGTGGCTGTTACGAATCCAGTCATGTCATGAAGACCCTCCAACATTGGATCACAGCTTTAAGGAGCGAAACACTCAAAAGGGTTAGCCATAATGTTAGAATTTCGAAACATGCCGACGTAAATACTTAATAAATAAGACTTGTTCCGCTGGTAATCGATCCTGCGTATAAGCAAGACCCTGAACACAACACAGTGTATAAACACTCAATGCAGTTTGTTTAACAGGTAACAGACTACAGAGAAAACATCTCCACTCTGACACTGATGATAGCTGTGTCTTATTTATAGAAGTTGTAGTTTAAAACCATTAATTCAATTGAAAACATGCAACTTGTATCAATATTTTAAGTGAATTTTTATTAATATGTTCGCTAAAAACGGTCCGGACCAGAAAACAACTCCGCCGACTGACAGCTGATCAGCTGTCAGTCGGCTGCAGTCATCACAAACCGACATTGCTTCACGTGACGCTTCACGTGACGCTTCAGGTGACGCTTCAGGTGACGCTTCAGGTGACGCTTCAGGTGACGCTTCAGGTGACGCTTCACGTGACGCTTCACGTGACGCTTCAGAGGAAAGGACGTGTCATGTCTGTTAAAACATGTTTCCTCGCGTCTTCTCTCCTCGCTTGGTTTCCTTGCGTCTCTCCGTGCATCCCCGGTGGGCGGGACTAAGACCCAAGGATAGGACGCAAGTGAACGAAACGGGGATGCAATTTAGAGACTTGGGATGCACTCCCCGTCTCATTTGTGTCTCCTCTGCAGGGTGTTACATCTAAAACAGTCCTCTGGGTGCCTGAGCACCAATTTATGGTTCTGGGGGATACCGAGTGATAATTAGTAGAGGGTTGATTTTTGTCGAGCTTCCTGCTGCTATGTGGCCATCCTAACAAGTCACACCCTCTCTAAGCACATCACATGACGTAGAAAATAGTAAATGGGATAATTCATAATAATGACTTCATTCAAAACAAGAAAAATTAAATTTCCTCATTTGTCCCATTTGGAATGATGTGTCAGGGAAGTTTGTTCAATTCTGCTCCCTGTGGATGAGCATCCTCTATGAGCACCCCTCTATGGCATCTCCACTTTCTCTATCCTCTATGGTTTAGTTCACTCAAGCTGTGGTTCCGGCTACTTTCAGTGCCGAGTCACCATTGATTTATCATAATTAGGAAAAGAACACTTTTAAACATGGATCCCGGGTTTCCTGGGAATTGTCAGAATACACACTGAAGAGGAGCATGGCATCAAAAATAAAAAGTCAAATTGGAGTCCTGCCAGACACCCATCATCATTAAGGATCCAGCATGCAGCCTTCAAGGTTAAGATCGGTAGTTGAGTACATTGTGTCTTTATGTGTTAATTATGTATTGTGTGGCTCAAACAGGCTCGGGTATTCTTTAAAGAACTGCATGCCAATACCAATGCCCATTAATTGACCATCGGCCTTGCATGGCTCCCAGTATGCGTGGTCCTGCTTGAACCAGTACATTAGTGCGTGCTCTGCCTGTAAGTCTGAGCTGCTCTTCTTTTCTGGCAAATGAAGAGCTTCTAATTCTGTTCTAATCTCTCTCTTCCGCCTTTCAAAGGGGACTCAGATACTGTCGAGTTGAATATCTTCCTCCCTCTGCTTTCATGTTCCATAGTTTGCGCTCTCTCTCTCTCTCTCTCTCTCTCTCTCTCTCTCTCTCTCTCTCTCTCTCTCTCTTTCTCTCTCTCTCTCTCTCTCTTGTCTGTCTCCTTGATTACTCGTTGCTCTCATCCCGACTCCTAACTGCCAACTTGAATTAGACCACAATCTCAGCTGATGGTCTTGGTTTGTACACCCTGATGTAGTGTGTGTGTGTGTGTGTGTGTGTGTGTGTGTGTGTGTGTGTGTGTGTGTGTGTGTGTGTGTGTGTGTGTGTGTGTGTGTGAGTGCACGGCAGTGACACATGGCATGAAGATGCTGGAGGCTGGACAGAGTTCCATCACACAATGTTTTTCCACTTTTATGAGAGGAGTTATGTAAAGAAACACAAACCAGTTAGCAGCAAAACACCAAACACTCTACGTCGACATGCAGGAGCTAATGAAGTGTCCTCAAGCAGCACTTAACCCGCACGCATCAAAGTCATTGTTTTACGATCACCCATTATGATAACAGCTGCCTGGACTACGAATCCGTCGATTTAGCATTTCAGAATCCCATCTTCACTCTTTCCAGCAGCACTTTTTGGTAGTGAATGCTGTAAACAAGTCTTTTGTGTCTCTTGGGTTTGACTTTCTGTCCACAGTCTCTTACAAATGGCTGTTTTTACATTTATTTTACGAGGGTAAATATTTTTCTACTCGTCACTAATATGTGCGTTAACCATAAGTCATATCAAATGAGTCGGCGTTACCAATTTGTGAAATTGATAAAAATAACAGGTTTGAAAAATTGTTGAGGACACAATTTAATGCCTTGTTTAATTGTGACCAGAGGCCTGTCTCAAAAAGCTGAGTTAACCTGGGGTTAACCTGGGGTTAACTCAGCCTAACCCGGGGTTTCCCTCACTTATCCAGCTGCAATAACCAGATGTCCACGGTCTCGCTTTTTGGTCTCACAAAGCTGGTTATCAACTTGTTAAGTCAACCCAAGAGTGTCTCATCTAGATCTGTGCGCATGCACATAAAAGGGGCGGAGTTAACTGTATTTTACAACGGAGGAGCAAAATGTAATCTTAAGAATGTATGAAAAATATAATGAAAAAATACAAGCAATAAGCATAAAGCAACACTGCTGCAGCAGCGAGAAGCCGCAAGGAAACGTGGCAAAAATCGCCGACTCCGTCAATGCATAAATTACACAGATTGTAAAATAAATCACTGTCTCAAATGTATGTGTATTTTTAATCTCTTTTCGTTTTAACAATTTAACCTCATTTCAGTTGCAATCCCAGTAGAGCTGAAAGAACACGGGAGCAAGTTAAAAAAAAAAACAAGAACATAGTTCAAAGCTGTCAGTGAGTTTATTATGATATCTTCTAGGCTTCATGTATGATGTACGATTTTGCCGGCCACGAAACACGCGCTCTCTGCGGAGCGCTGCTCGAACTATCCGTGCACCTTCCTCAACAGGATTCTGTAGAAATGGGCAGGCCATTTTTCCAAGACAGTGATTAGCCAGTAGGCGTCTTTTATCCCCGCTGAGAACTTATGCGGGAACTTAACCTGCCTTGGAACAGGTTAAGTGTTCAGCGTAAGTTACCGGGGCAACGTACCCCGCTAAGAAGTGAACCAGCTTCGTAAGATGGAAAACCAAGAGTTAATCCAGAAGTTACCTCGCTAAGCCGAAA
Organism: Clinocottus analis; assembly: GCF_023055335.1. Lineage (NCBI taxonomy): Eukaryota > Metazoa > Chordata > Actinopteri > Perciformes > Cottidae > Clinocottus > Clinocottus analis. The sequence continues at coordinate 1,417,860 of NW_027176031.1, read as the reverse complement.
TCCAGCTTTGTGTGACAGGCGTCTGGACTCTGTGTTTACATCATGATGGACAAGGTTTACCTCATGTTGAATTTGTTATGTGATGATGTCGGCCATTTTATCTGAAGAGGGAAATGTTTTAGTTTCAGCTGTTTCATATGATGAAAATAAAAACATGCAATACAAGAATGTTTCTGTTTTTGTTGTGCGTCCTTGTGTTGCGTAAGGACAATACATTATCCTTGTAATCAGTGTGGAGTTGTTTCCTCAAATATAAAATCAGTATGTAGTGAAACAAACGGTGCATGAAGTAAAGGATCTCTTTCCAGCAGCAGTGAGCTGCTCACGAAGAGGACTGGCTCAACATTGATGAGCTCCATGTTCAGTCTGTGCTTTTGTGTTTTTTTTGTTGTACAAAGAGCTTTCTAATCATTTCATCATTCCGAAAATCACATCATTACAATTGAGATTTTATTAAACATGTGGAAAAATGTTTGATTTACTTCATAATTTTCTTTTTTGCCACGATTTTGTCATTTCTCTCATTTCATCTTCCCCTTCTCGATTCCGGGCAGAAATGGACGTTCATCGGTTGACCTTTGGCCACAGCCACACGGTCTCTCTGCGATGACTCTTCCATGTCTGTGATGCCTTTGAAATCTCTTTACGCGTTGACCTAGTTCATGGAGAGCCTGGTGGGGTTACTGCTCTTAATGGTTAACCAGCCTTAAGAGATGAGGAGGCTGATGACTAATCTTGCCTCCAGGCGAAGTGCATGTATCAGTCAGGAGGAGCCTGGAAAGCATTCCGACAGTGGAGTCTTTGTGCGCTCAAATAGTAGCTGAGCGCTGTGTGTGGGACAAAGAGTCAGAGCCAGTCAGAACCAGAGCATGGGGGCTTATTTTTATCGAGCCTACACTTTGCTTTGATGGGAGGTAAAATGCTTTGGACGCGAGCAGTTAGCATCCCGGCTGACCAAGGAGCCTCGCCATAGGAAGCTTTACTTAATGTACTGTGTGGTCTGCTTCTTGTGTAAGTGGCCAGAGCACTTAAACTGGATCTGACACTGAATAGCTCCTAATGGGGGTCTGGGGGTATCGCTGCACCGTTAAACTCTCATCCACAGACGCTGCAGGAGCAGCTCTCATCCGTGAGACGATTCCTCCGGCGAATGCTCAGCCTTCAGTTTGCAGCGGTGCAATAAAAGATGGCCGGGTCAGCCTCCAGTCTGGCCCGACGTGTCCCTGCAGCTCTTAAGAGCCACACACACGCTTTGAAGGAAGACTAGACTCAATACCAATTTAAAAGCCAAAAGTCCTCTTGCAAATCTTTTTGTGAAAGAAGTCATAAAATACCATGATGGGATGAAAAGTAACACCATAGTAAACACACACACACACACACACACACACACACACACACACACACACACACACACACACACGCTCTCTCTCTCTTTCTATCTCTCTCTCTCTCTCTCTTTCTCTCTCTCTCTCTCTCTCTCTCTCTCTCTCTCTCTCTCTCTCTCTCTCTCTCTCTTTCACTCTCACTTACTCACACACACTCACTTACTCACTCACGCACACACACTCTCTCTCTCTCTCACACACACACACACACACACATCCCGCAGACATGATGCTAACCCTCTGGGGGTGACTCCTCTGGTTGTATAGAAGTCTATATAAATGACTCTACTTCTCTCTTAATGTATTACCTCAGTAAACATTGTAAACATCTTTGAGTTGTCTGTGTTTTTGTTTTAGAACTTTTTCCCTTTCACAGTGTGTTTTCACTTCATGAAACATTTTTGGTTGCTTACGTATTCAGCGTTCAGTTGTACTTAGCCACTCCAAGATGGCAACAGATAAAATGCTGAACTTGAGACTTCAAATCTGTAGTCCCTAAACCAATGGGTGATGTCCCTATGGCGACGTTCACTTCTTACAGACAGCCTTTGGAATATGCTTCACAGCTGTTTACATCTTTGCCTCTGCGCACAAGCATCTGATCAGATTCCTCAATAGCAGTTGTTTTTGCTGCTCAATCCTCCGGGAAGGTGTTGACAATCTGATGGATGTGTTGTGAGAGGAACAGCTCAGTGAGATGATCTCATGGCAGACAGCTGCTGGCGATCGGAGCAAGGAAGATGTGAGCGGGGAAGTTGTAAATGAACGGAGGAGCTTTCGGTCTGTCTCTCTGAATAAATGCTGCAGCTCATCCGTGTAAAACTGCAGATGAACATGATGCGTTTCTTCTGCTGGGCAGGTGTAACGTTTCAGTCAAGCGGAGGACTGCAGAGGACACAGCGGCATCAGGACATGAGGGATGACCTCTGACCTGAGAGCTCATCACAGCTGACACCACTGCACACGAGAACAAGGCCTCTCACGTAGCCAATTCATAATTTCTATGAATAAGGTGCTAAACTCTTGAGAAAAAAACTGTAAATATTTAAACTAATACCTTAAAATTTTTAGAGAGATATAATAACAATAATAATAATAATAATAATAATAATAATAATAATAATAACAGTCTTTCACAAAGGTTTTATGTATTTACATTGTTTGAATGTAGAAGGGTCAACAATGGTCCATTCAACATCTTGACTATTGAAATGTAACTCTTAACTTCAGGTCCTTAGTAGTGAATCAACACAGTTCTCTGTCTCACAGTCAAACTATATCTCTGCAGCTTTGCAGCTGTTTCACAGCACGAACAGCTTTCTGAGAGTAAAGTTACTCTGAAACGTGGACACGACCATACGGGAAATCATTCATTTTCTTTCTTTTTTTCACGACGTTATCTGAAGATCAGAAATTAATTATTCGTTATCTTAAGAAGGGAAACTTTGAGATAAGAAAGTTTTCGTGCACCAGACACTGACTCTCATTGTGAAGGCGCTCAGTGAGCCCACATGGAGCTGAACCTGAAGGTTTCCCCCTTTAGCAGCTTGGCTTTAACAAGCTTACGTACACCTTTATCCTCCACATCTCAGAGAGAACACGAGGAGCAGAAATACAATTCAAATGAAATTCCGTATTATTGTGAATCCATGGCTCATTAAAAGAAGAGAACACTTCACCAAACAACAGACACAATGACTAAATCATTCCTACATGTGCGCTGACTCAGCAGATTAAATGAGGAAAAGTTGATCTACATTAGAATAAATATTTGAAAGTGACACAGAAGGCCTCAGAGCCTTACTGCTTTAGATTCTATTATAGTTTTATATTTTGACTTGTCACTTGCTGCCTGACGGTGATGCTCTCTTTAGCATGAATGAAGACATTTGAGTGCAAATAAATTCACCAAAAGAGCAGGAAACAAAGCCTCGCCCTGTCCCCCCAACCATGAACAGTGCCTGTACAGTTAATACACGGCCATTGACCCGTTGGGCTCCCTGTGAATCCGGGCCGGCCTCAGTCCGTCGGGCCGAGGCGAGATGAATCACCGCCGTGCAGCAGAGAGTGATCTAGTGATCCGGTCATCCACAATGGCACCGGGCCCAGATTAAAACCTGCAGCCGGTTCACGGACACAACCGAGCTTTCCCCACGCTCTTCTGGAGGAAGGCGTCCCATTGAAGCTTCATCAGCGTTATGGGTTCCCACCGGGTCCGTCCGCTCCACGCTGCTCATTTAAGATCTAATCTATACGCATGAGAGGAAGGGGAAGGAAGCAGCCTGGAGCTTAAGACAGAAAATATGTCTTAGTGCACTTGTCGGGCACCTGTTGCCATGGAAACAGACAACAGATCTGTATGCAGAAGTAAGGTTTTATCATAAATAATGAAAAAAAAGACTCAGCTAAAAGTCTGATGCAGGGGTGGCGGTGTTTGCTCTTGTCCGTCTGTCCTGTATGTTCTAACTTCACTATGGCTATATAAAGAACAATGCTGCTGGTGTTACGTCCAGGCCTGCTCCCCTGCTGAACGGTGTCTACCTCCTGTTGAAAGGATCCGGGGATAAGGCTTTAGGTGGGGGAAAACAGTATTCAACACAACACTTGTATACAAGTGGTGTGAAAATAACACTTTTCAGAGAACCATCATTTTAAAAGCTCCCTTGGCAAACAGTGCTGCTCACGGCTCAGTTCACATGAACTCATCACATTCATATTCATAATCTAGAGTCCCCGTCCACAAAGTGAACTGCTTCTTCTTTTCTTTATAACTGGTTTCACACCATACCAATTAATTAGTCTTTGTTAAATTTCTGTTTTCAAACAAACATGAGCATTTTCGGTTGAACCAGTCAGAAGTGCAGAAGTTGAGTCTGACAAGCGAACATGTAACAACCAGCCAGTTTGATGCTGTTACCAGTTTGGATTCAAAGCTCACTCATGTGGATGGCTTCTGTTGCCAACATGTCCACACTTATTATGATGAGGTGGTCTTTCAAAGGCTTTATAAAAGGCTAATGGACAGTTGGGCAAGAAGTGTGCATTGTGGGTTCCTTTTGTCTCGTTACTTCAAAGTAAAGAATACCAATAAGGACGCCAGTCAATTGTTTACGGTCCGATGAGCCACTTGAGATACGACAAAGGAGGCTCTGACTGGATTACATCACAAGTGGCCCAATTACGAGCTCATTTTAAAAGAATAACAAGCTAAATTGTGTCCTCAGACAAACTTTAAATTGTGTCCTTAGCCATACAAAGACTTTGACTGAACATGATGAACCCTCGGCGTCTTACGGCTCTCCCAATTTGGCCATTGTGAGGTCAATCAAACATGAAAAATGAATAAGATGCACGCTATGAATGAAATACAACGCTGCTTTTGCTTTGAAAGCAATTTATGGAGGTGCGCGCGCGCTTCTGTAGCCTCGCCGACAGGCAGTGTTGATGATTTGAGCCTGACGTGAAAGCATGTATCGCTATGTAGCTTCTGTTCTTAACGAGCAGCGAGTGCTGGAACAAGCAGCTTCCACCCACAGAGTGCTCACACAAGCAGCCTCCGCGTCCAGATTGAAAGTTAATCGCGCATGGCGGCGCAAAGCTCCTGACCCCGCGATCTTATCCACTATGGCAGGGCACTTTAAGTAAGGATCACTTCTGGATCCTTACCCAGGAGAACTTTCCTCACATCACAAGATGTTCAGTGCACTTGTTCAAGCCAACACAGGCTGGACTTTTCTCACTGAGGAAGAAAAACTAAACTGGAAAACATGAAAAGCACTTATTGCTTTTGTATAAAGTTAATCAATTGCTGGTCTTTAACATACATCTTTAAGGTAAAACATGGACCAATGAAGGAGTGGTTTGTACCTCACAGGGACCCTTACTACTGAACAGTACCTGTTCAGAAAAAAAGAAAACAGATTTATGAACTATATATGTATGTATGTTGGAAGAAAAAATTATTCACGCTTAATCCTTTACTGTTTCACTGTTATATTCAGACTTCTCATCTTACTGTCTCTGTTTAATCTTACACACAAACTCAGCATGTCTCCTGATAGCAATGAGACTGGGGAATCTGTAGGTTTCTGTCTGAAAGAATGTGCATTTCCTTTGTTAGGATATGACCATTTCTTGCAAACCACTCTATGGGACGAAGGGAAAGGTTCCTGATTAGGCCGAAGACGTCATGAGGGTTTCTGTTCGTGGGTCATGATGTGTATTCAAGAGGTGGTCCTTTGAGAGATCTTTGAGCAGTCTTGCATATGCAATTTGTCTATCATGTTGTACTTCTGACTCTGCTCCTTCCTTGCAACGAATAAATGTTCCTGTTTTAATGATTTTACACCGAGGGGTCGAGTGAATTTTTCTAACAGTATGTTAACTTGCTGTTGCTCCAGAGTGCCTATTATATTGTTCTGATAACATGACTTTAAAATAAAAGCGTGCAATCTACTAGTTTTTACTTAATTTTATTATTGAATTTGGTGCATAATGCGATTAATCGCAGAAAAATCATGCAATTAATCAGTTAAAAATGTTTCAACTATATAAATATATATATATATATATATATATATATATATATATATATATATATATATATATATATATATATGTAAACATGTAGGCTGCATTCATATTTTAGCATTACACTCCGAGAACATTGTCTAACTTGTGATGGAAATTTCTCAAAAGTAAAAAAAAAACATCCATACAGCCGAACCAGAGATTCCTTTTTAAAACCCATGCTCTTACATTACCCACAATGCAACTCAACTACACACAGTTGGGTACAAGACTGGGCTGTATTATGCTAGTAGTGGCTTACGTAGCCTGGAACTTAGTTGAGCAGCTACTGACGCCCGGTGAGCCCACTTCTTTCTAACAACGGTCTGCAGACCCGACCAAAGCTGACTCAAGTGACATCACATGAGGATGTTTCAGACTTCAGACAGCTGCCTCTGGACACACTGACAACTTTTAACACATGCAGTCGTTGCCAACAGCACCTCTTAAGAAAAGTGTAGCCCTTTGCACAACAAACGCCCACGTTGAGTGAAGAGAGGCAGTAATTGTTGTTTTCCTCAGAGGGAGCTTGTTGTAATGCCTTTAAAAAGGAGGATGACTCATCTCTCTCAACGGCATTTTTTGTGGCGTTGAATAAAGTTTATTTTTCAGTCGAGATAACATGGCTGCATGTCTTTATAAATGTGACAGTCAAATATGCCAAGAACAACTTAAAGCTGGATTTTGTTCAATAGCGAAAGTTTTCTTTGTCCTTTATGTTCGAGGTGTTTTCTTTTTGGATTGATTTTTTTCTCCTTCCTTTTTCATCATTCCCCTATGAATCTTTGCATTACAGATCTTAAGATATATTTTCTGTTTCCCCCTGTAGGCAGAGAGCCTCAGCCAAAGGCAATCACAGGCTTCTGCACTTGCTTAGAATATCACAGTATTTTAATGCACATGTCCATGCCTGATGACAAATAGGCCCACATCAGAGGGACTCTCTTTCTCCTCAAGCTCCATTTTAACCAAACATGAGCCTTCTTTCAGACTGTCTCAGTTCCACTATGCAGATTATCCCTCAAGGCCGTTCCTTTGTTTCTTGGCTGTTGGTTTTGCCTAAATCGGCCCATCGGTAATTTGCATGATTGTTCCAGATGAAAAAAATTTCAATTTGAAGTGCACTTGTGGTCCAGTCTGCTCAACCTGTGGAATGGCATCTCACACTTCTTGTGTTCATGGTCCTCATTACATCTGCCCTTGAGAGGTTTACTGATTGGAGGTTTGGATACGTACATTGTGGAGCCTCTCTGCCTCCAGGTCTTCTGCCCCGTCTGCTCCTTAGCTGTTTGATTCACATTCACTTCCTATTCGGTGGACGAAATTGTCTAAATTACAAACAGGTATGTTTCAGTTTTTGCACTATATATTTTAGTGATTGTACATTTTCTGTTATCGCTATTTTCTGTTCGCTCTTTGTTAATCATCAGATTTGCGTCACATTGTCTGTACCATACAATGATAATAAATAATGTCAGCAGAGCATGGACTGTATGAGTATAAGAAGTGGACGTAGTCATCGTGAAGTCACCCGTTGGTTTGTGGACTGATGTTATGAAGCCTTAAGTTTGACAATTTTGCAGTCGCCATCTTGGAAAACGGCTGGTTTGAAAGCAAAGGGGGGACGTAAAGACGACGTGTACGTCTCTGGTAACGGCAGCGACCTGTCAATCACTGTAGCCCCGCCCTAAAGCGTCCCCTGATTTATGGTCTGTTTGACTCTAAATGACCACTATTTACTAAATGAACATCATGCTGTATTGACTAGCAAAGACTTCTATACAACCAGCAGTGGCGGGCCGTCAGGGCCAGCTAGGCCTTTTCTGCTGACCTAAAAAGAATCACAAAGTTATAGCTATTTTATAATATAATTTTAAAATATATATTATTATTTTTTTAATAATTAAAAGTTATATATATATGTGTATATATATATATATATATATATATATATATATATATATATATATATACATATATATATATATATATATATATATATATATATATATATATAATGTAATTGTTTCTCATAAATACACTACATGTATTATAATTATTTTGTCAATGAGCAGCTCCTGTCTGTGCTCCTGCTGCTTTGCTTTCTGTTTCGGTAGCCAGCTCACTGACCAGCTTGACGCATGCACCTCAACGCTCTTTGGCCAATCACATCTCATCTTTCTCTATGTCTCTCTTTCTTCTCTCTCTCCGCCGGTTAAAAACAGTGACGCCTGCTCGCTGGATCTGCCCCACTCACTCTGAATGAGTAGGACAGAAACACCCTGCACCACACCCCCCGATACTTTAGGTGGCGCTGTAGGCACCTAGTCAAGTGGTTGTGCTACTTTAAGTTATAGAAGAAGAATGCTTTAATTAGAAGTAGAGAAGAGGAGGGTATACTCTGCAGCTGGCATAATGACTGCTCACAGCCTGTCACTGACAACCAGAGGAGTCGCCCCCTGGTGGTCAGGAGAGAGAATGCAGCTTTAACACATGGAGCATGGACTTCTATACAACCAGAGGAGTCGCCCCCTGGTGGTCAGGAGAGATAATGCAAGTGTTATGACACTTCCGCATCTGCTTTACTCTGCAGGTTTTCTCTTGCATTGAAGTCATCAATGTCAATAAGTCTTTATCGTTCTTCAGTGAGGATGTATTTCATCCTAATTTTATGTCACGCAATGATCTTTTTAGACAGCTAAGTTGAACTTTCAATGCTTATATTATAAAATCCTGACTTTCCAAGTTTTCTTGTACAAAACTCATCTGACCTTTTCAAATAATTTCATGCATTAGTTACAGTAGTGTTGATTTATCAGAGAACATTTTAACACATTAAGTATTAACAAAACAAAAAATTATGCACCTCAAAAAGACAGCGCTTCTTATTTCAATGGAGGCAGGCATGATGTAGTTTTGCAGAATATGGATGCATGCATCAAGCAAACAGAGGAACTTGTCCCAGGATACCTTTTTTGTGTAAAAACAAAAACAACATTTTGTTTACACAATGTGTGTGAATACTTATTACTTCCACAACTTAATTTATTTTCCTAAACCCAACCAAGTTGTTTTGTTGTCTCAACCTAATCCAGCTACCATTGTCTCACAATGTTAACCTCATATTTGTCTGCTTTTTTCCATCATCTTTCAATTAACGGAAAGTGTTTAGTAATTAGTTATCACCAATGGGTGAACAAACATACCAGTACACTGAGCCTCCTTATAGCCCCCCTCCTAAAGCGCCTGTTTAAGACAGCAAAAAAGGCAGGAGGCAAGAGGTAAAAGGCAGGAGGCAAGAGGTAAAAGGCAGGAGGCAAGAGGTAAAAGGCAGGAGGCAAGAGGTAAAAGGCAGGAGGCAAGAGGTAAAAGGCAGGAGGCAAGAGGTAAAAGGCAGAGGCAGAAGGTAAGAGGTAGGAAATAGGAGGCAGGAGGCAAGAGGCAGGACATAGGAGGCAGGAGGTAGTAGGTAAGAGGCAGGAGGTAGGAGGCAGAAAGTAAGAGGCAGGACATAGAAGGCAGAAGGCAGGACATAGGAGGTACGAGGCAGGAGTCAGGAGGTAGGAGGCACAAGGTAAAAGGCAGGGTGGGGTGACCCGGTTCAAGCTTATTTTAAGCAGCAGCTTCCCATGAGAGATGATTAATAAAATATATATTAAAGAATGAGCAATAGTTTTGCTGCAGTTCCTTTCAGAGCTGCCTTATCTAAATGTTCTGGATATTAGTTGGTTTTATCAGAGAGTGGCCTCAGGTTCAGAAGGCGGCGGGGCTTAATGTTGTGGACTGATGTCAGGGGAAGGTTATAGGACGGCTCCAATGCGTCATCCAGCCATGACTTCAGGTCTACCCAAAATATCCTCAACAAAAAAATTGTGAAAAACTTCTTTGTCTAACTTCAGATACATCTCAGATGTGACTCAACCCTTCTGTACATTTAACAGGTAAGGTGGAAAAATAAGGGATTCTCATTATCAAACCAGTTACAGCCGGTGGGCTCCTCGATCTTGCTCAGTTTAAGGAACCACGGTGAGAAGAGAGCGACATACATCTCTGTTCTGTGTACCAGGACAAAAAAATCTGAAAATCAGAACTACGACTCTTGTTACATTGTACATTTAATCTGGTCACTTTTGGTTTCACATTGAACATATGCCAGGGTCGTTCTCTCTCTCTCTCTCTCTCTCTCTCTCTCTCTCTCTCTCTCTCTCTCTCTCTCTCTCTCTCTCTCTCTCTATCCAGGTTCTGATCTAAGGGGGTCAGGATTAGGACACATAACCTAAAACCTTTAGTTTTTGTTACATTTTATATTGGAAATACATTCCATGCACAGAGCTGTGATTAGTGGGCTTATATGACAATGGAGCAACAGAAACAGTGCTGTTCCAAAATAGATGATGCACCCCTAAAAGTCAACATTTACTGTTTTGGGCTGGACCGAAGTCTGTCTCTGACTCACTAACTGAGTGAGGAAGTTATACCACTCCACCTTCATCTTTCAAGTCTTCTTCAATAAAGCATGATGTTCATTTACTAAGTCAGACATACCACAAAGCACAGGATGCTTTCGGGCAGGGCTAAAAGGTGATTGACAGGTTTCTTCTGACACCCTGCTGGGAACATTATGAGAATAAACCTCCTTTTTAAGAGAACAGTTAGTGGTTTCTTACTAACTGTTCTCTTGACGTTGATGTTAATTAAGCATGATGCTTGGATAACCTGCTTCACTTCCCAGGTCATGGACAGAAAGCACAGAGACTGTTTTCTGCTCCAGGGCAGAAATCCTTGCTTGATTTTTAAAAAACTTCTTTTTAAATTGGCAGTTGGCGAGACACAGGAGCTTCGTCTACGGTCCTGAGGAGCTGCAGCCTTAATGTACATGTTAATTTTACTCTGCTCCAATCACCTGTTGAGCTCAGCCACTCAGACACGTTCTCTTCCTACTTTACTCTCACAGCACACATGATCAGAGCTAATTATGAGTACCCATCGGGTCCAGGATCAAGCTGCACAGAGATCAGGATTCTGTGTTACAATCATGATGATTGGAGCTCAAACACAGTCAGAGATGAAGAATAAAGTTATCTTGATATTGAGTTTTTAATGTGATGATGTTGGCCATTTTATCTGAACAGAGAATGATCTTTTCTTGCAGCTGTTTGCATTCCTTATGATGAAAATAAAAAGCACTTCTGTTTTTGTTTTGTTTGTCATGTGTTTGTTGTGTTGGACAGTAATACAACTATATGTTGTTGTTGCATAATGCCAATAAATGATCATTGATTCCTTGAATACATTTCATTTCCTTGGACATGACGGAGAAAGCTTTGCTGTGAACAGATTCACTGTAAACAGCTTTGGTGCCGGTTCAAAAGTAAGATGAGTTGGATTAAACAGAATGGACAAAGGAGGCAGGAGGTAAGAGGCAGGAGGTATGATGTATAGAGGCAGGAGGTAAGATGTATAGAAGGCAGGAGGTAAGAGGTAGGAGGCAGGAGGTAAGAGGCAGCAGGCAGGAGGTAATAGGTAGGAGGTAAGAGGTAGGAGGCAGGAGGTAAGAGGCAGGACGTAGGAGGCAGGAGGTAAGAGGCAGGATTTGGGAGGCAGGAGGTCAAAGGTATGAAGTAGAAGGCAGGAGATAGGAGAAAGGAGGTAGGAGGCAGGATTTAGGAGGTAAGGGGTAGGAGGTAAGAAGTAGGAGGCAGGAGGTAAGAGGATCCTCTGTAGTACTACTGAGGGTTTCCCTTTTTCTCCCTGTTAATTAAAGGCTTATTTGGGGGAGTTTTTGAACCGATGTGAGGTCCCGGGACAGAGGATGTTGTGAACAGATTGTAAAGATAATTTGTGATTTTGGGCTATACAAAACAAATTGAATTGAACCACACAGCACATGGTCAAGAGCTGCCACCATGAGGACCACGAAGTCCATTCATCACCAACGTGAATATACATAACATCCTAATATACATTTACTAATCCTGATCACATTCAGTTCATTATTATCTCATTTTATATTTTGTGTTATATTTTATCTCTTTAATCCACATTTTCCTTTTCATTTGCATGATTTTCTTAATATTTAATGAGCATTGGTGGAGGGAGCCTGAGATCTGAGATTTCCATCGTCAGCTCATCTGTATAATTGCTGTGCATATGACAATAAAGAACTTCAAACTTCAAACACAAGCAAGGACCATTAAAAGGGTGTGGGGGTGCATCCTCATAGCTGGTTATGTTTTAATATATATATATATATATATATATATATATATATATATATATATATATATATATATATATATATATAAACATACACACACACACACACTCACACACACTGCACTACAATTAATACGGGATCTCTGCAGATGGGGAGGATGGAGGATGAAGCTTAAGCCACCTGGAACTATTTCAATGCAGTATGGGCATTGGAGATACTGTACAGAAGATGTATAAGCTTGATTGCCAGGTGGCTCTGTCCATTGCAGTCGGCGTAATGCCACTAGCTTATTCCTTTAAGAATCAGAATCAGAACCATTTATTTGACAGGTATGTTTACACAAACAAGGATTTTTTTTCTTGGTGGGAGGTGCATAACATTAGACGAGACAATCAACAATAGTGCAATATATGGTTAATTTAAGTACAAAATAAAGTGGTCAGTCAAACAGATAACAGTAGTGTAAACAAGTGTTATGTCTGTATGTTAACGTGCAATGTTAAAGTGACATGTGTGTTTCTTAGCTGCAGCTTCAGTAACTGATGTGATAACTTGCTGACTTTATTATCGCTTTATGTGTATGTTAATCCACTCATGAAAGCTTTAAGTATATCAGGGACCAAACACTGACCGGAGTTCAGTGCCTGATAACTATGACAAGGTAGGAAGCCTCTGTGCAGCCGGGCTCACTGCTCCCGGCGTCCGCTAGAGGGCAGCACCGAGGCAGCAGGCGGTGAGAGAGAGAGCCGTGCTGGAGCGCCGCTGCGCCGGTAGAGCAGCCAGACTCAGTGGAGAGCTGGTGGAGGGAGGAAGGCTGCCTCATGCCACCGGGGTTTACCGGGAATTAATCACCTGACGTCCAGCGGACTCTGTCGGTTCTAGAAGAGGGATATATAACACACAACGAAAAAAAAAATGCATCTTTTGGGGATTTGGACGCTAATGGCGGCTCTGCAGGTAAAAACAACCCAATGTTTTTTACACCGAGGCAGCGCCGCTCGGCGGAGGCTGCAGCGGGATAACAGTGGGACACGCAGCGGGACTCCGCGGGTAGCGGCACGGTGCTGCTGCTGTCGATATCCGTGCTTAGTTAATGCTTTTATAAAGTCATTGCTGTGCGCGACTATCGTTTAAAAAGAAGAAGAAAGGAAATGGTCACATCACAGCGCTGTACTTGCGGCACAGGGCTGCTGATCCCAGACCTGCTCCTGGTTTCCGCCGCACGCGAAAGACACCGTCCTTTATCAAACAAACACGGATGGAGCTCTGCGGGGTCTGGGACCGACTCAACGCGGCCGTACAGGCGGCATATGTGACGTTACCGTACGGTCCCTGTGGTGAGCGCGTGCCGTCCTGTGTCCCCCGTGACGCGGTGCTAGCTCTCGCTCGAAGCAGGTGCTTGACTTCTGGGTCGGGCTGTGGTCCAGTTGAGTCGAGCTGAGCCCCCTCCCTCCCGGTGCGCAGCGGCTCTGCTTCTTGCGCTGAGCACGCGCCGATCTCCATTTAAATAAAACGGCTTTTTTTGTTGTTGTAAAGGTCGTCTCATAACGTTTAACGTGCACACGATGGGAGCGAGGCGGGTTTAGGAGCCGTGTCTGGTCCTGTCTGGTCTTCAGCGCGTGCTGCGGCGGTGCTGTTACTGCAGTCATTCCACAGAAAAGGCAGCCATCCGGCTCAGAAGAACCCCGCGACCCGGAGTGGTCGCGCGAGGAGGGGGTGGGGCAGGACCGGACCCTGGGGGTCCTGAGGGACCGGACCCTGGTGGGGTTGGAACAGGAACTTGGTGGGGTAGGGACAGGACCCTGGTGGGGTAGGGACAGACTCCCTGGGGGTTACAGTCCAGACATGATGTTCAACCCATTCCCAGAAGTAAGGCTGGTCGTTAAGGACCACGCCAGTGTTTCCATCGCGGTTCTATTTGCTGTAACTCTTGTGCAGCTCCTGTCCTGATTGAGCACTCTTTGACTCAGTATTTCGTGGGGGGTTCAGTCATTTCAGCTGCACAACAGTGCTGGAAAACTTTCAAATTTATAAGACTAGGGTTTGGACAAATGTCTGGCATCAATGTTAAGGAGACAGTTCAGCCCCAAAATCTAAAATAAATGTTTTTCTCCCACCTATAATGTTATTTATCAGTCTAGATGGTGTTGGTGCCAATTGTCTAGTTTGGGAGAGATCAGCTATTGACTGTCAGTCATTGGTTAGTGGACTGACGTTATGAAGCCTTCTCCATTACGGCCATGTTGTTTTTCACAACCAATGAATGGAGGTTAACGTATTTAGCGTGTGGATTAGTGATGTGGAGACAGTGTCGGTCTCTGGTAGCTGCAGAGACCTGTCAATCACCTTGTAGTCCTGCCCTTAGGCGTCCCCCTTTTTATGGTCTGTTTGACTCTAAATGACCATAATTTACTGAATGAACATGCTGTGCTGAAGAAGATTTGAAACTAGAGATTGAGACATAAACTAATGGTAGAATGTTTACTGAGGGAATACATTAAGAGAGAAGTAGCGTCAATTATATAGACTTCTTTACAACCTAAAGAGTCACCCCTGGTGGTCAGGAGAGATAATGCAGGTTTTAGGACACTTCCAATATAATGGGACTCCATGACTCTTAAGGTGCTCAAAGCACCCTCAGAATAGATTTGATAAACTCAAGAGCAATGTCTCTTTTCAGAACACTGGACCCGGTTACTAAAAATAATCCAAAGACCTTGTTGTGAGCCGTTTGATGTAAGAACTACATGTATCTCTTGTCCTTTGAGCACCACAAGCCGAGTAACACATAGTCCCAGTACATTTGCAAGAAGAAACATTTTTTGTTCTTATTTTGGGTGGACTGTCGCTTTAAGGAGGCATTATTCGTATTCATCCAGAAAACACAGCCAGCAAAAAAAAACATGGAGCTTGTAAATGCCCCTCGAGCAGGATCCAATGTCGACGGAAAAAGAGGTGATACACACTTTGTGGAGAAATCAATAGAGGGGACAGTGCTGTGCCAGAGGGGGTCAAAGGTCAGGGCCTAAATGAATCCTATCACCAGTGCCCTGCTATACCTCTAAAACAGCAGGGTCAGCAGTCTCACAGGGTTATTTAAATCCCTTTCAAACATTTGTCTTTTTAGCTTTTTGTAATGGCTTTGATCAGATGTTTTAAATGTGTACCTGAAGACACCTTTACTGTTTCCTACTGTATGTGGCTGTGGCATGAATGCGTATCAGGTATCGTGATATGATTCATGATTTAGTTCCACGTAGCTCCGTATCTTACCGTTTACTGAGATAGTCTACATCCATGAACTGCAAGGGGTGGAGCATCGGTAGAGATAACAATCCCCCTGTTTCCCAAAGCCTTTAGCTAAATCAAGAGCGGATAATGGAAGTTGATTAGGTTTGATGTTTACTCTCCTCCCTCCTGATCACGACCCGGTTGGTTGACCTTTCCCCTTAAAGGTTGGTTGGTGCAAATTATTGTGATATATGGATCCCGTACTTGATGATATGGATGCAGATTTATTTTTGATCCAGAAAAGGGCCATTTCTTTGTCTCACTGCAAACCTTTTCCTTCTATATTATGTCTGTTGGAATTGATAAGCCAAAAAATGAAACAGACAAGGTTTGGTTAAGCCGATGAACCAGATGTCAAGATGGGTTTAACTTACTGCCTGCATTGGGGAAAAGAAAATGAGAAGAACCCTTAGCTCCCGCTGCACCATGTAAACAAGTGATGAATGTCTATACAGTTTGATAACCGGGGAGGTAGAAAACACACCAGAATAAATGAGTGTTGCATTCTCTCTCCTCACCATCAGTTGGCGACTCCTCTGGTTGTATAGAAGTCTATATAAATAACTGTACTTCTCTCTTGATTTATTCCCTTCGTAAACATTGTAAACATGGTGCGAGAAGGCGATTAACAGGTCTCTATCATGGCGTTGTCTGGTCTGGGAGCTGTCAGTGTTTTCTCTTCATTCTTATTCAGCATTAGTACTGGACACACAAGATGTTGTCTGTGTTAGTATTGTCACAGCTACGTGTGACTGCTGTTTCTTACTGGAATATGTCATACTTACATACTCATTTGTTTGACTTGAGATGTGGAGATTGGACTTTCATTTACATTAAATGGCTGAATCGTTCTACTTTGAACTCTGAGCAGTTTTTTGAGGATATTTACATTATATTCAGGAGATCATAACTTTGATTTACATTTCTGACACGTTTTCAGGTGAAATGAAAGCTAATTCAGAAGATTTTTATTCCAAACAGAATGCCTCTGATTTGGGTATGAATTAAGGGGAAAATGAATGTGTAACACTATAATAAGGTGTTATTAATGGATTCAAGTGTACAAAATAGCATTGCATGTACCACTTAATTTATACCGTAACGTGACCTTCAATTTAAATTTCAGGAACAAATTCTGGGGTTTTACACCAGCCATGGGGATAATTCATTGATTGTAATATGTTATGGTATTTTCTATGCATGGTTTTTAATAAGTACAATCCCATGAGATTGACCATGAATTTTCCCCTGATTGCAATATTAAGGTCTTTTAAGGTATGAATAAAGGAGGACAAGTAGAAACCCTGTGGAGAAGCAGGAACCCCAGAGAGGCTGCTCTCAACACATTCCCACACTCACCTATAGTTTATTGTGGAACTGAAACAATAAACCGATTCATCAGCTTACAGAAAATTACCCAGTCACCATTTTTGAGAATTGATTCATTCATTCTTAAAGGGCCAGTGTGTTGGATTTGGCAGCGTCCTATCTGTGAGGTTGTATATTGCAACCAACTGAAACTTCTAAGTATGTCGCAGAACTGTTGGCTCACGCGAACACAAGAAAGTAGAGCCGTGTTTGGTTTGTCCGCTCTGGGCTCCTGTAGAAAGTGGCGGTGCACCATCAGGTCCGTGAAGAGGACCAGCTTCATGAAGACATGAAGGACTCATTCTCAAGCAGTGGTTCTCAAACTGTGGGGTGCAACCCTCTAGTGGGGCGTGGAGGTATTACAGGTGGGGCGCGAGGGAAGATGCAGATTCTTAAATTAAAAAAAAAAAAAAAAAAAAAAAAAAAAAATATATATATATATATATATATATATATATATATATATATATATATATATATATATATATATATATATATATTTTTTTTTTTAAAGAATCCTTTATCAATCCCACAGTGGGATAATTATATTATTCTCTGTATTTTACCCATCCTTAGTATTTAGGGAGCTTTGTGCTGCTGTAAAGCACTGGGGCTTCAGTGTCTTGCTCAAGGACACAGAAAACAGGGACCCAACCGGCTTACTTGGTAATCTTTTTGCTAAATATTAGGTTTTTTTTTTGCACATTTATAACTTTATTTGCATTGTTTTACCAAAGGTGATTGCACATGTTATTATTTTTTGTCAGATGGAGAAATCTGGTTTTCTTAAAAAGGGATTTCCATTTTCTTTAATCTATTAATTAAAAAAGCACAGATGGAGGAGTCTCAAAAAGTTGGACCATTTTGTTCCAATGTTGTTGGGGCGGTGGGGCCCAAACATTTTTTTCCTCCAAAGTGGGGCGAGACAGAAAAAGTTTGAGAACCACTGTTCTAAGGAAACAACCATTTAGATTTAGTTGATGAATATAATTATATTCCATTTCTGCCAAGACATGCTCCATACTGTTCCTGTAAAACATCCCAGTGATCTTTACCTTCATTGATTGAATGCTATCTTTGGGGTTTGGACTCCTTGGCTGGTTCGACAAAAGAAAAGAAGCTATTTAAAGACCATCTTTTGTCTGAAATACTCTGATGCACACTTTCTCTAGTTACATGTTTTGCCAAAACATTGCATCTATTAATGAAAAAAAGAATCACCAGAATAGATAAAGGAAATACTTGTTAATTTGACAAACTCAATAGTTCTTATACTATATAGTGCAATGATGACTTTGTAATGGAACACAATGAAGCAAACCAAAGTAACGGAGAAGTCAAATAGTTCTGCGTTAGCGCCCTAATTCTAATACATGTAGGTCATTGTGAGTCCCGAGCTCAGTTGAACTCAATGAGCAGCTGTTCGTTGGTGGAACTTATCAGCGTCTTCTTAATTTCTGTTCAGAGTACGAGCTGTTCTCTGAGGGGTGAGACTATCAGCTGAACCAGGGGAGAGGTCACGTCCTGCACATGACAAGCCGGTACTTCTCTAATCGGAGCGGGATGGTGGGAGGCTGGCCTCGAAGAAGAAGGCCGGATGTTGAAACTCTGTTATCAGAGTGTCTCCACAGAGGAAAGGCCTCGTCCCATATTGACTGTGGATGCGCCAACAGCTCAGGGAGGAGATCCCTCCGGATCCTTTTCATTTAGCTGGAGATCTGGCTGCTCGTCACATGGGACTTTCACCCGAGAGACCTCTGTTCACGTCCGCGTGAAACCACTTACTAAACCTCACCGTATAGTTCCGTGGTCTGAACGTAAATTGAAAAATTGGGTTTTCAAAACAAGCAGTGTGAGAGGTTGAAACGCTTCTTTGTCAAAGCCAAGCGGCCGAAGCCCGGCTGGCCCTGCACCATTAATCCTGAAGGTGCTGTTCACTGTATCCTGTCGGGTTTAATCCTCCTCAGACAAAAACAAGGATGAAACAGGTTTTCTTAGCTAATCTACTTATTACATCGTCAATAAACTGCTACATCATCTGGCCTTTTGAATATCAGAGAGAAGTCATGATTACCCATCTGCCAAATGAAATAGTGCACTCTGATATAAAATACAGAATATTTAAATGATCAAATGAGTATTTAAATGTAAATATTACTTACAAGCTGCTGGGTGTGTCTTTTGGCGGGATTAAGTCCTATTTTATATCTATACAGTACTATGAACCGACATATTGTTCCCCTGCATGACCTCTGCCCCCCCCCCCCCCTCCCGCCCCTCCCTGCCCTCTAAATGTCCCCACTGAAGCCTGTGCAGCGTCACGAGAAGCACAGCATCCGACCAGAGCCGCACTAAGTGTTTTTCTCCCCCATTCCTTCTGCCAATAGGGGGAAGAGATAAAAGCCGGACGCGCTCAACCAAAACCCCTCCTCCTCCTCCTCCTCCTCCCCCCCTCCTCCTCCTCCCAAACATGTCAGTGAGGGTTTAAAGTTTTTAGGTTAAGTGGAATCAAACCACAGCACCCCCTCTTTGCTTCACTACTTTAATCATGGAAGAGCACGCATGCACGCACGCAGGCACGCACGCACACACGCACGCACACACGCACGCACGCACACGCACACGCACTGCAACAGATGCCTATATGAGGAGTGGGAGTAGTGGGGGGTAATGTCGGGCTCAAACAAGGAGAGACGCTCGTCTAGACTAGTTGTGGTTGGGATAAATTGACCCAGTTGTCTGCTGGTTATTAACGCTGTCCTGTCCGGTCTAAGGTGGGTTCATGTTCCCTCCGACACGCAGCGTTCCTTCTCCTGCTTCACTGTTGCACAATTTGCACAACAAACTAAGTCACCAGTCTGCTTGTGTCCTTGTTCACAATGCTTCATCAGAGACTTTGATTTAAAACCAGGCAATAACATGTGCTGCATTATCGGCTTTCCAGTTCTCCTGCTTACGAAAATGTACTTTGGAATGAAGCGAAAAAGAAAACACCACCTTCCAACTGCAGACAATCACAATGCATTCAATGGAATTCTCTCTCTCCCTCTTTCTCTCTTTCTTTCTCTCAATCTTTTTCTCTCTCTCTCTCTCTCTCTCTCTCTCTCTCTCTCTCTCTCTCTCTCTCTCTCTCTCTCTCTCTCTCTCTCCCCAGCTGGTGGCTCTGGGTGGAGAGGCTGAGCGCTCGTCGTCAGGCGGGTCGTTGCCGTGCACGAGGGGCTTCACTCAGGAGGACTACGTCATCGAAGTGGACCGAGAGCTGGCAAAGGGACAGGCCGTCTTCAACGGTCAGCACGCACGCACGCACGCACGCACGCATGCACACACACACACATGTAGCTCCAGTAGTAATCCCCTGCTGTTGGGTGGGGGTTGTTGAAGAGTCCTGCTGACATCTGAACCATATTGGAGCTTGAAGGGACTGAGTTTGAGGAGGAGGATTAGACTGACATTAGACTGGATGTGGTCAGGCCTGCGGTGACCCGATTACTACACTTTAGGTATTTCAGTGACCCACAGCTGAGGATGAGTCCTCCGTATCTTGGGAATAAAGTGAATGTGTCGATGGTTTGGTCCGGCAGCCGTGAGCAAGTGAGATGATCCAACAGGTCTGTCGAGAAGAGAGCAGCAGTTTGTCCCAGAGAACATAAACATCCCAATGGGTTTTTCTAAAGCGCGTCACTGTGGATCAGTTGACGAAGAACCGGGATCAATCAGCATCTGTGTGGATGTGGGGGTGTATGTCAGCTGAAGCTACTTTATTAACATAAAGAACCTCATTCATAGTATTAATTTATTAACATAAACAGCCTTGTTCATAGTATTACTTTATTAATATAAAGAACCTCGTTCATAGTATTACTTTAGTAACGAGGTTGGGATATAAATAGAAGAAGGAATATAAAGTGAAACCTAGGGCTGATCGCAGTACAACACCAGAGAGAGCAGATCAATACAGCAGTTTGATCAGTTTACAGCAGTTTGATCAGTTTACAGCAGTTTGATCCCTTTAAAGCAGTTTGATCAGTTTACAGCAGTGTTCATCAACAGTGATTCAGTGTTTCCCCGACCATTATATTTGCGGGGCGCCCCCCTGAAAAAAAAACCCGCCCGCCTGTAATTTTCTCTTTAGCGCCAGATCACAAAATGTCATTTACGGTTCTCTTTCCTATAGAACAGATTTACACCTTGTTCTGTAATTAAACAAACTAAACGGCCGTATTTTATTGATCGGCTCTACACACAGCTTGTCATGTATGTCTCTACGTGGTTGCGCGAGTTCCGCCCCCATGCGCACAGACGCTTGCGCGCATACAGGTGAGCACTGAGCACCCGGACAGAGAGCATCGAAAAATATGCCGCGTGAAAAGTAGACAACTAAGTTATATCTGCGTTTTATACGCTCCCAGGTTGAAGATGGCATCAGTAGCTCTCCTGCAAGGAGCACGGGAGCAGCTCTCTGAACGATGCTCTCTGAACTGAAAGTGAAACGAACGTGCCTTGTGTCTCTTGTACCAACAATGAACTGCTGGCTTCACACATTACAAAAGTACACGGACATAAAACTACACGGACATAAAACTAAGTCATTAATAAATAAATGGAGAAATATCTGTACTGTCGGGCAAATGTTTAGTTACGCCGTTAACAGGTTAAACTTGCGCATCCGCGACACGCCGATTCTTGGCGTTTTGCCAAAAGTCAATGTCCAGAAGTCTCCGTCAGGTTTTTTCTGCTGTTTCATCTCCCACAAAAGAAAACACATCTCAGATCAACATGGAGCCTGAACTGAGAGCAGCCTTATCCTATCTACAACCCCGTTTAAAAAATATTTGTAGAGGAAAGCTGCTGCTTCCCTCTACAAATATAGCTCACTGCAGCCACTAATACTGATGCAACTTGATGCTCACATACCTTCTCCAATCACCTTCAATGATGAGCTAATGACACATCATTAGCAAGCTGTGAGAGAGAAGAGAAAGCAAAAATGGAGAAAAAACAAAAAGGTGGTGTAGAAAAACTCAGGGAAAAGAAAAAAAAACCTCTCGCAACTGATGCTGCTGAGGGCAGAAACATAATAAACATGTTAGCTGCTGCGGGGGCCGGCGGCGGTGGCGTAGCCTCCGGCTTCGGGGCTTTGGCTGCGGCGGGCGCGGCGGGTCCCTCTCAGGAGGAGGTGTTGTCGGACAGTGAAAGTGAAGCTCCAGCTGCCACGGTGGTACAGGAGAGGGAGGAGGAGACTGGTGGTGGTGATAGCAGGTGTGTGTGCTCGCTAACATGTTGTGAATAAACACTCATTCACTAAATGTTCAGAAACGTTGTCTATAAACTTTACTTGACATAATAGATAGCGTGTGGTGTAAATCGAGTTCTAAAGTGTTGGAAAATGATATACTGTCCTGATTAATTAACCACTATTTCATGGTGGTGTTGTTTGAGCATGCAGATCTGCGTTTTCACAATTTTTCTAATTACAAATCAGGTCACCAGAGTTAAAGTGTTTTAAGTATTAATACACTTTTTTATTGCCCACTGTCCAATTTGTTCTAATATGCTTTACCTATTTTTTTCTGTCAATGTTTATGGTTTATTGTCCATGCTTTTCTTTTTTGAACACTTATTTATGGACATTTTCACATTAAATTACATCAAGTAAGAGACAAGGAGACAATGACCCATTTCACATTATACAGTTAAAACTAATGAAACACTGAATAATAATTAAACATCTGCATACATATTCGGGGTGTTCAAACATATTACGTAATTCCTAATACTATTTCTCTACTTTTCACGTCCAGGTTTGAGCCCAGTACATCATCTCTCTCCCCAGAGACCTCAAGCCCACCCATTCATTATATTATTGGTAATATTCAGTATAGTAGTGTTATTCAGGGCTTGTGTGATTATATCTACAGTACGTCAATGGACCAAGTTGGCACAGTATCTGCGCGCGGATTGTGGTGGGCCAGTCTGAACCAAAAAGTCCAGGGCCAAATTTTTGTCCCAGTCCAGGCCTGACAACGATTATCTGTGTTTGTCTTCATGATTGTTTGTTCTCGTGAACGGCCGAATGATACATCACTTTAAATGTTGCCGCAGCAAGAAATTGTGGGTCGGCATTATCTCCTTTCATAAAGGAAGGTCCCACGTTTCCTATGCTAAAGGAGCTAAGTAAGGAAACATTGAAGTTCCTATCCTTTGCGGTAGAGCTCTTGTCATGGCAGCCACTTGGACACTTCCAGAGAGAACGGGCCCCAGAGAGGACACAGGGCCGGTCCTCTCCGGGGGCCCTGTCCTCTGCAGGACCCATCCTTTACGGGCCCCGTCCTCTTTGGGGCCGTCACCGCTGTGTCGTCGAACATGAGTTTCTGTTCCTAGGAAACCGTCTTGTTTAGCTTTCCATATCTAGCAGCGGCGTTTCAGTTTAACAGAAGGAGCTGTCGTCGTGCTCAGCACTGTGAGCGTGTAGAAGCGTATGAATATGAATATGAAGCAGGCTCTGGCTCAGGCTCTGCTGTCTGGAGGAATAAAAGGTCAGGCAGGTCCTCTTCCTCTGCTGGACTGGAAGTGTTGTTGTTCTTTAGATTTTATTCCAAAAGAATTCATGAAACAGAGCTAACCAGCCGAGCAAGCCTTTTCTGACCACAGCTGTGTGTGTGTGTGTGTGTGTGTGTGTGTGTGTGTGTGTGTGTGTGTGTGTGTGTGTGTGTGTGTGTGTGTGTGTGTGTGTGCGCGTGTGCGTGTGCGCTTCAGTGGAGCTGTATGAGCTCTGAGAAGTGTAACAAGGCAGCAGTGACTGAAGCTGACAGAGCGGTGAGGGAAGCAAGAGGAGGGTTTCAATGCTAGTGTGTCAGAGTGTGTGTGTGTGTGTGTGTCAGTGTGTGTAGGTGAAAGGGGGCCGTGTTGTTTATTCAGTCAGTGTAAAAAATAGTAATTTGCTACATCATATGCAGCGAGCGGGCTGCTGGAAAGATGAAGAGAGAGATAGTTTGTGTGCTCTTGGTTATTGTCTGACTTCCCACATCTCAAACTGTTCACCATTAAAAACTTCCAAACTGTTTGGCTCCTCTGTGTGAACCCGAAAAAGAAAAGGAATCCTAATACGGTGTCCTGGAAAATAATGAGTTTTAGCAGAGATAAAGAACACTGCTTACTTATAGCTTCACTGAGCTCAAGTGTTCTTACTTTATTCACGCTTTTACACATTAATAATTTAAAATATTTTAATAAATGGTAATGGCGGTTAGAATTATTCCTGTTAGCTCATTAGTTTCCCATGTTAGCAAGGCTGTAAATAGCATCATACCTACATACCCAGTGTGCAGCAATCTGCTTACAAGTCATTTCTGGAAATATTTCATTTGAAAGCGTGAGCCTTTGGGGAGATAATGCATTCAGTCGTGATGTTTTGTGTCTTTCCGTCTGTCCAGAGCTAATTTCACATACTTCTGGACTCGTCAACCTGATGGTGCTCATTCAGGACTGCATGCTCCAACTCTTGTGCTGGCAGGGATGCCTTTTAAACACATATTATTGATTGGTTTTGTTGTTTCAATGACTTATTCGGTAGGGTCTGTCAGGGACAACCACAGCTTCAGTACCAAAAGGCTAACGCAGATTCCTTCTGTACCATCCTTGATCCGCTAACGGTAGAAAGGCTACCAAGTGAGTAAATCCCTGTTTTTGTTATTTTCGCCTCCATCTTGACTATAATGGAGCCGGGAGGGACAGTTGAGATTCACTTGTTTTGTAGTCGTCTAGAATTGGCTCGTTTCAGTTAGATTCTGTTTGTTTGCGGTGATCGACGGAAATTTCACAGAAAAGAAGGTTTTGAACATGTTGGCTACAGACGCACCGATGCTGCTCTTGGACGTGGGTTTATACAATAATGTATCATTATTTTAATAAATAACAAATCAGTACATTTATATCTTTGTATATGTTTGGTACAATTAGTTTTACAAAGTGAGGGAAGCAATGTTTAAGTCAAGCTTATTGTTCCACATAAAACAATGATCCCAGTCGCTTGCACACTGAGACATGCAGCTTCGGATCAGTACTTCATCAGAATCTGGAGTAGCGTGGTGCGTCCCTAAGATCAGCATTTTGTTGACTGTTACGTAGCTAAATATATTTGGAACAGGTGTTCAAAGTTTAATGGACAGATGTCAGTATCGGCTAGCTTTTTTTTATTCTTTTTTTGTTTTGTTTATAATATGTGTTTCCAGATGAAATATGATTAATATTTCCTCCCCATGATACTAAAAAGACAGTCAGTCTGGATGGAGTGTTTGGATCGTTTGGTTTCTCTCGGTAGCGGTGTGAAGGAGTCACTGAGCCGCTTGAAGATGATTGGAGGACCGGCGCGGGGTTACAGTCTGATGGCTCTGGGCGCTGTTAATTATTTAATTGGAGCAGAGGATGATTGAATAATGAATGAGAGGATGGAGAGGAGATACATAATTATAAACAGACCGAGTGTCTGGGGGACCGGGTGCGAAGGAAAGGAGGTGAGGGGTGCTGAGACGGAAACGGCCAGGAACGGGGAAACGTGAAGTAGCGCTGAAGGTTATATGATACAGTCTGTTTTCAAAACTGTCTTCAGGCTTTTTTGATTAAAGAGTTCATCCAAAGTCCTCTCCATCTATCTCAGTCGTCTCTGAACAGCGTTGAACTGGATACCCGTCAGCTTTTATGGAGCCGATCCATCAAACATTCCCTGAATCAGGCCCAGTCCAATTTGCATGATGTAAATGTGAATGTAAATCAGCTTTTATAGCCTCCATGAAACCTAGTCTCTCCATTTAACCTGCTGTTAGGACCAGTGGGCTGGGAGCAGTTGTGGGGGTTCTGGTGCCTTGCAAAAGGGCCCCTAGGCAGGACCCGGGCTGCCCCATGATGCACACAGATAACGTGGAGCTAACATTATTAGGTGTGGAACAGTGTGGCTCCTTCCACAAGTCCTGGAGGAAGAAAGACTAAAAGTCAACTTCTGATCAGTCGATGACATCTCCTCATGGAGTGATTGACAACAGTGTACGAGTGTTAGTCCACTCGATCGTAGTACGAAACTATACGATGCCAGCTAGCTTTGGAAACAGTAACAACAACAAACCTCTTTCAGCGGACAACAAATGTGAAAACCAATGTGAAAACCCTGTGAACGGCTCACTCTGGAGCAGTGTCTGGTTTGTCCGTTCTGGGCTCCTGTAGAGACCTAGAAGGTGTTTCTCTGGGTCCTCTTCTTGCTTGTCATTGTGGGTTTAGACGTGTGATATACTTGTGCGTGTGTGTGCGTGTGTGAGAGAACATTTGTGTGTGTGTGTGTGTGTGCGTGTGTCAGACTGAGGTCAGTGGCCATCCTGCACTTCCCGTGGAGCGCAGCGCGGGCTGACTGCAGTGACCTTCCCGTTTTCCCATCCATCTTTCCTATTAAGGCGCTGAGAGCTAGCGATGTGGCTGCCGGGCAGTGCGAGCCGTGCACGGCCGTGGAAAACCCCGTCCCATCAACGGGCCAGCAGACACGGAGGCATTCCTCTCCCTCTAAATCCCCCTCTCTTTCTTGTTTTTCCATCCCTTTCTCTTTGGTGCTCTTCTCTTGTCATGCAGGGGATTGCCCTACTTTACTCTAGCCTATATATCACCCACACAGCCGGATTCAGGAAAGGGCAGCCAAGATACAGAATGAGCTAGCTCTCTCTCTCTCTCTTTCCCTCTCCCTCTCCCTCTCCGTCTCCCTCCCTCTCCCTCCCTCCCTCCCTCTGAATCAGTCCCATCTTCTTTCCCCCTGCCGATTGACGACTGCTCTTGCATTGTTTCTCTCTGAGGGCCTTATTAACGTGTTAGCAGTGGGATGTTCATTGCTGTTTCCTCTTCTGCATCTGATGTAATGTTGGGTTTTGTAGCTGAAAGTACTCAATCTGTACCACTCCCAGGTGGTAAATTATTCATCTGGTTTTGGATGGATGTCCATTCTACATCAGCAGCTCTTTCAGATCAAACATATCGTGAGTACCAGGTCTGTGGTGGGCAGTGCGGATAAAAGCCATCATCCACTTTCTGGAATTTCTGTTGATTTATACATAACTTAACCAGGTATACATAATATCTGAAGGACAGGTGCTTTATCACGGTGATACTGTCGATCCAGAGTTGTAAAACAGTCCCTCTCATTGGTTGGAGACAACAGCAGGGGGAACATAAATCTCCAGCAGGTCCGAATCGGTACCGATGAGGACTTGTTTGCTGAGGATCATAGTTCCACTCGGAGGACAAAGGGTCAGTCCGTGCACCCATTCTGATAAACTTGTTAATCCCAATGACCGAGACCTTCCCTCTGGCGCCCCCATCTGGTCAGATGAGCAACGTCACGAGCATCTCTGGGTGATTTAGATTTGATTTATTCAACGCAGATGATAAATAAATGATGCTAGAGGGTTTGTGATCGTCGGGATGAGGAGGTTTATTGATCTCAGGATCTGTTTCACAGCAGAAGAGATGCTTTTCAGTGTTTTAGCTCACTGTGACCTGTTGCATTCTGGGAGCACGTTTGTTCAATATTTGTACATCCTGAGTACAAGTATAACTTTCTCTATGATGGAAATAGTTGCCACTGGGCAAAATGCTCCATTGTGTGTGTGTGCGTGCGTGCGTGCGTGCATGCGTGCGCGCGTGCGCTGTTGGACATTCCCTTCATTGCTAAGTACAGAACATTTGATGAATTGAAGATATTGTTGATAATGTTTCCATCACGTTTAGCTCGTGACGTTATTCCACATCAGGTCATCAGGATCTAGTGGTGGACTCATTGGGAACGCCTCTGGGTCAGAGAGGGGTTTAAATGACTAAACGTTGTGAACTGCTGGCGGGGAGGCGGGAGGCTTCTGTCAGCACCAATCAGGAGTAGCCGCCGTTTATTTCCACGCCAGTAGTCAGAGGCCAGGGAGGAAGATACCTTTTGTCACACCCAATCAGGCGTCAGTTCATGGCTAAAGGCAGGATGTTCTCCCCCAGCATCAGCAGTGTCATCATAATCAAGATAAAAATGTTATCAAAAATCTATATGTAATCAAACATGAGATGGACTATAATGATCTCCCTAGTGAGGGTCTCGTCTCTCCTGAACCTGACTGCTGCAATGCAGAGGTCGTAAACGCAATCGAGCAACCAGGAATTACCCACATTCCAACCTGTGAGGAACATGGCAACACTTTGTCTTGTTTTTATGCTCATCGTTTCGCTGTTTCTTAATTAATTTGCATGTGATGGGGGTTGATTGATATCGCAGCTGGAACGTGAAGATTTACGAGGACACTTCTGCCAAAACACGAAGACAAGACAGAGTCAAGGTCTGGAGGAGGGACATGCCTCCTGGTCCTCTGGCCGCAGTGTGAGGAGCGAATGAGAGGTCACTCAAGGGGTGTGTGTGTCTGTGTGTGTGTGTGTGTGTGTGGAGCTGCAAGAGCAGCGTTAGCGCTGTTACCATTAAGCTAATTACAGCCGGCAGGGATAATGCGTTGGGTTGTGCGTCTGTCTGACCGTCCACGGCTAATCTCGCATACTGCCATCCCATAATCCTGATCTTTTTTGAGCTAATTGGTGGCTGTTGGCTGCAGGGCCTCTTGTGGTTGAGGGGATTCAGAACCTTTTGTAAAACGTATCCTTTTAACATTTTTTTGCTGTTGCTGCATCCTTAGCTCCGCCCAGGACGATTTAAAATAAATAATTTAAATAACTCTAAACTAGGAGTGGGGGAAAAAAATTAAGACAGCGTAGTATTGCGCTATTTTGCGTAGCGATATTGTTTCGATACACAGAAGCCAAGTATCGATCTTTTATTTAATCAATTCTAAACATTTTGGTCCTAGAATAGTAAAATCAATGATGTTTTTTGTTGACAAAGTTTTCCTTTGGGGACAAATTGCGGTTGAAAAAAAAGCAATAAATCGCAATACTCAATGTATTGCAGTATCGCGATAATATCGTATTGTGACTTAAGTATCGTGACGATATTGTATCGAGGGACCTCTGATTTCCCACCTCTACTATAATTGTGTTTCTCCCCTCCCCCTGGGCCAGAATGCTAACGTGTGAAGCCAACCCTTTGTTTATGCTGCCAGTCCCTTGCAAACTTACTTTCCCATGACACCTCACACATCTGTGTCATAATCTTCTCAACAAATGCCACGCAATAACAGATGTCCTCAATGATTGACACATGTTGAGGAAACCTTTTCATTTAGTTTTCCACTCAGATTTTAATTCCATCCGTCAAGTAAGGGGGGGTGACTAAGCTGACACAACACGATGGGCTGGCTCTCATTATAACATCTGCATGTTCAACTGACAAAAGCCAGGCAGTGCCACTCTCAGCTCTGCAGATTTTGTGTGTGCGTGTGTGTGTGTGTGCGCGTGTGTGTACTCCCACGGGTGCTTTTCCAGTTGTGGTTGTTCATGTTCCACTAAATCCTGTCCTCCCATTTGTCTTTTCCCCGCTCCCCTCCCATCTCTGTCTCTCAGCCATTTTCTGTTAAATGAATGATGGCTGCATGCCTGACCTCACATCTGACTAATGAGTGAGTGTGTGTGCGTGTGTGTGTGTGTGTGTGTGTGTGTGTGTGTGCGTGCACGCGCACGCTCGTGCACGCACATGCGTGTGCACGTATGAGTGGTGGAGCTCAGGGTTGTGTGGGTTCCTTCAGTGTCAGTATGAATTGGGGGGATGCTGTTCATCTGCTATTTGCAGAAAAGATGGCCTTCCCCAGAGCTTAAACAGCAGATTAGAGCAATAAAAGGATTGAAGTGCAGCTCTAGAATCCACTGATGACTTGACTGTCGTGTTTTTTGAGTTAAGAAACTGCAGAATCAGTTGCCACATCAGGTTACTGGTCAACCGTTTTACCAACACGAGCGTTGTTGCTCTCGGGATGGCAATGTTGCTTGGTCCATCCCTTTGGTGCAGACTAAGAATATCTGTATATTTAAGGCTTTTTTAGTCCTCACAGGGACATGCAGAGGCAACACAGCAGTATGTCAAATATATGAATCAAAATGAGCCCTACCTTTACCGGCTGCAACATTAAAGCGACAGACACATTAATGCATCAATATTTATAACGCCATGGTATGATATTCTGCACAAAACTGGCGGTGGGTCTCCAAGTTAGTCGCTCCCTCGAGGCCTTCTCTTAGTTTGTCAGAGATCAGGCCCACCTGGTTAGGGATGTCACAGGAACTCACGCTTTGGAACCAAGTCGTTCCCCCGAAAAATGTGATGTGAACTCGGGCTCGAGACTAACAACGCCCTGGGCACGATGGGCGAAGTCCAGATGAAGCTGCATCGTGATCAACAGAGCCGTGTTGAATTTGGCAGAGGGAGCGTGAGCAGCGCTAGCAGCGTTAGCCATTGGCAGCCTGCTAGGCTGAATCACAGTTTACAGAGGTTGCGTTACGTTGCACTATGGTGCGTTTGAGCTCTGTTGGTATAAATAGTATAAATTTGTATTGGGAGAAGGGGAATTGTTGTCATCACGCGGGCTGGTCTCATCCGGCAATGCCAATGCTGCAATAACAAGATCATCACACCAAAAATTTCACATTGTATTATAAATAAGGAAGTATGAAGACAATAAGGAGAGGGCAGGTAGCTCTGCATGGGAAAATAATCGATTCGGTTTTATCACGTAACCTGTGTACTTTAGTAACGGTCCCTATGGTTATTTGAACCCAAACAACCATTCCACTTCACCACTTCAGACAGACTTAGTAGTTGTGGTCCCTCCACCTGACTGAGACCGTGTGCATGTAACGGGGTACCTTTGGTAGGATGTCATACGAGGGGTTGAATGAGGATACGTAGACTCATGATGTGCTCAAATGTAATCCTTAAAAACTGTGTGCAATCTATGTTGAAGTACATGGTATTTATTCATTAGGTTTTTTTGTATTGTACCATTGTATTGAATCGGGTGGAATTTCCCTGTTTTTGGTATTGATTTTTACATGTGTGGTGCTGTGTTTAACAGCTTCCATTACTTTCTCAGGATAAAAAACAAGAAGCAGCAGTAAAAACAGCAATCGCTGCTGTAAACAGCTGCTTGTGTGTCCCGCCCGGAGTCTTGTCTTTTAGCGTTCCTCGTGAGGCCTCCCCCGTAGAATATCTCGGCACCAAGGAGAACACACACTTCTCACCGCTCCACCGACGCTCCCATCACGACCTGCTGGTGTTTACAGTTCTGCTACGTCGCATCCCGACACCTGACGTTTGGGGTGATGCCCTGCGGCAGTTATTGCATTCAGAACAGCTTTGTCTGACGGCGGTGGATAAAGATCTGAGGCCGACTCCGACGTGTGCCGGGCGGTAGCTAACGCAACAAACGAGACAGTCAGATCATTTTTTCTGCAGACAACAGCTGCTTGCTCTGACACTAAACTTCACACAATGCAGGAGTCGTACATACCGGTTTTCCTCCTGCCTGAAGTACGAACAGGTTTTTATTTTTTGCAATCAATCCCAATCTAGGGATCTGCAGAAATTATATTTGTAATGTATTTTGTCCTACATGGTAAAGCTTAGCACTCATATGCTCCTTTCCCTCCAAAATGAGTGTGTTCATGCGGGTTCTTTAAATACGAGAAATCCAATAAAACATAGGCAGTAGACTGTTTGTCTTTTTTTTTCCTAGTATAAAGCGGCACAAGGGCCTGTGAAGATATGACCGTAATATTCAGTCTCTCTTTCTACTGTCCAGGCACTGCTTGGAGAGATGTACACAACTCACTTAGATGACAATGAGTCAGAAGTATGCCGTAGTTTAGTGAGTCCACCGAGTGCCATGTTTCTATTGCTGCGGATCAGAGCCGATAGATACTGACCCCTGCAGTTATTTGTCCCGCAGTGTAGTCTTTACCATTGAGGAGGACAGAAGCCAGATGTTAGTGCGCGTAGTTGGTTTACCGTCCAGTGGGAAGAGGACAGGGCTTGGCAGTTGCCATTGTCGGCTATTTTGAGAAACCATTTCCCAACTCAGCTAACAATACGTAGGAGTCAGCAAACTAAAGATGGGTTTGTTCCGTTAGTGAAGCGGACAGCGCTGTGTGTGTGTGTGTGTCTGTGTGTGTGTGTGTGTGTGTGTGTGTGTTGACTCATCTACAGAGCCATCTGTTCTAGAGGCAGTGGTGACGCTAACAAAGTAGTTTGATTGCCGGGATGCAAAGTTCCCTTAACATCACAAACAAGAGGGCACATTTTCCACAAAACGTGAATAAGTGAAGTCTTCAAATTCAATGTTTCCTGCCGTCTTTGAGATCACTCGACCCACTTAAGGACCCTTTGTATCAGAACCACTAACCACGTTTTTATGGGAAGCCTCCAACGGGAGCAATGGAACAAGCCAAAATGTGTATATATAATATACTACTAAGTTGTGTGAGTGTTTGTTAATAGATGTTTTGATGTTCTTAAACTCTACTCACTGTGAAGACATGAGAAGAAGAATTTTGTTGAATTTCGGTGACGCCATGTTAGTACATGAAGCATGGACTTCTATACAACCAGAGGAGTCGCCCCCTGGTGGTCAGGAGAGAGAATGCAGCTTTAACACATCCAGAGGAGTGCAAACCACCGATCTTTTGATTAAAGGGCGACTATGCTCTACCACTGATCCACAGTCAACATATGAAAAAAAGTGTCCGCTCAACGTCAGGTTTAGTGAGTGGAATGGCTCGGTGTGGCGCTGGAGACGGACTCCATCAGTTCTCTGTGACGGGCCTCCATGTGTTCAGACCCCGACAGGTCTATCTGTCTCTGTGCCGTGATGGACGGCCGTTGTCTCATTGTGTGTGTGTGTGTGTGTGTGTGATATATCAACAGAGCTGTCACGCTCGGTTAGGGCTCTGCTGCCATCATACTAGTCGTTGTTCTGCCCAAATGAAAACACATCACACACACACAGATGTCATAGACTGGATATGATTATGTAATATGTGCGTGGGAATAATGCTGGCATCAATCATGTATGGACATGTATGGATACATGTTCTGGAGATTTGACATTCAACTTTGAATTCAACAAAAGGGCAATAACTTAAGGTATTTATGTTGAAACATTTCTGAAAACACTTTGTGTGGCGCCTTTAACTTCAGTTTAATGTTCAATTTATTCTTTTCCAACTCTTGAAGCCACATTTAAGTTAAACTGATATTGGCCCACATTTTAATAATTTAAAAATCTGATTAAGATATAATATCAGATGATATTTGTGTATTTACATTTTTACATCAATAAACGTTGATGCTAAATAACATAAATGTTCTGAGCTGGTCGGTGCCCTCTGGTGATTCTTGGTGACCTCAGACATCTCCCCACACTTCACTGTTCCATTGGTCCACTTAAATCCTGCAGTGACCTCTACAAGTGTGTGGCTTTAATCAAACCCTCATTTCTCTGGAGTCTTAAGTGCATGCTGGGTCATTTGTGGGCGGGGCTCTTTAATCTGGGTTGGCAGCTTCCATAGGCTGTCCACCAAAACCCAGTCATGTGTCTTTCTCCTCATTATGGCCCTCCAGTGTCCCGGCCTCAGGTCGAGTTACAGTTTGAGCACCTGTGATACGTCTGAATGCGAGCGGCCATCATTTGTTCCTCAGCCAGTGTCTTTGAACAAGCAGTGGACCCAGACTATCTAAAAAGGTAGAAAGAACTTAAAGATGTGACATATTCAACTTCTTGTTCTTTGGTCCCGCGGTGACACTTGAGACGATTACATTTGCTGAAGGAGGCTGTGGGCTGAGGTACAAAGCTGCACCGCGGTGCTCCGGACATATCTGATGCAGCGGACTGTACAGGCCGAGTAGCACTGGGACCAGTCAACTGAGATCTGTGTGTACATGGTACTATACAGCTATGTGGGCGCCTCTCCCTTCCTCTTCCCCATCCAATGAACTGAACTAGAGCACAAGGGACACCGGCTCCTCTTTCACACTTCACACCTCCATCATGTTGCTCGCTGACCGGTTTTTTAAATACCCAAATGTTTTGTCTCAGCGTCCGGAGCAGCGAGGTGTGGTCCTGTCTCGGGTGGGGGCGGGGGAGGAGGGGGGGGTGGGGCAGGCTCAGGCAGGATTACAGCATTGAAGGGGGAGGAGGGGGAGGAAGAGGGGGAGGACGAAGAGGGGAGGCTGGCATTCATTACCCATAATCCAACAGTGGTGTACGGCTGAAAACAGCCCTTGCCCACATTGTGTGTGTGCGTGTGTGTGTGTGTGTGTGTGTGTGTGCGCGTGCATGCGTGACTCTGTCATAATCACGTCCGTGCTCTCACTCCAATGTTTACCAAAGCAGTGGAGGAGTCTCAGCACACTCATATAGCGTGTGACTCATGACCTGCTGTAAAGCTAAACTACAGCTCGACATGTGTATAAATAGTGTTTCTGTGCATGTGTAAGTGATGTTAAAGAGGAGGTTGGCTTTGTGTGTGTCTGAGGTTATATTTATAGCATCCTTTGTGGTAGTATACTCCATCAAGCAGCCACTTTGAATATTGTGCAGATGTATTTTCTTCAGATTCCCTAAAGTGCAGGACAGATGAAGGATGGATGATTGTGTGTTGTGTTTGTGTCCCTTAAAGGAAGCAAAGTGTCGTGCTGCGCTCTGAGGTCACAACACCTGATTATGTCTGATTATATTATTGTTCCATAAATGATTAGCGTAAGCCGCATTATTGTGGTTTTAAGACCATTTTATGCCATTGATATGACATTTTAACAAATTATTGTAGTACAAAAGTGTATAAATTATGAAGGTTATGTCTATAAATCATACAATAAATTCATAGGGTATACATTATGGAGGTTTATATACTGTATGTATGATGCATTGATAATGTCAAATGTTTTGAGGTTATGTTTGAATTATTAAGGTTAATTATACAATAAGTTTATCGTGTAAATAATGTCTGTCTTGTAGATATATTGCATGATAAGTCAATAACGTAATAATGTAACAATATCTATAGTGTATGAAGGATAGCGTCTATAAAGCGTACGGTCAGTCTCACTAACATTCAGTTATCAGATATGTAACGGTCACAGTAAGCTCATGTAGAGATGAATCTATTGACCCTCCAGCTTCAGGCGGTGAGTTGTGCGAACAGAGTGCACCGTCAGAAGAAGAACACTGCTGCATTCTTGGACACCAGGTTACAATTTTCTTGATTTTAGTTTTTCTTGACTGAAGATTCTAAAAGTGTTTTGACACTAAGCAGTGAATAAAAACAGTGAGGGCCTGAAGTGAAGAGGCCCCTCATGATGGATCATGGATCACGCCTCTGAACGTAGTATCAATGCAAGTGATGTAAAAACAAATCAACACAAACACAAGCCGAGTGTTTCACAAAGAGTGATGCAACAAGCGGCTCCTCGCTTGGCTGCAGTTCAGAGAGGAAAGCCTGGACCAGACTACTGGACTCATGTGCTGGAGGAGAGGAACGCATCATCACTGGTACAGTGGGGACGGGACCTTCACTCAAGATATTTATTTATATCGTGAAACACAATTATTATGGCCTGGATGATACTATGCCTACTATAAATGTGAGCTGAATGAAATGGGCAAAAAAAGTTTGATGCTGAAGACATGTAACGTGTCTGATGCTCCAGTATTGTTGTATACCAATACTAAAAAAGTACAGCGCTACCCGTACCTTAAAAACGATACGATTTTGCATATTTTAGGTATCGGTACTTTCTCAAAATAGCGCTTCCTTAAAACTACTACGCTCTCTCTCTCTCTCTCATGCTGCATGTAGAGAGTGCATGGAGACGAAGCTCAAGGGGGGCGGGGCTTAAAGCTCCGGCTCGCAGAGCAGCAGCGCTCACAGCAGTGACCTGGGGAGACATGGCCTGAGCTCAGGAGCTCTTGCCAACCGTCCTCAGCTTGTAGAAAAAAAAGACGCCAGGAGTGTAATCTGGACATACTTCGGATACAGTGCAGACTGTAAAGGCTGATTTATACTCTGGTGAAATTACCCTTTAATTATGTGTCAATCTTTAATGTATACATATGATGTCGTCCTCGACAATGACACAAACACCAAAAGCATTGCTTTTTCTGTAAATAACATAATTTTGTGACTCTATCTGTGCTTTTATAAATAACAGAATAAACATTACAATAACTTATAACTCAACCAGATTGCCCCACGAGACCAAAAAATTGCAATCACTTAGAACAATGTATTCTATCACAGTATTCTATCTGTGCAAAAAATAAATAATATGTAGTTACTACTAAATAGCTGATATTGGAAAACTAAAACAAATTGCTCAAACAGAGCAGAATGAGACTGCAGATGTGTGAGCATCAGGTTGTATCAGTGTTAGTGCTGCAGTGAGCTGCTTTCCTCTACACATCTTTTTAAAACGCGGTTGTAGACTTGATACGGACGCTCTCAGTTCACTCTCCATGTTGAAGTGAGATCTTTTTCCTGATTTGAGAGACAGAACAGCAGAAAATACGACTTCACGGAGATTAGTTTTTGGCGAAACGCCAAAAATCGCCGAGTTGCGCATGCGCAGCGTAATCTGTTAACGGCGTAGCGCGAACGTTTACCCCAAAGTACAGGCATTTCTCCATGTATTTATTAATGACTTAGTTTTATGTCCGTGTACTTTGTAATGTGTGAAACCAGCAGCTCACTGTTGGAACAAGACACCAGCACTTTGGCTCGTTTCACTTGGAGCAGGAGAGCTGCTCCGGGTTCAGAGAGCCGCTCCGGTGCTCCATGAAGGAGCGATGCTGTTGCCATCTTCAACCTGGGAGCATTTAAAATATGTAGTTGTCGGCTTTTTACGCAACATATTTTTCTACGCTCTCTGTCCGCTGCTGTGTGCTTAGCGCTCACGTGTGTGTGCACGTGTCTCTGCGCATCGGGAGGGAACAACGGCGTGCGCGATACAGAGAGCAGAGGAGAGGTGAAACGTTCACACGCGACCACGTAGAGACAGAAATGACAAGCTGTCGTGTAGAGCCCGTCAATGATATCCGGCCGTTTAGTTTGGTTAATAACAGAACAATGTGTAGATATGTTCTATAGGAAAGAGAACCGTAAATGACATTTTGTGATCTGGCGATATAGAGAAAATTACAGAGGGGCTAGGGGTTTCTTCAGGGGGGCGCCCTGCCCCCCTATCATAATGGTAGGGGAAACACTGTACCAGTATCGCATCATATTTATGGTATCGTATTGAATTCTAGTATCGTATCGTAAGTATCGGTATCGTGATATTAATGGCAGGTATCGTATCGAAGTCATAATTTTGGTATCGAGACAACCCTATGCTGAAGACATTTAACATGTCTGAAGCCGCCTTCAATACACACGAAATCATCACAGCCAATGACGGCTAAAGACCAACACTTTCAGTGTGTGTGCTGATGTTTATTCAGAGAGACTCTTTTCTTTATTGTACATATCTATATCTCTTGAGGAGTCGTTCAACCGTGACGTAGTGGAACTTGAGAGGCGTAAAGTAAACATTTGCTTCTGGTTTCCCCCCGAGTCATGAACCGGGTGCAGACACCACTAGCTTTCAGTGAACACATTTTAACAGCCAACGTGACTCTGATAGGGAAACGCTGAATGGCGATTGGGCCAATCGTATTGGGTGACTTCACACCCCCATCTGGTGATGAACCGGCTTCTGGTGTCGGCCTCCGTCGGCACCGCATCCATTTCCTCCAGAAACCAGACCCGTGTCATCCACCCCTCCAGGGTCAACTCGGTGTGATACCAGACCGCTTAAAGGTCTCAGGTGTCGGCTTCAAAGACTTTCCCCGAAGCCTTTCCCTCGGGGGTATCGGTGCCGACCAGAGGAAACGGCGGTGCAGGAGAGGATGTGTGTGTGCTGAACTTTTAACACCTTGCCCTTAACGGATAAAAAGGTTTATTTAGGATTTCTAAGCCACAGATCATGCAGGATGGTGTAGAGACTCAGGAGGAGCTGGAGGAGGATGTGTGAACAGGAGGAGGGAGCAGACCTGTGAACGCTTCATTAACACCAAGGAGATGGCTTCATTTACACCATCCAGCCCCGCTGGAAAGGAGAACACGGCCTGCTGTGTGTGTGCGTGCGTGTGTGTGTGTGTGTGCGTGTGTGTGTATGCGTGTGTGTGTGTGCGCGTGCGTGCGCTGGCAGGTGCAGTAGGTGATAATTGGTAGTTGTCTCATGTTTGCTCAGGCACAGATCTAAAAGTGGAGCTGTTCACTGTCTCATTGGTTTTGAGATCCCACATTCCCCTGTTTGTGTGTGTGTGTGTGTGTGTGTGTGTGTGTGTGTGTGTGTGTGTGTGTGTGTGTCTCTCTCTCTCTCTTTATCTGTTCTTTTTTTTCTGCCATTTTTCGTCTCTCCATCTCTTTGCTCTCGTGTGTCAGCCGTCCCTCCCTCAGACTTGAGCTGCATGTTAACCACCATGCAGAACAGGTGTCTGTCTGTCTGTCTGGCTCTTTTCCTTTTCATTCACTGCATGTCCACAGGCTGGGTTTGGGTTTTATTTTATTTGATGACGTCATTGTGGACTCTGAGAAGTCTTGATGGGATCTTTTACTCTTTCTGACTCGGCTTTGGCAACAGCTGTCAACGAAGGCTAGGTGTTGTCGTTCCGTTGGACGGTTGCCTCAGGAACACAAACGTGCTCCTGACTCCAGGAGAACCGATTACATTTTACACGTCAAAGGTCACGCAACACATTGTAAAGGCTAAGTATGATCATTTCACATAAATGTGTGATAGGATGAAATGATGACGGGATGACCTTTGGGACAGTTGGATATACAGTGTCACATGACTCATCGCTCCGTAAGGAGGGGCTTCTGGTTTGGAGATCAAATAATAACTCAATTATTTCAAAATAATGAATAGATTAATTGATAATGAAAAAAGAGCACCAATATGAAAAGACGATTGAAACATTTTAAATTATTTATATCAGTTTCTGTCCAACAGATTCGTCGCGTCTTTGCTGATGTTTGCAAATGAATGGAAGGTTTATCCAACACATGCGCCGTGCTCTGGGACCAAACTTCAACTTCATCTTGTTAGAGATCAGCTGAATCATCCTCTGGTACTGTAGAGTCCAGTGTGTGTAGACGGCGTCGAAGCGAAGAGATCAGCCTCAACATGGCGGCAGTGTACTTCTCTAAGCCACCTGGCGTGCGTGTGTGTGCAAGTGTGTGCAAGTGTGTGTGTGTACACTGTGATAAGAGGCCAATCAATGCAGGGATTGGTCAGAGCCTGGATAAACATAACGCCATGACAGATACTGCGTGGCTGTAAAGGGCTCAGTGTTGCTATGGCTTTATGTGCATCTCAGACAGACGGTACATTACACATATTATTACACTAGCTGAGTGATTGAAGAATGAACCGGTTATTGTCTTTGCGGCTGCTGGGGTCCAGCGGACAGTCTGATTTCTCCAGAGCACCTCTTGTGGTCTCTCACGGCGCTGCTCCGACTAGAATGAAGTCCATCTCATCCAGAGTCCAACAAGACCATCAAGTGTGTGTGTGTGCGTGTGTGCGTGCGTGCTTGCTCGCTGAATGTTAAATCCACCGTCACACCACATTCATAAAGCAGATTTATATCTCTGAGCAAGTCAGCGATTTGGTGGGATTTGTGCTGATGCGCCACAAAGCGAGGTAGCGAGATACAGGGCCACACAAATCTCCGATGTGAGACTACCATGTGATTAGGGCAGCAACTAACGATTATTTTAATAATCGATTAATCGGTCGATTATTTTTTCGATTAATCGGAGAAAAAATAATAATTTTAAAGCATTCATTTGCAACCTTTTATTACAAAAACAGAAATGACGGTGCAAATTCACAATGCAACAAATCTTAACAATAAAGAATTTATAAAAAATAAAGAAATACAAATCAGAAAACTTAACAGGATTTGTCAGAACTTGTTCTCTACACTCACAGACATGCACACTCACAGACGCACACACTTACACACACTCACAGACACACACACACACACACACACACACACACACACACACAAACACACTCACAGACACACACTCAGAACTCAGAGAACAAGAGATGGTATTCCAAAAGTAACACTCAATGTATCAACGGATAACTTACGGACTGCACTTTACCTAAATAAAGGTTGTTCATTAGGTATTGAACTACAAATCCCAGCAACACTTCCTCTGCGTGAAGCCACATTATATCAGACTGTTGAACGCAGGTCTGCCTTCTGCACCTCAGAGGAGATATTTACTCGTTGCTCCTCTTGAAGCCTCCGCGGTATTTTAAAACGAAGACGTTAATTAACCCAACAGCTCAAACACGGAGAATGAACAACTAGCTAGCGAGCTAACGACAACGGTTAGCCTAGCTAACAAGCAACGCGACTATGCAGTGACATACGAGAGATACAACAGGCTGCACCTCACCTTATGTCTGCTGCGCTGCCCGCTCCGCTCAACTGTTTTGTTCAATACTCAAACATCTCCGCGACTTATTGAGTGGCGTCATAATCGCGCGACATAACGAATCGATAATGAAATTCGTTGCCAAATTTTGTTAATAATCAATTTTTATTGATTCGTTGTTGCAGCCCTACATGTGATATACAAAACTGATGTGAGACTACCATGTGAGACACAACACTGATGTGAAACTACCATGTGATATACAACACTGATGTGAAGCTACCATGTGATATACAACACTGATGTGAAGCTACCATGTGATATACAACACTGATGTGAAGCTACCATGTGATATACAACACTGATGTGAGACTACCATGTGATACACAACACTGATGTGAAGCTACCATGTGATACACAACACTGATGTGAGACTACCATGTGATACACAATTTGAACATGTGAAATAACTCACTTTAAGAATATACATGTCTGGGGCTTTATTTGTGAAAGGTAAGAAAGGAAGAAGTCCACGCTGCCTTTGTCAAGTTGAAAAAGCAAATAAAGGTTTTATCTCGGCTCAGGACAACAAGGATTGGTTGATGCCTTTGTTCTGGGGGAAGAAATATCCATATGAAAGTATTCAACGTTCAACAACATAGAAAACGAATATTAATATTGACTTAGGCCATTTGGTACAATATGTTCATGTGTACAGAGTCTTGTGGCTCTGAAAAGAGATGGGTACGTTTGAGTTCACTCCGCTGATAGTTTAGTCGTCCTTATTGTGACGCGTCGCCCATAACTCCCTACCGCCCTGCGAGAAGGCAGTTAGTCAGGTGCATATTTGGACACAAATAAATCTGTCATTGTGAATAATCATTCCCAATATTTAAAGCACGGGTTCACATTAACGTCTTTCATCCTGCGGCTACATGTCCCTTCAGACACAAGCACATCAGACTAGATGTGTATTTATAATACTGTTGTGAGGTGTGTTTCAGGTGGTGGGTAAATGGTGGATGGTGTTGGCCTCTCTCTGGTGTCAGCAGTGTGGGAGCTCTGCCTCTCAGCAGGGCGTGGCTACAGCTACGCAAGGGAGCTGTTGGAGCTCTTCAAATGCAGTGACACTCCAAGCTGTTGTTCCAATATCCCGGTTTAGAAAAGAAAGAATAACTGACGGATAAGCTGGCAGAATGTAAAGGTGTTTTTCCGCCTCTTGTGGAGGGAAGGAGTTGATGTGCTAAACGGGATGTGCAGCTCCTGAAGACGTTCTGAGGGAAGCGTTTTACTCCTGTGACTGCTGAGCGATTTCTGACGTCTGCGTGGACGTTCCTCTCACTCAGGGGAACGCTCGTCTCGGTCTCTGGAATCATGACGCCATGAAACCATTATAGGTCCACAGAGCGGCTGTGGCTCATGGGTAGAGAAGCCGCAGGTAGCGGTCTCACCACATGCATGTCTAAGTGTCCTTAAGCGAGACGCTGAACCAACAGTTGCTTTCCGGCGCTTCTCAGCAGCACACTGCTCCTGGAATGCTGAGGACGGGTTAAATGTAGAGAGCAAACTTCATGTTTGTATGAAAAATTATGTAACATGACAAATCTAATAAAGTTTAAGTTTACTTCAATCTAGTTTCCAAGCCTGTTCTTTTTCTGGACTAGTGTGTCTGACCCAGAGACAGCTGGTGGTAAACGTGTGAGAGTTTTTTTTGCAGTCCAACACATCCCAGTGCTGGACCACTACATGGACATCAGTCCTGCAGAGGATACGTTCATTTACTAGATAAGTGTAATCTCAGTTACCATAATCACATCATTTACATGTCTTTTTCTGAAAAGCTTGTTCAAGGTAAATGAATCCAAATGAAATAGTTCACTCCTTATAGAAACACCAATGCCAGTTGATGTACGATGTACACTGAGCCTTTCTGTTTGCTGCACCGGCTGAGCTCTTAATGACATTCACATTCATGAAATACATCTCCTCTATATTCTGTTTGTGGGCCGGGCTGTCACAGGGAGCCTGTGGCTGTTCCTAGACAGGAGTTTATCTAGCAACACCTACCTGTCAGACACACACACACACACACACACACACACACACACACACACACACACACACACACACACACACACACACACACACACACACACAGGTACACGTACACACACACCTACATTTCGAATGCCGGGAGCCTGAAAGTTCTGCAGTGTTTGTGAGTATTTCGCAGACAGAAAATTGTTTTGGAGCTTTCACTTGTGACTTTAATCGCGTTCTGTTCTTTGTTGTCTTTTAATCTTTGATCTTTGCCTGACTGTGTGTGTGCGTGTGCGTGTGTGGTTATTGATCAGATCAGCTGCCCTCGTGTGGCACATTCAGGATTGGGGTTCTTGGCATTATGGAGGCGCTCTTTGAGACTTGGCCTTATTCATGAGAGTATATGCACCTCACAGCCCTTCCTCTAGTACTTTATCTCAAGAAACATTTAAAATGTGATTATGGCTTCATAAATTATTAACCATTCTGCACTAACCATAAAAAAACAACTCTAAAGCCCTACCAATGTGTACGCATGCCAGTTTATCAGCCATCATTGTGTTTACAAAAATAAACATGTATGTGTGCGCGAGGCTTGAAATTAGGACTATTTTAAAAATGTGTGTAGATGCATTACCCCATCAAAAGAATTGAAATATTTACAGTATTTACAGTTAATAACGGCCATTTAATGGGCTGATGACATTATAGATGGGTGATTTTGCCTTTATAACAGTACTTTAGAAAGAAGAGTTGCCAGTAGCCTCTGAGAACCATGAATGTCTGTACAAAATGCTGTGCCAATCCATTTTGAACATGTTGGGATATTTTACAGGCGAGAGGAGATCTTTGACCTGCTGCGGAAGCAGAAGAAATATCTGTTGGATCACCAAAGCAATTAGGATTAAATTAGGAAAAGTAGTTTGGCACCAATTAGAAAGATCAAGAGAAGACATTGGCTTCCCTGGAGCCATGCCGCCAGTTGGCAGAACACTATAAATAGTTGAATGTTTCAGTACAACAAAGTCTGACTTTGTTTTGTGACTGCTCTTACAACATGGCGGCTTCAGGGTTCAGCCCCTGATCTGTGGACGCTGTGGACTTGGCCGTGGATACCTCGGCCACGTTGTCGTGCTGCGCTTGGTCGACTATGAGCGCTGTAGCCGGGCAGCAGCATGTGACGCTCTCACGCTTGGTTCTGCCCCAGTTCCCTTCACACACTGCAACCCAGATGCTCTTACACCATGCAGCGGCATGAGGGGTTTTCCACATGGCCATGGATAATTTATGAGCCTCGACACAGCTGGTAGAGGCCATCAGAGAGAGGAGGATGTTTGGGCGAGCTCGTCGTACTGATACAGTTTCTGATATTCATGGTCCGCACAGCGGCACAGCATGTCCATGATGAACTGAGATGATGCTTACTGTGACTTATGTGTTCCAGGCAGGAAGGGTTGAATGAAAAGACTACCGTGGGTTAGGGAGCATTACGGACTCCAAGGATCCAGTGTTGTTTGGAGATGTAGCCATACGAGGGACTATAAGACATCTCTGCCTTTGCTTCTTTGATTAAAACCTTTCTTTGAACATCATTCTCTTCTGGTTCCCCAGCTATGCTCCGATG
This sequence comes from Clinocottus analis, assembly GCF_023055335.1. Lineage (NCBI taxonomy): Eukaryota > Metazoa > Chordata > Actinopteri > Perciformes > Cottidae > Clinocottus > Clinocottus analis. The sequence continues at coordinate 1,373,915 of NW_027176031.1, read as the reverse complement.
CACTGACGTTCCTCTGGTGCCTGGTCCTATTTACCCCTTCACTAACATTGAAAAAGGTTTACTCAAATAACTTATGGATGCTGGATTTTCATGACATTCTTGTACTCTCCAGAAGACGAATCAATAATTCATTCTACCCAAATGTTACCTCCTGAGACAAAATATAATGAGGATGTAATGTGCTTATCCCAAGTTAAAGTTCTCAAGTGATAAACCTTTTACACTCGAACTGGATAAGTTAGAATATTGCTCATCCCGTCAAACACTTGACTCTTTATTTAAGTGATCTTACGTCATTTTCCTTGTGGAAATGATGCTTGTGCCTTCATGACCCCAGTGTAGTTGCTGGAGTCGTGATGGGAGACGGCCAGGACCAAAGACTCCAATGTTCACTTGGTTCTGATGGACCAGATCCAGTTTGAGAGAGTTTCACTGCAGAACTCTCAGTGTTTTTTTAACTTTGTTTTGCCTTAAAACAAAGTGACTTCCGCTCAGTCGAGGCGTGCATATGCCGAACAGCTCAACTGGAAAATGATTTTTGCCTTTTCAGCTTGTTTGATTTGATTTATCATCACAGACCGCCCGCAGCCCGAAAACGCTTTAATAAGTCACAGGAAAATAGAATAAAACCGACACGATGTGAATTAATAAAGACATTCTTTTTTTTCTTCTTGTTTTATTTCCTACATCATCTCAGAGAGAGCTCGGGGCTCAGGCGCAACGAGAAGCGTTTCCTATGATCCAAACGCTGCAGAGACTTTGACCAGAAAGCTGTTGAGATGCTGATGTTGAGATGCTCCTCTCTGCTGTTGATGACTGAATCATCTGTTTCTGTTTGTGTCTGAAGGAGCTCTGATGCAGAAAGGAAAAAATGTCAGTGTTCCTGTTGAAACATGACAGAAGCATCCCCCGACAGTCTTTGGTAGTTTGATGCCTTTTTGGTTGTATTTATTAAGCTTACCATCCAATGAAAATACTGATACCTTCATCAGCAGAAAGTCAGAATTTCCACAGGTCGATATCTTTTGTTGACATCAGGTAACCACTAAAGGAGTAATGCAGTTGTGAGAATGACCAAGTATTGATTTTTTGTTGGGAAGAAACATTTGTCTTGTCGACACAACTAGACATCCTGCTGCATCTGATTCACTGTGAGTGGAGGAGAGTTGGTGAACATTTGATACGAGTCAGTGAAACTGTGGACGCCTGCCTGCTCAATGAGGTCTGAAAGGTTGTAGAGGGTCAACGTTGTACTGCAGTGGACAGTTTTGGAACAGGATGTTTCAAACGTAGAAGCACGCGGTAAACCCGAGTGGAGAAAAAGTTGAAGAAAAGATGGAATTCAAATAAAAGCACTCAGGATCCTCACCCAGGTGTCCATGATTCAGACTTGAAAGGTTTGAAACACAAACAAAAGAATGATCTTTGTTTCCTGAAACATGGAAGTGACGTGTTGGCTTGTTTCATCAGATTATGGATGTACAAACACATGGGTGAGTCATGTGATCACAGGCTCCACTTTCATTATTGTAATTCAAATGTAATTCACCAGTTAGTGCACTCCCGGCACTGCTAGTCCATGTTGCTGTGTCCTTGGGAAAGACACTTACCCCCAAAGTGCTCCTGCAGCTGAGTGTGTGAGTGTTAGTTAGTCCTGATGGACAGGTGGTGCCTTCACGGTAGCTCCTCCCATCAGTGTGTGAATGATGACCTGTAGTGGAGAAGAACTTTAAGTGGTCAGAAGACTTCAGTCAGTCAGGGAGCCGCCATGTCTAAAAAACATGGCGGCTCCCTGACACACATCATGTGATCGTCTTGGTAAATTAGACATTTTTAATCAAATCTGATCGAAATCACGATACAGCATCCTACAATTTTCAAATCACAGAAGGCATTATATTTGTATTTATAGGCATGTGTGTCAAAATACTAATATACTGAAACTGTAATATACTGTAAGTAAAGTATTGTGGTGCTGGCCTCCACATCGTATTCTACAAACTTCAGAAAAAAAATCGTGGTGGGTACAAATCACTGCAAACATCACACCATGATCATTTGAATGTTTTTCAAAAAAAAAGAGAATAACCATGTAAATAATTATCATTCCGTCTAATATTACCAATCATCAGTCAAAATGATCCAATGAGTCAGTTTTTCTAAAAGCTTTAACTCACACAAACAGCTGCAGTCTCTTAAATAAGATCTGAACTGCATTTTTCAGTTTTAATAATTTATAGCTGGAGTTGCTTTCAAATGTTGAAAGCTGAATATAATTGATCCCCTTGGGCTCGGGGATTTTATAGATTACTTGATTAATTGCTAAAAGTAATCTACAGATTTATTACTGATGAAATTAAATGGGCAGAGGAACCGGAGAGCATTCAGGAGCCCTCCCTCCTTCCCTCCCTTCCTCCAGCACTTCCAGACTTGTTGTTCATGCGCCGGTCGCGATGAGCTGACATTTGAACGTCGGCTGCTTTGTTCTGCATGAGTGTGCGGCGTCTGCTCAAACCACAACAAGCTAGAACGTGAGATGATTTCTGGAAATACAGTCGCAGTGCCCCCCCCGCCCCACTCACGGCAGCAAAAAAGCTTTTTTCTCTACGAAAGGTACTTTGCAGACAAATAAAGACGAGGAAATTGCGTGGAGAGAGAATAAAAAAGGCTGCTGCTTCTGCTGAAAGCCGGTCCAGTTACTGCTGCAGATCCCGTCTTCAGGCTTTGGGATTTACAGGCAAGCTAAACTCTCTCTGGCCAGGTCCATCGATCGCTCCTCTAATGCTCATCTGAAAGCAAGGCAGGTTTTACACAGCTTTTTCCCCCCTCTTTTAACCTCTTAAAAGCCTGTTTCATCTCGTAAATTTCCCCTAAAGCAGCTTTAGAACTCTTCTTTTGCGCTGCTCGACGACTTCACGCATTATATTCTGCATCTGTGTGTTGTATGATGGCTAAATAATTTAAAAGCAGCATGTTTTTTTAATATAGTATTGAGTGAGAATATTTGAGTGGTTGGAAGACGAGAAATAAACCATACAAGCACAAGTTTATCTACTATTTACCATTACACTGCAGCTTTCAGAGTTTGTCTAATTTGATGACAAGTAGCTCATTAATGCCATAAGTAGGAAATATTGAGAATGTCCTGACTGTGACAGTTCTTTAGCCTGCTGGTTTTCACAACACAAATGTTGATGTATCTCGACATGCTTTAGATTCCTGAAGATGTTTTGAGTCCTTCAAAATACTTCTCAAAGCTCCACCACTTTTGGAATGAAGCTACATTTCCTACGATGGTTCAAACCAAAAAGTAATTTATTTTGATGACACAGCTGGAAATATTCAAATGTTCTTTGCGTCTATAAGTATTCTCTTTTCATGAAATACAGCCTGACATGTGGCATCCCGACTAATACTAATGGATGACCGCATGAGAAGTGAACCCGCCAATGCGTTCAGCGGGGCTGCTGGTGTACACCGTTGGCTTTGACCACTCAATCTGATCTCTCTCTCTCTCTCTCTCTCTCTCTCTCTCTCTCTCTCTCTCTCTCTTTCTCTTTCTCAGTGAGCTTCACACACTGCGGTAGAGGGAAGGTGTGGTTCCAGGTTGGCGAGTTGTCTGACTTCGGGGTGCGTGAGGACGGTGTGGTCTACGCCCTGCGCCGCCTCAGCCCGGTGGGAGGAGAAACAGCTGTAGAAGTGCTGTACGCCCAAGACCCGCAGTCCAAACGGGTCTGGAAGACCAGAGTGCACCTCCACGTCCGTCCGAACGGACCCGAACAGGTAAAACCACTTCCATGTAAACCCACCGGGTGTAACTTTGGCTTCAGGATACTTGTGATGGACATGTTTTTTTAGTAATGGGTCATTACTGCGTGTTATACTTGGGTTAATTCTAGTGTACACAGCTCTCAATGACTACATTTCCATGCACCAAATATTCAGTTTTTTACCCTTATTCCAAAAAAGACAATATTCTTAATAATCTCTTACATGGCTAATGAGAAATAAAGTTTCCACTAATATTCCTGCTTAAACGTGCATATTCTGACTAACGTAAAACAATCCTCATCCTCATCACCGGCACCATTCTCGGCTGTGTTTGACGTTCATCGCGTCCCGATGGTGCCGTCCTGTGTGTGGATGTGTTCCATCTGTGGAGGCCTTGTTGGACCATGTGCACTCAGCCTGCCTCTTTCATTCCTCCTCACAGCTCCTTGAACAGGTCGGCGTTGAGATATTTGTTCATATCCAGAAACCTGTTGATATCAGGTCCTTCATGAGGTTTCTCCTCCTTCTCTTCTGGACATTCATCTTTCCTCCAGCTTCACTAACTGTTGGCTAGCTGGTTTGTGGTCAAAGACACATGTTCAGAGGATGATGCTAGAAGCTGAAGAACACACATCACACATGAGGACACACGTATACTGTATATACCGTCTCTAGTGAGTATACAGTACATATATTTAGGACACGTGAGCTAACAGCTACAGATTGTAGCTGGAGACTTTCTTTTAGTACGGCACCTGTCGCCGGCGACAAAAAGTAACATGCAAAACTAATTTGACCGTAACCGCGATCAGCTCAGCACGCGTAGTGACATAACCTATGGCCCGCCACTGGTATACATTATAAATACTGTCTCTAGTAAGTATACAGTACACATATACTGTATATACTGTCTTTAGTAAGTTTACAGTACATATATACTGTCTCTAGTGAGTACACAGAACATATATACTGTCTCTTGTGAATATGCAGTACATATATACTGTATCTGGTGAGTATACAGAACATATATATTGTATATACTGTCTATAGTAAGTACACAGTACATATATATTGTATATACTGTCTCTAGTGAGTATACAGTACATATATAATGTCGCTAGTGAGTACGCAGTATATATATAAATATATACTGTCTTTCATGAGTATACAGTACATATGTACTGTGGCCAGTGAGTATACATTACATATACATCATGGACACACAGACCTGACAGCGGTCACACACCGTCATGTGTGAAGCCTTTCTGAGAGGGAAAGCTGTAGTTCATGACACACAGAATCATTAACCCCGCCGGGGCTTCAGTAATGTTGGATGAATTATGTGCAGATAGAAAACGTCTTTTCCAGCCCAGCAGGCGTCTGAAGTTGGCCACGCGCTGATTGCAGAGACAAAGTGACTCACGCAGCCATCTGCCAGCTCGTTTCATGTCGAGCGACGCTAATCAGCCCTCTGCATGTCTGCAGACGAGACGCCGCCTTGATTGGCTGCTCGTCTAAACGCGGCCCAGAAATAGCCGGCTGTCGTATGCTCTGGCTGCTGTCGGTGTCAGTGAGGAGGAGACTCCCTGAGAGGAAGAGTTGTCCGCGATCCTCCACGAGGAGAACCCGTGAGGAGGGAGACGGTGTGTTTACAGAGCGCGGGTCGGACCGGGTCACCATAGAATAACACCGTGGATGTGTGACGTGTTGTGTCTTCTTGGCTCATTTTGATGTATTTTAGCCGCAGGCCTCTGATTTCTGATCTCATACAAACTCTATTGATTTCATTTGGTAAATGCTTTTAATTCTTCTACTTTGCATTTTTTGGGGGATTACCGTTAAATTGCTTTCTTCCCCACCCACTATTTCCCACATGCTGTTTTCTAATATTTTCAGCATCTCTCAGATAAACCTTTCGTCAATTGAAAAGATATCATGAGTGAGTGAAAACATTTTGTCTCCAGAAGAGAAGAGCTGAGTTGGACACGACTGTTATTGCACCGAGGACGACTTCTGTGACGTTATACCCAATTGGCCATGTGGAAAATTATGAAAGGGGTCTTTTTTGGATGGAAGGAAAAAGAGCAACTCATACTCAAATCCAGAAAACAGAGACATAGAGGACATAGAAGGAAGTATCAACACACCCGCATGAGGCAAAGTCTGTCACTGAAGTCATCCACTCTTTGTAGTTTGCTGATCCGGCGGCATCTCACTGACACTCGGCTCGGTAAAGAAACAAGATCTACCAAATGAGCCCACCGGACATCCTGACCCATGGTGCCCCTCTCCCAAAATGATCATTATGGATGGAAAACATAGACGTGGCTATTGTTAGATACTGTTTATTTTATTTTTTAATTAAACACCTCCACAACCTACACAAGCGACGGACCTCTGGGAGGACCAAGGAAATGATCCTTATCGTCCTCTGTGGGCCCTGTGGTGGAGCTGCTCACTGCCCAGTCATGCATAACTCACACACACACACTCTGACAGGTGGTGGTAATTTATCAGACGGACTATAATGGGAGCATTAATCCAAGCCAGTGGAATAAGGTCAAAAATACCCTGAGTCACCAAGCCTTCCCTGCAACTCAGCTATGTGTGTGTGTGTGTGTGTGTGTGTGTGTGTGTGTGTGTGTGTGTGTGTGTGTGTGTGTGTGTGTGTGTGTGTGTGTGTGTGTGTGTGTGTGTGTGTGTGTGCATGTTTCCCTGCACTCAACGCTTGTTTACTGTCTCTGCAGGTGAAGCCCAGTGATGCAACACTGACTCAGCGGGTACCAGAGATCTTGTTTCCATGGCGCAGCGTGGTTGTCAGGGGCGATGGCACTCTGAGGCGGGTGAAGAGGGACTGGGTCATTCCGCCCATCAACGTCCCCGAGAACTCACGAGGACAGTTCCCTGAGGAACTCGTCAGAGTAAGACACACACACATGCGCGCACACGTACACACACACACACACACACACACAGTCTGTCTTACTGTAGCTGTGAGGACTTCTTGCTCACGAGCCCCAAAGCAGGGACATGAGCAGGTTCCTTTGGAGGGAAATACAGTGCTCTTTACATGGAGGCAGCGCATTAGAGGCACACACACTACACTATTGGTAATTAAAACAGACAGGCACAACAAGATAAAGCTAATCAAATGCACAGGAGACGAGGGGGATGTTGTCGGCCTGCTTTTAAATGTTAACAGCGAGGCGGCTCTGATGCAGTCTGACAGAATAGTCCATCAGCTGGGAGCACGGAAACATAAAAGCAGCTTCTCTAACTTTGCGCTGAAGCCTCGCAAACACCCAAAAGGCCAGATGACCTCAGAGCTCTGACAGGGCCCGTCAGAGATGTAATGGAAGGAGAAGGCAATGCAGGACTCTCTTTTTTTTTTGCCAAAAAAACACAAAATTCAGGGAAATTTTCTGAATCAACTGAATGCCGATGCCGACATCTGAGAAGTGGTAAAACGTGATGAGATGTTATTTCTATCGTAAAAAAACAGAAGCAACTGTTGTCTGCCCGTAGGTTGAGCAGTAAGGAGCACATCGCGTTACGCTGCAGATAATAGCATAAACTTCTCTCATCCATCTGTGACAAGAGCCCTCTGACTTTAGATACATTACAATTCAGTTTGAAGAAGCCGACACGGCCTTGGATATGAGATCGCCATGAGCATCTTCAGTGTCCGGTACTTTACAGAGACCTTGAAGCCCAATAGAAGCATATCTCTTGCAGCTAAGGATTACATTCTGGTACAATCCATAATGTATGTCGTCCATGCACTTGAGTGATTTCATGTGACTGTGTGGTTATGCAACAAACACTGTGTTTTTAGATGATGATGTAACATTCATGAACTGAAGCATTACACCAGGAATTGACCCCTGGGGCACTCCACATATGATGTCAAACTCTCGAGACATAAAGGTCTTAAGAAATGTACAAATATGACGTAACCAAGACAAGCAAGCCCAGGCTTTCCTTGAGCTTCAGAGACATGTTTCGTTTCCTTTCTTCTGCTAGCTATGTAGCTGTCACGGCTACATTACTAACACAAGAAAGAAGCCCTCGCCAGGTGTGTCTGCAACAGCCACTTCAGTAACGTTTGATTAAATAAATACCAAACAGCTTTTTCACTCTCTTTTTAATCTATGCAGCTGTCCTGCATATGCAACGCTTAATATTGACTGTTTGACGCCTCCCTGTTAGCTCTTAGCTCTGTTAACTGTGTTAGCCCCATTAGCACTTAGCTCTGTTAACTGCGTTAGCCCTGTTAGCTCTTAGCTCTGTTAACTGTTAGTACTGTTGGCTCTTATCTCTTTGAACTACGTTAGCCTGATTTGTTCTTAGCTCTGTTAACTGTGTTAGCCGTGTGAGCTCTTGTTAACTGTGCTAGCCCTGTTAGCTCTTAGCTCTGTTAACTGTGTTAGCCGTGTGAGCTCTTGTTAACTGTGCTAGCCCTGTTAGCTCTTAGCTCTGTTAACTGTGTTTAGCCTCGTTAGTTCTCAGGTTAACTGTGTTAGTTGTGTTAGCTCTTAGCTTGGTTAGCCAAACACACCGCAGGATGCTAACATCTCGGCGAGCGGTGTATGGAACAAAATTATCTGAGCAACTATTTTTTCGGAGCTCTATGAGAGATCTTAGATTATTTTGTTGGATCGGCCACTTTCAAATATGGACGCTCTAATATCGGATATCAGGCCCACACTGACTCAAATAATTGGATTGACTCATTGAGGCGAATTCAGTATCAGATTGCCTTGTTCTTAATTAACTTAAGCTTATTATTGCAACTTTATTGAAACCATAGGAAGTCCTTCAGATAATATTGCTCTCTCACTCAAGTAGAAACCTTGAACGAAAATGATTCTTATAGCTAAACGATGCTGCGTCCATATTCATCCTCTGTCTTTTTTGTGGATGTGTTGGTTGTGTTGGTTATATTGGTTGTGTTGGCGTTGCGCACCGTCTCCCCACCGCTCCGCTGCGATCACACGGACAGCGTGCAGAATATTAACAGATGTCGCAGTTTATTCGGACTTCATTTTCTGTAATGGCATGGCAGCGGCCTCCAGCCTTTGCTGGATGCTGCCTGTGCGCCTAAAATCAGACTGATGTACGAGACACACCCAGGTCAAACTCAGGAAGATGACCTTCCTCGTATGTTATGTATGTATCCCCCAAAATACACTGATTGCAGTTAAGGCAGCAGAAGTGAAATATTTATTTTTAATACATACTTCACCACTTATCACTATTCATTGTTCCTGGCGCTCTCTGTGTATCGTTATCTCATTTGAAAAACGTTTTCTCTCGTCTGTCTGCGCTTCAGATCCGCTCAGACCGGGATAACAACCGGATGCTGCGGTACAGCGTGACGGGCCCTGGGGCCGACCAGCCGCCGACCAGCATCTTCATCATCAGCCCAATCTCGGGCCAGCTGTCCGTCACCAAGCCACTGGACAGAGAGCATATCTCCAACTTCCACGTAAGACTCTTCTGCTGACAGACAACTTCAAGTTTTGGTCTTTCACTTAGTTCTCCTCATGGCATGTTCACACCCAATTGCACGTGATTACAATGCAAAGACACATAATGGTTGGAATGTTTCAGCTTGAGCGAGAGATTCTTCTGCTGTTGTTGCTGTTGATTTAGAAATGCATGAAGAATTTCTTTTGTGTTAGTAATGCATGCATGAATGTGTATAAACCAATACTATAAACAATAGCGTTGCTTCCATATATTGTTAATTTAAGTCTTGAAGCAGCTGCAGCATAGCTTAGTACTAACAGATCCATACTCCATAGAAAGCGAGCATTTTAACAGTTGTCTGCATGTCGTCTTGTGTACAGACCTGACAAAACATGCATCCAGACTTTTTACAAATCAACATGATTATGTAGTTATTTTGGCGTCCTTTTAATCTATTACTTTCAATGAAATCACAGCAGAATCTGTTTGTTTGGGTGTCACTCCGCTGTAGTGACCCAGGTGTCTTGCATAGTGAATGCAGCTCAGTGAAATCCAACGAATCCGAAAGACGTTCGGATCCCAGGCCCGACAGCGTTTGGTCTTCTGACATATCTGTGTCTTCCACAGCATGTGCAGAGCAGCAAGAGTGCTTATTTAGGCCATGGCTGATGAAACGTTGTCGGTATCTAATCATGACTGATGCCAATAAACTCAAATGAAACTTTCCCCTTTAAAATGTTGAAAGTTGAACCTGGATGGGTTCAACTCGGACTTTGAAACTGGATTCAAATCACACAGAATGCGATGTAACGCGGGCCGTAAGCATCACTGATGCAGCTCCTGCTTCACTCGACGGCTGAATCTGCTCTGTGCCTTCCCCTCCCTCCCCTCGGTTGCATGTCATCTCCCCCCCGTGTTTATTTTTCCTCCTTGCTGTCACTTTGCTGTACATGCTCTCTCTCGTGCGCAGAGATCAAGAGGAAATTCTTCTGCATTTTTTAAAGCCTTGTGGTGTCGGCTCACTATATCTACAGTCACATAGACCTCTGAGAGCAGAGTCTCACCTTTTGATCTGGAGGAATGCACAGACACACGCACACACACACACACGGCACGGGGGAGTGTAAATCTGGAGTCGCAGCGGGGTGATTTGCATTTAAGCTGTCTGATGAATATTCATGTGATTGGATGTAGTTGTCAGAGCAGCGAGCTGGGATGTTTATTCATGAGGGAGACATTGGCTCGCCTCATGTTGACGCCTGATCAATAGCCACATTCAGCATTTTTGAGCGTCTTATGCTAAATACATACATTACACAGACCTACTGTTTTAATTGGGAAGACCAAAGACGGTTATAAAAAAAAAAAAGATTCTCCATTTCCAAAATGACATTATGTTCATTGAACACTAGAATGTTGCAAGGTGTGTTTCAATACTTCGCACTGATTCTTTTTCAGTAGTTTTTAGGATTTGAATATTCCAGTCTGAGCTGAATTTTACGGCTACATTTGATTACATTCAATTAGATTTTGTAACTCAGACCTGCGAGGGCAGTTCACACATAACCTGAGGAACAGAGAGGACAACTTAGAAAAGAACCCTGGAGCCCTAAAGGACGACGCTCACGCTCTGCAGGGCTCCTGCATCTAAAGAGGTCTTTGCAGCTGAATACAATATTGCATTTTGCCTACAATCGACCATCCATTTGTCGGGTTACCATGAAATGTTGTACAAATATTCGTTGCGTTTCGGGGGTGTATTCACACCTGTACGTTCTTGTGGTCACATGACTGAAAACTGATGACCCAAAGCACTCTTTAATGCAAGCTGTGAAGGGATCGCATGTAATCCACTTTATTGAAAGGAATCTCCTCTCTGCACAAGTGACACTGTGTGTGTGTGTGTGTGTGTGTGTGTGTGTGTGTGTGTGTGTGTGTGTGTGCAGCTGCGTGCCCACGCGGTGGACCTAAATGGGAATCAGGTGGAAAACCCTATCGACATCGTCATCAATGTCATCGACCAGAACGACAACAGACCAGAGTTCACACACACCATTTTCAACGGCTCTGTACCAGAGGGATCTAAGCCTGGTAAACACACACACATACACATCCTTGTTGTGAATTGAATTCCTCTTCATATCTGGTGACACGCTGTGTGTTTTCCGCTTGCAGGATCCTTCGTGATGACTGTGACATCAGTGGATAAGGACGATCCAAAAACTGCCAATGGGATGCTGCGATACAAGATCCTCTCCCAGAATCCCCAGAGCCCCTCCTCCAACATGTTCACCATTAATAACAAGACGGGTGACATCATCACTGTGGCAGCGGGCCTCGATCGGGAGGTGTGTGTGTGTGTGTGTGTTTGGGTGTGTTTGGGTGGACATTTTGTTGGGCTCATCTCTAAACCCACATGAAGCATCTGCTTCTCAGCCTGCAGCGGAGCGACAGCTTGTGGCTTCTTCTCCGGCTTCAGTACATCTACACAATGTTCCGTCATGCTGTTCGAAGAGCTTGTTTTGAAGGGTTTTGTTCATCGGTTTGAAAATGCATTAAATCTGCCTCTTACTTCTTCAAAGTTAGTTGTGTAAGTCCACGAGGGAATCAAATGCATCTTTACTGCTTTGCAGAGGGTTAGAGACTCCTGAAACTGTCCATTAAACTTTAAACATGGCTCCCACAAACCCTCCAAGAATACTTTATCATCTTTTTGTTAAAGTGCTTTTTGTAATTAAGCCCTTGAAAATAATTAAAAGCCATTTGTTTCGGAGAAGGAAGCACTAAGTTTGCTCTGTGTTAAAGTCAAGTTTTTGCCTTGGAAATGATCTTATTTTCCTATTAAAAGTTAAAAAATGTCATTAAAATTGAGCAGGAGGCGTGAAGAAGCCCTGTTGAATCTAGCAGTCATGAACTCCCTGAACGCTGTAGTTCAGCAGGGCCGATGGTGAGCTGCTGCCTGGACAGAAAGACGTTTCACCTCTGGCAAACGCTTCAATTGGATCAATTTCTAACTCTGATTTGTGCTCCAATATTTAAACTGGTTTGACGTGGTTTGGGTCAGCTGTTGACTCTCCTTTCTCCGCTTCCAGAAAGTCACCCAGTACACGCTGATCATCCAGGCCACGGACATGGAGGGGAACCCCACGTATGGCCTGTCCAACACCGCCACCACGCTCATCAGGATCACCGACGTCAACGACAACCCGCCTGAGTTCACCACCGACACAGTAGGTCTACAGACACACACAGTCATGGCTGTGGGAGAAGGAAGAGGAAGAGGAGGAAGAAGAAGAGGAAGAGGAGGAGGAAGAGGAGAAGAAGGAGAAGAACTTTATTTATATAGCACTTTTTAAAAACAAAGTGCTTTCACAGATATGCAAAGCATGAACACAACCCACATGGCAGCAGACAAAAAAGACCTTACCATAAAAGCTTTGAAAACAACTGGGAACTAAAGAACTGCATAATAGATCATAAAAATAAAAACATAAAAAGACGACATCACTTAAAAGCAATTCTATAAAAATGCGTTTTAAGAAGTGATTTAAAAGAGGTTACTGATTCTGCCAGCCTTATCAGTGTTTGATTCTGGGAAGCAGAATCCATCATCTCCACTTTGGCCTTGGTTGATCGTCCTGCTTCCTGTCATTGTGACACATTGGTGTTAAAACATGCTGTGGAGCTGACGAGTCGTCTTTTTGTCCGCCGCTCAGTTCTTCGGGGAGGTCCGTGAGAACAGGGTAAACGTCATCGTGGCGAACCTGACCGTGACGGATAAAGACCAGCCGCACACTTCAGCCTGGAGCGCTGTGTACCGCATCATCGCCGGGGACCCCACCGGACGATTCTCCATCCCCACCGACCACACCACCAACGAAGGCCTGCTCACTGTGGTCAAGGTGGGAATTGCTCTCTGCCACACACATGCACGCACGCACACACACACACACACACACATACATACACACACACACACACACACGCACACCCATGCACTAATAGTGAGCAGTCACTGCCATTATACACGATTACCCTCAGATGTTAGCATCACACTGGCTAATAGGATTATGTGAGCCAATGTGAAAAGTTCTGGCAAAGACTGTTTGTTCAAGACAAAAGCCATGCTTGAGTAAAAGTAAAGATACATTAGAGGAAATTTTCACTTAGACACCAGTGAAAGTCATCTATTAGAATACTACCTGAGTATCTGATATTTACTGTACTTAAGTATCAAAATTGATTTTCTGATATTAAATGTACTTAAGCATTGACAGTAAAAGTACAAGTAAATGTTGTAAATAAAAAGAAAAGGGTCAGAATTTTGAGAATTATGAAGTTGATTCTTTTAAGTGCAGTGGCCACCAAAGACAAGGAGTTGGGTTGGCTGTGATCATCCAGGAGCCTTTTCTGAAATGGTTGGATAGACATTTTGTAAGCATAACAACTTATAACAACAGCTAGCCTCGCTTGCTGCACCTGCACGCATCTCCAACTCCGACGCGGTTCAAATCGTAATGCTGCGCTATCACGACTTCGGTCACTCCTATGGTGTGGTGGCTAGCTAACGTTACGTTAGCTAACGTTAGTCAACTAGTGCTGCAATATCTATAGCTAATATGACCCAAATCAACAATATTTCACAACTGTCAACACTTATTCTGCTCCCTAACTCACTGGCGATCTGTCTACTACACTAATTTTCTCATTTGATTTATGATAGCCAACAATTGTTAGCCTAACATACATTGTGTATCGCTAAATTTGAAAACCAGACACCTGTGAGAAACACTGCTAAATATCTTATGATACAAAAAATATTTCACTCCAACATAAGAAAACATTTCTTGCAAATATGTCCACGGCTGTTGGTCTCCGTCAGCACCGTTGTTTGTTGCAGGAGTAGCAGGTGCTTCCATTTTTGCTCCATTATGTAATCAGTCATCGTAGAGACTTATGTAACATTATTATGTTTCATTATATTACACAATGAGCATTCCAAACATCAAATAATATCAAAGTAATAGTTTGATATCATATGAAGCATTTCAATATAGGCTTGATCCTTTCCAGTAATCCTATTTTATTATTTTGTATTTATTATGAAAAGAATTGGAATGAATCTAATTTCATCCCACTAATGGTTATGGATTTTTTATTTATATATTTCCTACTCACCATTGCTCTATATTCCCACATGGAAGAGCAAAGTATATTCGTATGATTGAAAAAGGATTCAAAACAGCCGAACACAGTCTGTGTGGTTGTTGAGGGGCCCCATGTGATCCAGTCTACCTTCTTCCAGCCCATAGACTTTGAGCTGACCCGCTCCTTCATGCTGACGGTGGAGGCCGAGAACGAGGTCCCGCTGGCCCGTGGAATCCACCTGCCGCGGCAGTCCACGGCGACCGTCTCTGTGCGGATCCTGGACGTCAACGAGAGTCCAGAGTTCAGCCCCAATCCCAAATCCATCAAACTGGAGGAGGGTCTGCCCGCGGGGTCCCTGTTAACCAGCTTCACTGCCCAGGACCCTGACCGCTTCTTGAGACAAACTGTCCGGTAAGAAGACCTGAGAGGCTTTCCTCTTACGGAGATTCAGTTGAAGTCAAAATTGGTTGGCGTATCATTCACTGTAAAGAGGTTGAGCATGTTGGAATGGAGAGTTGAAGATATCGTTTACTGTCTTTTCATGAGAAGAACTTTTGAATATCTCTTTCCCTTTTCATTTTCTCATGTAGCCTTCCATTGATTAGAATTCCTTGTGAAGTCACTGTAAATGACTGTCATTGAAAAGGTAAGACTGAAAAAGAATTAGCTCGTTAGTATGCACTTAATGCAAGCAAGGACTTGGTTACAATAATGTTTAATCTATTCATACACATCTTAATACAGTGCACATCTTCATGTTATTAGATGAAAGGTAGAATGAGCATTAAGCCGTTCTCTGCCTGTTGAAGATCTCATAGCTGCTTCCTCATTTCCTCTTTGGGAACATTAGCTCATATGAGACAGGAAGTGTTAGTGGAGCGACAACAAGGGCCCAGACATTGTTTATGGATGAATTAAAAATACATATAGTTAAAGTGTAGGTTAATTTTCCGAGCTAACTGTTTACTGAGTGAAGTATATTGCCTCTACATGCTCAGCTGTCACATCCACTTTACTAATAATCATTTTTAAGTGCACTGTGTCTAAAAACAGTTTGTTATGCCAAGAATATCATTAGCGATAAAGACCATAATAACAGCTGTAGGGTGTAAAGTGCTATTCAACAAGTAATAATCTTTTTTTTTGGTTGGTGGTGGTGGGGGGGGGGGGGGGGGGGGGGAGTGGTTGATTGGTCAGTGGGTTGGTTGGTTGGTTGGTTAATGGGGTTGGTTGGTTGGTTAGTTGCTGGGTTGAGCGGTGATTGGTTAGTGGGTTCATTGGTTGGTTAGTTGGTTGGTTGGTGGGTTAGTTTGTGGGTTGGAGGTGGAGGTGTGATTGGTGGGTTGGTTGGTTGGTTGGTTAATTGGTGGGTTAAGGGTGGGGGGTTGGTTGGTTGATTGGATCAGTAATTTAATTGGGTTGCTCTAATTCAGCAGTTCCCAAACTCAAGAATGCCGCGGCCCAATTTTAAATCTGAAAATCTTCTGCGGCCCACCCAAACCTTTCATCACAACTCCAGAGCTGCCAACTTTTAAAAAAATCTTGGAGTGTCATTTTGTCGGCGGAGGGTGGTTGAGGACGACAAATACGCGCCGCTAAACAGCTGTGTGCCGGGAGGTCCGAAATGAGTGACAGTCACGCTCAATGCGTGACACTTGAACTAAACTACGGATTATTAAATCACCTCAAGAATTTAACCGATTAAAATGTATGAACCGACAATGGCTGCGTTTCCCAGATTCGATCGCTCTTAAGGACTTAAGAAGGCTCGAAAGAAGGGGTTCGCTAAGAAGGAACACTAAGATACGAGTGTTTCCCAGATGCGTTCTTGACTGCCTTCTTAAATCCTGTCAAAGAAGCTTCCTAAGACTCTCTTAGTAGGAGCTGTCCACCGCCGTGGTGATGAAACTAAATATATCGATGCCAGGTTAATCGATCACCCACCACTTTATTAGCTCATAAATCACACACAACACGCTGTGGTCCCCACACACAGGTGCAATTACGCTACGGGTTTGTGTGTGTGTGTGCCATCCACGACACCAATCACCCCGGAGATTCCAGCCACGGCATGACCTCGTCCCGTGTGGTGGGCATTCTGATGTGTGTTCGAGCATGATGCAGGAGGTCGGTGTCACGGCTGCCACACTCCGTGAAACCGATGCCTTGCCGAGGCCGGTGCCGTCCCCCACCGCCTCCAGGAAGCTCCCCACTGCGTAAAAACGCAGGCTGAGGGCAACATTGCAGCGGGTTGGCCTCTGGATGTGTGGTGACACGAGCATGATAAGGCGTTGGACCTCCACACGGGGAAGCCGGTACTTGGACAGGACAGCCCGGTCCAACAGCACATTACGTGGGGAGAAGTGCTGACGCACATATGCATTTATGTAACCGAAATGCGTGACAGCCACGCTCAATGCGTGACCCTTGAGAGCCCTGCATGATGTCTCACATGCGTAGACTTCAGCAACGCGTATTTATTTATAATTGACCTCTCGCGGCCCACCTGCAGTACCTTCGTGGCCCACGAGTGGCCCACACTTTGGGAATCGCTGCTCTAATTATTCTAGAAATGACCGGTTGGTTCCACATGCCTTACCAGAATGCAAAAGTATTTATAGCTGTTCACTCAAAAACAGAACGAAAAGTCATGCCCAAGACCAGAGTGTATCGAGACAGAGTCAAGACCGGGACTTTGAGGGATTGAATATGTGTATATAATATATGTATGCTTATACCGTATATCTGTATATACACTATATGTGTATATTTATACTGTATATGTGTATATATACTGTATAATTATACTGTATATGTGTATATACACTATATGGACACTGTATATGTGTATATACACCATATATCTATATGTATACTGTATATGTGTGTATTTAAGGAGTACCAGGAAGAAATGTCTTTACAGTTAAAAAAAGGCAATGCAGAGGTGAATTTTATAGGTATGAATATTGTTTTCTATGAGCACTGCCTGTTTGATGTTACCAAATAAATCAGACAATGCGGAGACGATATAGTGAGACCCCGCACTGCAGTCGTCGTGAAATGAAACCCTGAGTCCCAAAACGAGTAACAATGCGGACAATGCTGAGTGAGGACCGACCTCCTGTAACGGTTCTGTAGAGAAGGGTCTGGCTGCTCCTATGTACAACACCGTTCCCTCTTTCCTGTACAGGGAGAACATTTGGCCTTCTCATTAGCGAGGGCGCACGCTGTTCTCAGCCTCCAGATAAAGAGCTGAAGGCCGGCTGTGTTTCCTCTCCAAACATCTTGACTGCGGATGTAAATGTCTCCGGCTCTACAGCTCTCATTCAGCTGCAGACGGGAGCGCCTGCTCGATGCTGCTCTTTCTTTTACATCCCACCATTTGCCATTTGTTTCTAAATGTAGTGCTGAAGTCTTTGTAGCCTAGCAACAGCCAATGGTGGACTCACTCTGTGTTCACAAAAACATGCAGACGCACACACACGCACACACATGCACATAAAGCGTATAGCACTGTGCGCCGTAGTGCGGGCCACAGAGCATTTTTGCTTTGTGTAGCTCGTCCATTTATTCATCGCTTGCCTTTCAACTCTTTATCGCTCCAATTAAAAACATGACAAATGGACAATATTTCCCTTTTCACGGGGCGGTGAGCGGCTGCTTGTTGGCAGCTCTGCTCACCTTTTGTGGGAAGCTGTGCTACTTTGCTGTTGATTCAACGCAACTCTATCTGCTGTTCCAGATAGAAGCAGGACTACACGGTGTCAGATAAACACATCACGGCTCTGGATGCGCCAAACTCATTCTGCTTCTGGCTGGTTTGCAAGTCCAGAACTTACAGAACACATTTCCACTGACAGACACAGTTTTTGATGTGATTTTCAAATCTGTTACATGTAGAATCACTTCGAGGAAGAATAAATGAGTGAATTGTGGTCGACTGTGAGAGTGCTGCAGCCTCCATGTATCAGCTGCTGGGAGCTGCTGGGCCCGAAGCCAGGAGCTGAGAAAGAGCCTCTGTGCTGGTGCTCATTCTCTCTCTCTCTCTGTCTCTCTCTCCCTCCCTCTCTCTCTCTCTCTAGGTACTCCAAGATGTCTGACCCCGCTAACTGGCTGGAGATTGACCCGGTTAACGGTCGCATTTCCACCATCGCCATCCTTGACCGAGAGTCTCCCTACGTCAAGAACAACCTCTACAACGTCACATTCATGGCCTCTGATAACGGTGAACACACACACTGTGCCTCAGTGCCCTTTCAGTAATTGCTGTGCTGCTGGTTTTACCGTCCGGGTTCTGCAGTGCTACTTGGAGCGTTAGCTGGTGAAGCTAAGAGCTAATCATCACTACACAACCCTCACTCTGCTCTTTTCAACACTCCTCTGTTGAGAATAGAAAGCTCCACTGCTGCCTACTAGAGGCCCTCATGTGAAGTCTTCATTAGTGACACAGTTTAACGTTGACCATCACAGTGTGACATTTACTAACGATCTTCATCCTCCAATATTCAGTCAAATATGTGATCAGGATATCATTTATGTTTTTTTAGTCGCTGTGATCCGGATGTTTGATGTTTTCACATGAATATAAATTAGATATAAAAGATGACTTCCTAATACTGACTCTAAGCACATTATCCGTAAGAACTATATTAAATCATTAAAACTACTAATGACAAAATGTGTTTTAATCCATACAATCTTTTAGTATACAATACTAGAACCAAATAAAAAGATAGCATTTAGAATTGTTGTTGGTTTACTGAGCTGTTGAAATATATTGTTCTTGCATAATCAAAAAACAAAGAGATCTGTGTCTATTATTGAGGATCATCAATGATAAGCATTTCGTATCAGCTGCGAAAATACATAATCACAGACCTCTAAAAGTTATATTTGTTCCTTTTTTCTTTTGTGCTGATCTGATCCAATCTGATCCAAACCCTGTTTGCACCGCTACTATTTATTCAGAAAAAGTAACTAAAAGGGCAAGCCAGGTATATTTTATTATTTTTGTATTATTCTGTTGCTTACCAATGTTCCTTACATCCCGAAGGTAACACACTGGTTAAAGTCTGTATTTCATAGTCAAAATGTTTTGATCCCAAGCGAAGTATCAGCACGGGAGTTTCACGTGAGAAATGATCGCCAGACGTCAAGGGAACGTGTTCTAAATATTCTAAATACAGCCTTCAAACTGATATGGATTGTGTTGTGCTGCTTCAACTCGTCATCAGACAGACTCTTCTGTCTGGTAACAGAAGTCCTTATGTTGCTCTCTTCAAAGCTACAAAACTCCATTGACACACAGTCATTACACACACAGCTAGTGCTAGCATTCACAACCTTATTGATTAGCTTACTCGCATCATTACTTTTAACTAATTAAAACTGAGATGATGCTTTATACCAAAGGAGAGTTTCTAAACATGCTCCAAAGACAATTTTTGTCTTATTTGTCATACCTGATGTTTACATGTCAGCTGCAAGAAGAATGTGTTTTCTGATTGCGGTGGTACTTGATCAAGGTGTCTGTTTTATTTTTCATCCAGTGTTCATTCAGGCTACTTGCTACAAGCTAATGCTTTTAGAAAAAAAAGTGAAGCACAAACGCTCTCTTTCGCCCCCTGGAGCCTGTCTGCAGTATAGCTCATAAATCCTGCCCCCGCCTTGTTAGCAGAAAAAATCTTAGCACTCGTCAAATACATTTCCCCTAAAGATGTTTTCCATCATGTTCCACTATATATGTTCAAGTGTCATTTTACAGAGAACTTTGGTTTTAATTGATTATTTGATGCTGTAAAAGGGGGGTGTGGCATTATGATTGACAGCAGTGATTGTCAGCTGCTCTGAGGTGGGATGGAACTTTTAATTTTTCATATCTTGGATTGTCTGTTTCAAACATAGATCTTAATAGACAGTCTATAGTCCATACAGCCAGGTCATTTGGGCTTCCCTTTTTCTGTGCTGTGAGGAAGTGGAGATGTGTCATCCATCTATATGTGGTTTTAGCCATTGTAGTGATGTCACATCAACCCTGTAATACACAACCCACCAACAATGCTGCTACTGTCACACACATCCCTTCGAATGGGAGGAAGAGATGGTCTCTTGTTTGAGGTTAAACGTGGCATATTTGGGCTTGCGTTGAGTACTGACCGGCCTTCAGCCTGAAGTCAAGCTCTCATTTCACATGATGGGAAGAGGAAGACTCCTTCCTGTATAAAACTGAGCGCACTGTCCTTCTTTGTTACCGTAATCACATATGCCGATTAGGAAAGGCTTGGCGGGTTGCGTTGGCTTTTGGACACAATGCTCCCACTGATTTCTAAGAAGACGTTTTCTTTTGCCTATATAGTACATTGTTCCCAAAGTTTTGCTCTTTTGCTGATCACAACAGTGCTTTATAGCTACAGAAAAAGGGGGATTCTTGTTCAGGGGAAATTGTTCAAGAGGAATGTCATTCAGCTTCCACGCCAGCCTGAATGCTCTCCACACAGAGACCCCGCTGTGCTCCCAGCTTCCTGTTTACTGACTGTCCCAGCACATTTTCTGCCCTCGTCGAGCACACGTGCACTGCAAGGCGATCACCGGTAAAAAATAAATAAAAAATACACGTACACACTGGGGACACAAAGACGAACACAGGCAAGCCCGTTCAATAGGGTAAATGTCTGCAGTTTTTCAGCTGCCACCATATGTGCACCGGTCACCTTCTATTGCTGAGCATACTCTGGTCCATACTGTGTCCATAGGGAATACAGAGGACAGGCATTCATCTCAGATAAGGGATGTAGTAGCGCCGTCATTGTAATAGTATGCATAGCTGGAAGGCTGTGCATACTCTGCAGTTAGCCAGCTTGCATGCATTATTGTCCAATAAATACAGCGCTGATTATCCCCCCATATGCTGCCTTCCAAGATTTTACCTATCGTGTTAAAGGATAAGGTTGTTGATATTATGTATCAACAAATCCATTCAAAAGACTGAAACCAAACCAATATGTTTGTATCCCTCCTTTCTGACTTCTGTATGCATACACAATAATTATTACTAGATGCAAGCCTTGTTGGTTTGGCTCCTTTCCAAGGAATGGTTTTGCAGTAAGGCAAGGCAAGTTTATTTGTATAGCACATTGCAGCAACAAGGCAATTCAAAGTGCTTCATATAAAACCATTAAAAGCAGATTTAAAATCAGTTTAGAAAACAAGAAAATAGTCAAGAAAAAATACAAATAAAATTAATAAAAGTTTAAGAAATAAAATGCAGTAGTGAGATACAGCAGTTGAGTCTGGTTCAGTTAGCAGTAGCAGTACGTTTAATGGGCAGCTAGCCGTTCAGAGTACATCACCTCTCCCCAGAGGATGAACCCTTTTCATTTTTAACACTGCATGAGCTATCATGCTAATCTTGCATGGCAGCTGGATTGTCGCAATTTCACAAGACCCACAAGGTAGCACCCTTTAATTCTGATAAGTAAAGCCATTGACCACATGTGATGAAGCTACATTCTCTCTCTTGACCACTAGGGGTGACTCCTCTGGTTGTATAGAAGTCGATGCTTCATGTGTGAAAAAGCTGCTTTATCTCTCCAACCACCAGGGGGCGACTCCTCTGCTTGTATAGAAGTCTATATAAATTACTCTCGTTCTCTCTTGATTTATTTATTATAGGCTTGGCTCGGTTTAGGCTTGAGGAGTGAGATTGGTTCTGGTAAGAATATCAGAGTTAGGGTAGAGAGGGTCATCTCTTCACCAAAGTCGAAAATGAGCTTTTAGCTATTTGTGGTAGAAGACATGTTTTGTAAGTAAAAACGTAACATAAAATATTGAACATCTTCCTACTGTTGTCCAGGTATCCCTCCTGCCAGCGGGACGGGCACCCTTCAGATGTATCTGCTGGACATAAATGACAACGCACCTCACGTGTTCCCACCTGAGGTGGAAATGTGTGAGAAGCCTGATCCCAACGCCATTAACATCACAGCCAGTGACCCCGACTTGACCCCCAACGCGGGACCCTTCGCCTTCGAGCTGGCCAACCGACCATCAGATGTACGCCGCAACTGGACGCTGAATCGCATTAATGGTCAGAATGGTATAATGTGTCCGCTTTGTTATTAATCTTCTGTCATGCATGAACTCTCTCACATTCTGTATCTGCTTAAAGATAAAAATACGCCCCATAATAGAAATCAAGGTTGTTTATAAAGTACCTCCACAGCTCGAGGTCCACCGACTGGATTGACTTTTGTCTTGCAGACTTTTAGACTCCTGAGAGTCTAAAAAGGCTATTACCTCTTTATGTTCTGTAACCCCCGGCCCACAAATCATTTTAACCAGAGTGGCACTTGAGGCTTTAGTTGGACGTAAGGCCACAAAAATGATCCATTTATTTGACTTGGACATGGCTGCCAGGAGACTAATATGACTGAGATACTTGAGACCTGACATCCAAAGACTTGAAAGCAAACATCCAAGTGTCACGTTTTATTTCAGAAAAAAAAACAATAGAAGAGGAAGGCAACAGGAAAGCCTTATTGATTGAACACTAACACTGTGAGAAAATGTATCAGTTTACAGATTAGCATGGACTGACCTGAAAGACACCCTGACTTTAAATTTCTTTATAAAGACTTGTGAATTGACTTGTGACTTGTATTGTCAATTTAGGGACATTTTCTATGGTAAAATATTTAAAACCGTCTTCATGTAGAAAGCCATGTGGAGGCTATAGATATGCTCTGAATTCCGTATTGACCACCTTTTAGGTATACAATGGTTTGATAGTGCTGGTGCCTTTTGACTTGAGGACTGTTGGTAAATGGTCCTGTAAATCCACTGCTTTATTGAGATTCATTTTCTGGACACTGCTCAGCAGTGTCCAGTCTGGCTATAAGTCTAGCTGTAAGATTCTCATCCTCCACGGCTTGTATCCATTAGCCTGGAAGGCCCATCAGATTGACCAAAGTGACAGCCTTATTGTTGTCATGATACTGAGGCATGTTCTTTTCATCGAAGAACGCGTTGAGATATGGTCCTAAACCGTGGTAAAGGCCACAAGTGAAGCTTGAGTTTGGAATATTTACCACAGAAGTGTACTCCCGTGGTGAGGAAGAAATCTACGCTCAGCGACTAGAGACTTTTATGCAAGGTAGAGAATGCTCAACACTAGTTAGCTTGCGAGCTAACAGCGAGCTACGCAGAACTTTACAGTTTCCATCGCATGTGCCTCACAAGCAGGTTGAGATGCTGCCAGTAGATGCTCAATGAGAAAATAATTATAATACATGCAGTGTATTTGTGAAATAAATAATAACATAAAAAATATATATAACTTTTGTGTGTGTGTGTATATATATAATTATATATATAATTTTATATATATATATATATATATATGTATATATATATATATATATATATAATTATATATATATATATATATATATATATATATATATATATATATATATATATATATATATATATATAATTATATTATAAAATAGCTATAGCTTTGTGATTCTGTTTAGGCCCGCCACTGCCTCACAGTAACTCTTTTTGGTTTTTGTGGGTGCTGTCATGGTCTGATGTTGTGGTAAAGTTTCTGGTCCTCTATCTGTTTCTCTTGTAGTTGGTTATCTTTAATTATGAGTTTTGTGGACAATATGCAGAATCCTTCAATCCATTAGTTAGAGCTGTTGAAATGCTTTTTGCAATGCAAAGAACCTCCAGCTGCTCTTGTGACTCCCAGTGTGATGGAGTGCAGGGGCATGAAAGATGAAGATGGATAAAGTGAAGGAGGGAGGGATGACCACGCTCACCTACAATTTTCTCATGTGTTTCCCCTTCATCACGCCCCAGGCGAGTACGCCCAGCTGAGGCTGAGGATCGGCTCCCTGGACAGTGGGACCTACGAGGTTCCCATCATGATCACAGACTCGGGCAACCTGCCCATGTCCAACACGTCCTACCTGAGAGTCAAGGTCTGCCAGTGTGATCACCATGGCGACTGCGTGGACATGGAAAGAATCATTGCCGCTGGACTGGGAACCGGAGCCATCATTGCCATCCTCCTTTGCATCATCATATTGTTAGGTGAGCCGCACGCACCCACGCACACACGCACACACGAACACATGCACACACACGCACACCCACGCACACACGCACACCCACGCACACCCACGTTCACACACACACACACACACACACACACACACACACACACACTAGTTGTTTCTGTAGCACTTGGCTCACATGATATACAGTTAGGAAATGTTACACTTGACATAACATACTCTTGAATTTCAACAGTAGAAAGTTATAGGTGTTTTAGTACAGCACTGTTCTGACTTCAAAAATACTTTTGATTGAAAATTGTATATAATTTACAGCCGGCATGTACACCTTGTTGTTGTCTGGCTGTGTGGACATGCTTTGTTTTGTAAAGTGTGAACTTGTAAATGTAAGTGGAGGTGGACAAAACAATAGAAACACCCCTAAAGCCTCTTTTCCACTGGACAAAAAAGTCACAAACACCCAGCGGTAGATTGGCCATAGGGAGTACCGGGAGTTTTCCTTGTGGGCCGGTCAGTTATGGGCCGGCACGACAGTGGCTGATCTTTTTTTTTTGTATGTAAAGACGCATTGTCAAGCGAGTGAACTAACACGGTAGACGCGACGCGTTCGGTCTAAATACAGCGGCCCATCGGCCGTATAATAGGCCCAGTAGTCCCGCCCGCGCATTGGCCAGAACCCCTCCCCATCCAATCACCTTTAATGATGAGCTAATGACACATCATTAGCAATCTGTGAGAGAGAAGAGAAAGCAAAAATGGAGAAAAAACGATAAAGCGATGTAGAAAAACTGAGGGAAAAGAAAAAAACAGCTCTCGCAACTGATGCTGCTAAGGGCAGAAACATAATAAACATGTTAGCTGCTGCGGGGGCCGGCGGCGGTGGCGTAGCCTCCGGCTTCGGGGCTTTGGCTGCGGCGGGCGCGGCGGGTCCCTCTCAGGAGGAGGTGTTGTCGGACAGTGAAAGTGAAGCTCCAGCTGCCACGGTGGTACAGGAGAGGGAGGAGGAGGCTGGTGGTGGTGATAGCAGGTGTGTATGCTCGCTAACATGTTGTGAATAAACACTCATTCACTAAATGTTCAGAAACGTTGTCTATAAACTTGACATAATAGATAGTGTGTGGTGTAAATCTAGTTCTAAAGTGTTGAAAAATGATATACTTCATTATATTATTGATAATATTCAGTATAGTAGTGTTATTAAGGGCTTGTGTGATTATGTGTACAGTACATCAACGAACCGAGTTGGCCAAAAATGACACCAATGGACAAAAAACTCCAGGGCCGAATTTTTGTCCCAGTCCAGGCCTGCAAACACCTAACCACATCTGGCTATTGTCTCCAATGGGAAAATGTACAATCGCCTTGTATTCCCTAGACAAGTGACTGTCCAGTAGGACCAATGTTTTTATCAAAAACATGACACCCTCAGTGCTCCAAGAGCGTTCCAAAAAAGAGACTGAATCAGTAGCAGATATAAAATAGTTCTAACCACTCAACATCTTCACTGGCCTTCATGCTGCTTTTGTTTATGGTTTTCTCTCCCTGCTCTCTGAAGTGTATTTGATGTTAAACGTGACACACCGGGGGAAAACTGAAATACTCGCCTATTTTAGCGAGTACATCGCCTCTTTTAGCAAGTTTTGTCTGAGCGAGTTGTCTGGGTGAAAACCCAAACAGTCGGTAATCTGCAGCAGTAAACATCCTGCCCTCGGGCAGTGGCCCCTCTCTGGCCACAGGAAGGAAAGGTATGGTTGTTCTGTATCTGTTGTTTGCATTCAGCGGCGACGAAATGCTCCCTCTTGTTCCCTGTGTGGCTCCGCCAGCAGCGAGCATCAGTCACTGTGAGCTGCACTCGTTTGCTAAAACATAGGTTTGCCATGGCCGAGATCCCAGCCTCTAATCCCAAGTGGATGTCAAGCCGGTTGCAGCTTTTCTTGTTATCAAGTGGCACTTCACGTGTTTGGACACAGAGTCAAACAAAAGTGTCTCAGCTCTTCACGCTATCGAGTGCAAACAGAACTACGACCGGCTACATGCATTTATTCTATCGCAAGGAATAGCAAGCAAGATGGCTCTCTGGCTCCTACGGGGTTGCTCCTAGTGATGCTTCTTCTTTTTTTTTTAGGCTTTGATTTCAAATTTAGATTTGACCGTTCCAATAAAAGCACATTTACCAACTGGACTTTTAGAAAAATACGATGAACGTGTACCAGAAGCAGAATCACTGAGAGAAGTTACAAATGTAATTTACAAGCGAGTGCTTCATAGTTTCGCTGGATGAAGTGTATGTGAAGTGGTACATTTAAATTGGCATTGAAGTGTCAGTTTTTGTGAAAGAGCTAAAGGGGTCAAGATGTAGTTTAGGTATATTTGCTGAATTTATTTATAGAGTGGAGTGAAGTGGACTTCTTGAATGAAGCTGAAGTGTGACTATGAGTGGACGTGCTGAAGGAAGTTGAAGTATCAGCTGAAATGAAGGTCTTAAAAGGACTTGTACCTGAAGAGAGTTGAAGCATTAGATTAAGCAGAAGTTCAGTGATTAGTTGAAGAGATTTAGTTGGTCCGGCACTGAAAGGAGTGGAAGTGGTAACTCTTCTATTACCGGTCCTCTGGTTTGGCAGATGCATCTCACGAAGGCTCTGCAAATGACTACTCAGAAATATGAAAGAACATGTTTTGTGTTGAAGGCAGACTTGTCTGAAGATGTTGTTCAACCTGAAACTGGAACAAACTATTGAGGCGCCCATGGTTTTAATTAGCCTGTGAGAGATTAATTTGGCAGTTTCTGAAAGACTTCGTTGGGCTTCCATTTTCCTAAAAAGTTACAAAGCTGCATGTTTCATTAATGAGCGGTCCGCGGGGAGTTTTCAATTCAAATATTAGACAGTTGCTATGGCAGCACCATTAGCAGCTGGGTGGAGATGTTGGGCATCTGAGTTCATGGGCAGCGCGTGAAGAGGACAGGAAGAGGAAGGAACAGAGACAACACCAGTAATGGGCTGCCGGCCTCGGGCCTCGGCTCACTATGTGGCACATTGACTGCGCGGTGGACCCTGGCCAGCTCTGGAGCATCCTGGTTCTTTCAGATGGACTGGATGTGTGCCGTCTGACATCCCGGTGAAAGCCCTCCCCGTCGCTTTCACTGGGAGACGTTGCTAATGGTGACAAGCCATTTCTCCAATCGCCTCTCTGGGGTTTAACCCGTTGAAGACTATGGAACCGATTTGTCTCTAGATCTCTTTTCCTCTGTGTTTGAGTTGTCGTAGGAGCCCCAAATTAATTCCAATACTTGTGTGTATTTGTTCAGCAAAGTCTTGGGGAAAAATTATATCTGCAAAAAAGTTTTAAAAGATATTTTGATTATAACTATAAACATCCAGCATGAATACGAGTCAGATTCTCTAAAAACGCCTCCTCAAGCTTTCCCGACTTGTTCAAACTGTATGGTTCAGAGCCTTAACGACAACCCACATACTTCTAAAACACATTTTTGGTAAAACTAGGACCTAAAGAATCGTACTATCTAACAAACATCACAATAAAACAAAGCATTGGCCTATTAGGAAGGACACAAAAAATTGTGTCATTCGGTTCAATTTTCGCGCACGGTTTCCAAAAGGTTGAATTGTCCTCACTTAGAATTCCACTCGGCGCCCTGATGCAGTTTGGCTCTTGCAGGTACAGCAGACTACAAACACATGCACACACCCTGAGCTCCTCGGGCTCCTAAATCCACCCGGATTAACAGGATCAGAAGGAGAAAGATTCACATCAAGTTAATAAACCCAGCAGTTGTCTCAAAATAAGAGCTGTGTGTTTGTGTCCCTGTGAGGGGATTTCACTTGTTGTTTGGTACTGACCTTTGACCGTCTACAGGAGGCTGAGGAGATAATGGAGGCTTTGCAGCTGCGATACAAATCTTGCATTAATGAGAGTGAACCGGATCCCCGGGAGGACTGGCTGCTCGTTGTGTCGCTGTGTGTGTGAAAAAAAGATCAGTATCATTCTGACTTAAGAGGAAAGCTGTGTTTCCAGACGTTGAGACATTAAAGGGGGCGTCTCCTCTGGACTTGTCACCTGTAAAAGCTTTGTCGTCGCGATGCCGGGTCCTTCCAGGTACCCCAGCCGGGTCGAGGCTCCCAACCATCCAACCATGACGCCTTAAGCCGCTGTCTAGTGTCGGTTCACTTCCTAATGAACCAGAAGCTAGGTTTAAAACCATTTATGTTTGAGGAAAAGAGTGACGTTGATTTGACGAATGACACATGTGACAATATCTTCGACATTTACTTTTAGAATCACTTGGGACACGAATAGTGGTCTCCAGGATGACAGTCCTGTGTTGGTTTGACCCATGGACTATTACCATGTTTGGCCCACCTCGCTCTTTGTAATGCGTCAGCATGTAATTGACCTACTACGGGTGACAATGGGTGATTGCACTACGATGAACGCCTTACATCCTCTCGTTTCCCAGTACTGTATCGCTCTGGATCGCTCTGGATCGCTCTGGATCGCTGTTTACGTGATTCGCCAGCGCAGCGTGTTCTAATCCGCAGCGTGGCGGGAGTGATTAGATTTTGGTAGCAATGGTCAAGGTCACGGTAACCTCACATCCGTCCCATTATCACGATCAAGATATCTCAAGAACGCCTTGAGTAAACAAAATATGAACAGATTTGTTTTTGGTGGTCAAAGTCCACTGAAAACACTAAACTAACTGAAGAATTCATATGCTAATTATTGCATTTTTCTACGAATGTCTGAGATGATAAATTGATGAAGCAATGACATTTTAAGTGTAAACTGCTGCATGACGGGTTGGTCGAGGCAAAGTGCCGCGAGGCGGTGAGTCTAGTGTTGCTGCGGTAGAAGACGCGCTTTGTTCATTAAATAATGTCTTGCTCTTCTTTTGTCCACACTCTTCCTCAGTGCTGGTGCTGCTGTTTGTGATGTGGATGAAGAGGAGGGACAAGGAGCGGCAGGCCAAGCAGCTCCTCATCGACCCGGAGGACGACGTGAGAGACAACATCCTGAAATATGACGAGGAGGGGGGAGGAGAGGAGGACCAGGTACACGCACACACACGCACACAGACGCACACAGACGCGCACTCACACATGCACGCACGCACACACAAGCACGTGCACACACACGCAGTTATAACAAATTCAAACCAATCATCCAACTTAGCTTGGGTTTCTCTCTATTGTCTTGTGTTATTTCTGATTGGCTGAACTACATGTCCTGTGATTGGTGGATTTTCTTCTCGTGTTACCTTTGTCCACTGGTGGTTGTGACAGAAATTAGCTCCAATCTGCTCTTGTGTTCACTCCTACACAGTCCCACTCACACACATTATCATACAGGAAGCATACAGTAAAAGGCACATGAGACTGCCATGCACATGCACACACATGCATACACACGCACACACACACACACACAAACACACACACACACACACACACACAGTGTCTATGCTTCCCTACAGTTTTCAATCATCTGTCCTCCGGCTAAGATTAAGTGTACTACAAAAGAGGAGCTAAACAGGATTAATTGCTTTCTGTTGGAGAACAATTTCCTGTGTCCCTCCACACACTCCTCTGCTGGTGCCAGGCACATAAGCTGCGCCAGAAAAAAAAAAAGATGCTTAACCCTTATTTAGCCAGCGGCAAGACTGACAGCATGTTTCACTTGATACTGCAGCAGCTTATTGCAGTGACTGTAAGAGTGCAACCACACGCACTGTTCAGGTAGGGATTCACCTGCTGTAATGCACTGCGCTGTTTCATTGCAAACAAATCGTTTGGACTGTATCTGCACTGGGGGCATACCACTTCCAGGAAATAGCCACAGCCTTGCTCTCTGAGTCCAATGGGGACAAATGCTGGCACCTTCTCCTGGTTGCAAAAAAATGTTGTACGGACATTCATGGCCCCCACAGGTCATAGTTTTTTATTGTCTTTATTATCTTTATTCAGATTATGCTTTCGGGTTGTCCGAACCATTCTTGTAAATGCAACATCTCAGGAACAGCTTTCAATTTTTAAAAATGTTGAATAAATATCCTCTTAGATTCAGGGATGAACTGATCTGAACTGAACTGATGATGCGCTTGTGATGAAGCTTGGGAATTCAGTGTGGCGTTAGAAGGGTTTGCGATCTTCCCTACAAGCTAAACTTAAAACAGAGTAGGAACCTTCTAATTTAACAGCCCATTGGAATCCAGAAGGGTCTTTAAAAAAGAGCATTTTGAACACTCTAAGCAGTGCTTGTTCAGCTGACTTGCTTGGCCTCTGGTGTTGCTGCTTTCAGCTTTCTTAAGAAGCACTCATCCAAACAACTTCACACACTCCACACTGCTCCTCCTTTGGTCCTCAAATACACCCGCCAAGAGCGAAGCTGCTGGAATGAAGGGTGACTATAACTCCAAGGACATACCCACGCAGACAGAGAAACATTGTAGTTCTATGATTTCACGTCTGTTTCTTTCATTTGGATCTATAATGTTTTAATCAGCATAACTCCTTGAATCCTGTATGTGTATATTTTGAGCAATGAAAAAATGACCAAACGCAATCAAATTTGTAAGATAATGGCAAACATCAAACATGAATAAAGGCAGCCTATTGGACACTGGGTGACACGGAAGGAACATTCCTGATGTCTGTGCAGACAAAGTAAAAAAAAAAAAAAAACAAGGTTTGCTTCTTCTTTTTTAGCGCTACAGTAACATGTTGCCCTGGCCTTGATAGTGTTGTTTCTTCTTGTTTGATTAGATTACCATGCTAGTTTGTATTCCTACTGACAGCTTGTGTCCTTATTTGTCAGGATTTAAGCATTGGATACAAGGCAGACTGAGCTCTCAGCAACACACTCATACTTTAAGCATGACACACACACTGACACACATACACACACACACACACACACACACACACACACACACACACACACACACACACACACACACACACACACACACACACACACACTTATCTTCATTGATAGCAGTTGTTCCCTCGCTTCTAATTCCTCTAGATCCTCCAATCTATAACTAATACTTCCACATTATTCCCCATGGCTGAAGAAAGGTCTGTCAATAACATAAGCTCCTCTCTCTCGAAGCCAGAAACCAGAGAAGTGAGTTGGATGTCCCCGTCTGCTCCGTAGACACGGGGGACTGAGTTATTGCCACAGTATCATCATGTATTTTTAATAGTTTACTGTTTTTTAACAGTGGATTGTAGCATCAGTCCCAGTGTGATTGCTGCTATATTACTGGCACAAGCTGACTTTGGTCATCCAACCTCTAAATGAGTTGTTTTGGATTGACGACCAAACATTGCATCAAAGCTCAACCCCCTGCAGCGTTATTTGGACCTCATGTTGGTTGGCCTTCTGTAGCCATATAACAAAAACTCTTAGACAACTCTAATTAGGATTCTAGCTCATCAAAATCAATAATTCTGGCTTCCAGTAAGATTGTTATGATCCACCCCAACTAACCCCTCTTTCACATACAAGGACACAAATAGGACATATTACTGGATAGCAGTCGTAATTAATCACATAACACATATTACTCATTATAATACGGGTAGATCAAATCAAGCATTCTGATTGGTTGAGTGAGTCACGGGGGGTAGTTTATTCAGACAATAAAGTACTGTACAGCCTGTTTACATTAACCAGCGTTCCATATCAGCGTGCACTCAAAACAGGTAGATTTAAATTGCGCGACCGTTAGTTGTCATTTCCAGCTTGACATTTACCAAACATGTGTAGCGGGGGTTTCTCTTGCGCCTATACTTTTATAATAATAAAATAACAACTTGCTGCTCCGTTAGGTAAGACAAGACCGCAACCACTTTATTCTTGTCTCCCTTTTCACTCAAACAAATCCTCCTCTCTTTCCTTTTCTCCTCCACAATAAAAGCCCTAGCTGTTTACGTACACACTAAAATAGAGTACACATGTTTCGTGTAAACTTTGATATTTTGGGGGGGATGACTTTCGAGGAGAATGTCAGCGGCGAATAATGTGTTTGTGGTCCCTGTTCCTGCTGTACAGTCACACGTTGATACTACTTACGATCAGGAGAGCAGACTAGTTAACACTCTGAGAGCAGACTAGTTAACACTCTGAGAGCAGACTAGTTAACACTCTGAGAGCAGACTAATTAGCGGGGAGCGAGCACGTAAAACAGGGAACGAAGGCAAGGAACGAAAAGGGTTTGATCACAAAATAATGCTGATTTCCAGGGACAGATAATCACCGTCGGCAATTTCCCGACGTGAGGCAAGTTCTCTAAACATCATGGAGGGGGGAAATAACGGAGAAAAGACGGACAGAAGCAGCGAGAGCACTTATTTTCATCAGTGGCTGGGTGTCATCCTCCACCCTGCTTTCAACCGGCCAGGTTTTTTTTCAACTGACCAGGTAGTCAGTTTTAAAGTCCCGTATGTGCGTCACGTATGTACGGGACTATTTTCTCTTCGCTGCTGAAATGCGATACACAACTTTTGGTGGCTACAACTATGTTGGGTTGAAAGGCAGCTTACTATTACAGTTTAAAATGTCACTGGTAACCGTATTATGAAAGCAATAAGGTACTCGAGGCAGTACTGTATCTACAATAATGTACTGTTTAAGGGTTGCCAGCCCGACGCGCAGCAGAGGGCCTAACAACACCCTTGAACAGTACATTATTGAACGATACAGTACTGCCTCTCGAACCTTATTGCTTTAGCATCTACCACCGGGGAGCGACTACTCTGGTTGTAGAGAAGTCTATGCTTCATGTGTTAAAGCTGCATTCTTTCTACTGACCACCAGGGGGCAACTCCTCTGGTTGTATAAAAGTTTATAGAAAATGTCTCTATTTCTCTCATGATTTATTCCCTCAGTAAATATTTTAAACATGAGTTTTCAGTTCACAGTGTTTTCAGCTTTTGAAAGGTATTTGTAACATGTTGGTCTTATTCAGTCTTTGTCTGAACTTACTTTCTAGTTGCAAAGAACCAAGATGGCGACGAAGATAAAAACTATTTGGCATTGGCCAAAAGTCTGAAGCAGGGCTTCAAAATGGCAGTTTTTACTTCCTCGTAAAATAAAGAGTTCTTTTATTTCTAATGAAAAAGCTTCAAAACGCCAAACTACAGCAGTGTACTTTTTGTATCCTGCCCTGCCTAAAGCAAACAGAGTAGTGTCGGTCGGTGAGAACGCGTCTAACAATCTCTTGTTGGTGCTACTGTTGAGAGCAGAGTTCATAGAAGATGGTGTTCGGCCCCTCAGGTCTTAGTGGGGGTGCAGCTGCACCTTTTGCTCTGTTGCTCTGGCGCCTTGTGGTTGTGGGAACGTTGTAAAAGTCCAGTAGGTATGTGCTTAAACCCCAAATATACTTCCATAGTGCTCTAACAGTGTGTTGCATGTTTAAGTGCAGCTATGCATACTAAACATCACCATCGTGTTTCCAGACGTTCTTCTTTTTTTTTTATTGCCATAAAACATAAAACCCAGCTTGCAGAAATTAGAGGTTAAGTTTGGTCATCCATCACAGCAAACACTGTCTGCTTTTATTGTTGTAAATGCTACTTTAAAGTTCTATGGTAATGCAGTGCAGGGGTATCAAATGAGTCTGCATATGCCATACACTGTATAATCGTGAACCTTAACAATGGAATGAAATAAATGGCAACTAATGACCGCCTGGAAAGAAAAGTTAGCATAAACATAAACTAGTTTACACAGTTTGCAGGAAATAGGCCTAACGTGTATAAATCCTGGTATAGTTCTTTAAATAAGAGTCCTTCAAAAAGAGAGAATGTCCTCAGTAGAAGGACCTTCTCTCTGCCTTTGTAAGTATAGAAATACAAGGAGAAGCACACCGCACTTATTTCCTCCCTGCCAGCGTAGGCAGGCCTCCGCCGTTCTTCAGTGAAAAGGATTCTGTTGTTGGTCATTATTGTGAACAAAGCCTGAGGTCAGTCCTCAGCATGCTGTTATTGTCCTGGAAAGGCCGCTTTAGTCAATTTCTCCAGAGAGTACGATCGATCTCTGTTCAGCTGCTGCGACGACTCAGACGTCGTTCAGTATGAAGAGATCAGAGGCCGTGACCCCCAGGAAGCTCGTGGCAGTACAGTCTGTCAGACGTTTGGTATCACAGCCAGAGGCTTACTGAGGAAGGAGACATTACTGTGAAGGTGGAGCATAACTTTGTTCACTTTTGGTAATAAAGTTCAAGGCAACAACTTGTGAAATTCACAACAGACCGATGGCGCCTCTTTTTAAGGAGTCGGATGTTTCAGGACGGTTCTGAGAACTCATGCATGAAAACCAATTGCAAAGATTTTTAACAATAATAATAATAAAGGGTTGCAACGAATCCTTAAAACATTTTTAAAGATATTGAAATCTAAAAATAAGACCTTAATATCTTAAAGTAATCCTTTTTTTAAGTATTAAATGCTATAACATGGCAAGTAGGATTTTATGAATCTGGATTAATCAGGTCCGGACTGACGTCGGCCTACTTGATCCGTCAGTTGGGTAGGACAGAGGTCGGATTACTCCAGAGTCCGCTTGGCACTAGACCGAGACAACTCCTTCTCTGGATCTTTATGTGGTGGTCTGATTCTGTACTGGAGTGTGATCACTGCGTTACACCCTGAAACAAATCGCCTCGAGGGAGGAAATGAACCAGATTATGATTTTACTGGACTAAGAGGGTCAATGTGAAACATGCCTCATTGTTCCAGTTGCTCCTCTTTAAAGTGATTAGCCTTCATTTGAGCTTGTCTCTGTGATATTTGGTCCTGTTAGAAGCATTAAGTGTCGTATAATACTTCATTTACAAAGTGTGGAACAATGCTTTATAAATGATAGACCAGTGCCAGATGACCTGAGGGGTCTGATGGTTCCTAAGGTAGACCAGTCAGTCCTAGACCACCTGAGGGGTTGGGATGGTTCATGAAGTAGATCAGTCCTAGACCACCTATTTAGGCCCTAAGTCATCAAGTGCTTTTTCAACAAGCAGCAGGATTCAAAGTCTATCATTTGTTGGACAGGAAGCCAGTGCAAAGACCTCAGAACAGGAATGATAGGATCCATTTTCCTTGTCTTAGTGAGGACTCGGGCTGCAGATGGACTTTTATTCTTCTTACCTCCCTTGTATATCTGTTATTCTAAATATTGTTTTTCTCGATTGTTTTTTTTCAATATACAATTCTATGACTCAAATTAAACTAACCTTTAGTTGCATGAGTGGTTCTAGTGTTTTAGGAATAAAATGAACGTCTCGTAAAGCAACCAACATGAGTGTGTTTGGTCTGTTCAGGACTACGACCTGAGTCAGCTGCAGCAGCCCGACGCCCTGGAGCCTGAGTGCGTCAAGGTGGGGATCAGACGTCTGGACGAGAGGCCCCTGCACCATGACCATCAATACCCCATCCGCTCTGCCGCCCCGCACCCAGGAGACATTGGAGACTTCATCCACGAGGTATGACAATACACACACACACTCGCACACCAGGTTTGACGTCTGGCGTCCCATCCTAGTTTACCGAGATTCAATCTGTTGGCCCGGATTCAATTTGGCGGACGGCGCACAAACTGCTTAGTGCACAGGAAGTGTTGAATCACTCCTTGAGTGAAATACAAACTGTCTGTTTGGACAGCAGGAAACCAACATGGTCCAGACAGAGCTAGAGATGTGCCAGCCTCACATCTCTGTTCTTTGGTAAGAAGCATCAAAGACCGGCCGGGGATGTGTGCTGTTTACCTCGTCACCTCACAGGATTTAGAGGTAGTGGAGTTCAAAGAGTTTAGTTTAAACAGGCACTCCTTGTGAGGGAACTAACCCACTGTAGCAGTCGGATGGATTACTGCTCATTCAAAGAGAGATGTATCCCAACAACAGAGCAGATGTAATATACATTGAGGTCTGACTCAGTCTGCTCCCTTGGTATGAAAGAATACATCCGTATCAGTGAGGTAAGGTGCACAAACAGACCGAGGTGGTAGAGAAGCAAAGAAACAGTCCAGTGTAATTCTTAATTAGTTTGGCTAGTGGTCAGGATTAGCTGGCCCAAGCTTGGCCGCCTAATTGGAGGTAAATCCATTGAGTTCAGTTAATCCCACAGACGTCTGCAGGCCGACCACGCCCATGAAAGGGACAATTCTGGACATTCTGTTCCATTTTTTTTTCTCCGTACTATATATATATAATGTGTGTGTGTGTGTGTGTGTGTGTGTGTATATATATATATATATATATATATATATATATATATATATATATATATATATATATATATATATATATATATATATATATATATATATATATTAGGGCTGTGATTAAAGTAAAAACTAGTGTATTGCATGCTTTTATTTTAAAGTAATGTTATCAGAACAATATAACAGCACTTTGAAGCAAAAGCAAGTTAACATACATACATATATAGTACACAAATCTTTTTTTGTGTTACCAGACAGTAGGGCTGCAACAACGAATCGATAGAATTGATAAAAATCAATTATTAAAAAAGTTGGCAACGAATTTCATTATTGATTCGTTGTGTCGCGTGATTATTACGTCACTCAATAAGTTGCGGTGATGTTTGAGTATAAGTTTGCGTTGCGTGTAGAGCGCAGCAGACAGAAGGTCCAGGAGCTTCTGGTGAAGCCCGTTGTATCCTCTCGTATGTTACTACGCTGGTCACATTGCTGGCTACAATAACATAGCAGTTAAGCTAACTGTTGTCGTTAGCTCGCTAACTAGTCATTCATTCCCTGTGTTTGAGCCGCGCTGTTGAGTTAGATAAAGCAGGGCTCTCAAGTGTCACACACTGAGCGTGACTGTCACGCATTTCGGTCTTAACTCAAAAACCTCCAGGCTATTTAATGTGCCGCGGCGTACAGACATGACCTGGTCACGCACTCCTCCCCCCCCCCGCCCTGATGTTCCTGTTAAGCTTTTTGATTTGTATTTCTTTATTATTTTTTGGGAGGGGCTGCACGGTGGTGTAGTGGCTAGCACTGACGCCTTACAGCAAGAGGGTTTGTGGTTCGGATCCCGTGCGGGGCGGCGTTCGGATACTGGTCTGGCAGGTCCTTCTGTGTGGAGTTTGCATGTTCTCCCCGTGGCAGCGTGGGTTCTCTCCGGCTTCCTCCCACAGTCCAAAGACATGCTGCATAGGTTAATTGGACTCTAAATTGCCCGTAGGTGTGAATGTGAATGGTTGTCTGTCTCTATGTCTGTCTCTATGTCTGCCCTGTGATGGACTGGCGACTTGTCCAGGGTGTACCCTGCCTTTGCCCCTTGACAGCTGGGATGAGCTCCAGCGCCCCGCGACCCTAATGAGGATAAGCGGTTCAGATAATGGATGGATGGATGGATTTCTTTATTTTTTATAAATTCTTTATTGTTAAGATTGTTTGCACTGTACATTAGCACTGTCAGTTCTGTTTTGGTAATACAATGTTGCAAATTAATGCTTTTTGAGAAAAAGCTTTTTTTTATCAAATTAATCAAAAAACGAATCACTGAATAATCGATTATTGAAATAATCAATACCATGAACAATTGTATTTTACTAGGGAACAACATAAACAGTGTGTTCAATACTAACGGTCCCTGTGAGGGACAAACCACTCCTTCTTTGGTCTATGTTCAATCTGTTGCTTCTTAAAGATGTTAAGGACCAGCAATTGATTCACTTTATACAAAAGCAATAAGTGCTTTTCATGTTTTCCAGTTCAGTTCAGTTTTTCTTCCTCAGTGAGAAAAGTCCAGTGTGTGTTGCCTTGAACAAGTGCACTGAACATCTTGTGATGTGTGGAAAGTTCTTCCCTTTGAGAGAAGAGTAAAGCTCCAGAAGTGAACCTGACTTAAAGCCTCAAGTGCTCAGCCATAGTGGATCAGACCGCGGGGTCAGGAGCTTTGAGCATGTGCGATTAATGTTCAATCTGGACGCGCACATAAATCACATTCTAAGTAAAAGCAGTGTCGTTGTATTTCATTTATGACGTGCATCTTATTTATTTACAGTATTTTTCATTTTTGATTGACCTCACGCAGGCCGGAAAATGATGTCTTTATGCCAGATGCTGTATTCATGCAGTTATTAACACACCAGTCAACACTTAGTTTGAATGAGGACTTCGCCCCTGATAAATATGCCCCCGACTGCCTCCAACTATCTCCTACGACCTCCACTACTTCCCACACCTCCCACTACCTCTTGTACCTTCCACTATTTCCCTCTGCCTTCAACTAGCTCCAACTATCTTCTACTACCTCCACTACCTCCCACACCTCCCAATACCTCCACTAACTCCCACACCTCCCACTACCTCTCGTACCTCCCACTACCTCCCACTACCTCCACTACCTCCCACTAACTCCCACACCTCCCAATACCTCTCGTACCTCCCACTACCTCCCAGTAACTCCCGTACCTCTTCTACCTCCCACGACCACCTACTGCCTCCAGTGAGCAGAGTGTATTTGATGCCTTAGAGTACCTTTAAACCTTCTACAAAGCGTTCCTTTCCCTCAGATGGATTAACATGACTCTCAGAGTTAATCGCACAGACGTTTGAACTCTTCCTCTAACGTGGCTGATATCGCCGTCTCAAGGCCGTGGGGTTACCCGCGGGTTCATCACACGTCTGCTGCTCTCATATTGTTTGTCTACCGCGTCGGGCTGCCATAAAGACATCTGCCGAGCGGAGCTCTGAATAATGAGTGGGAGCTGTCAGACACGGCGAGCCGATCTCGACGGCTTAATCCGACAGACAGGACAAGTTGATGCCTCTCCCTCTCAGCGGTAATTCCCTCCTCCCATTGAGCTCCAGAGCGACGGGAGTGTCTTCAGTCAGACGACAAGACGTGGCCCACAAAACATTTCCGCTGCTTGTCAGATTGAAAACTCTGGGGGAGGGCGGGAGGGGAAGGGGAGTAGGAGGGGGGGGACCTGGACTGCTAGTTTGGGCCACATGTTTTAATTCTGCCAGTTAAATAAAAATAGTTTTGGCTTTAAGTCCGGGCTACACCGAGTAATCTGCTGAATCTCCTCCTGGAGATGGATGCAGCATCTATCTAACTTAACTTAACGCCCAAATCCTCCTCTCGTCCACGGTCGCCATAATCCCTCCGTGTCCATCTCAACCCCTCCACTCACAGAGAAATAAGCACAACCTTTCTACTTAACAAGACGGGTCTTGCTCACCCTTATTCTGATTTCTCCAGGACTGAGTAGTAGCGTAGAGGCCAGAGAGGCTGGCTTGTGATCCAAAGGTTGACATTTTGAATGGTTGGAGAGGTGAACTCTGCTTTGGTCTGAGGGGGTCAACAGGGTCGTTGACCGGGTTTACCATGGATCTTAGATGGCTCAGAGCGTGACTGCAGGTTTCTTTAATACCCTTTGCTTTACAGTTACTATCAAAAAAACTATCGGATTTCAATTATCCTGCTCTATATCGTTGAAGCTGTACAGCTCTCTCAACCATGAATTCTGCTTCCCTCAGCACCACAGACACTCTGGAGTGTTGGCTCTTGCTCTGTCATGTAGAAAAGCTTCGGTGTCCAACAGGGCACAGTCTATTTTAATGAGCCGAAAGGCCTGCTCGTCCAATACTTCACTCAGTGCTCTCTGGTTTCGGGGTGATGAGAGCGGGGTATGAATGTCTTGCTCGTTCATTCTGATTCAAACGCAGGCGTGTAGGTTTGATCAGCCCCCCCCCCCCTACCCCTGCCTATACCTCTCTCCTCCCGCAAGAGGCCCCCGAGTAGCAGATGGAGCCCTCAGACGATCTACATCACCAACAGTAGACCGACTGGCTCCTCAATGACGATTGCCCGCTTCCCCAGGGACACTAAAATGCCTCATTGGGCTGTAAATCTAGCATTTGCCCAAATGGGAAAATGGTAAGGAAAAAACTACTAGCTAAGGAGTGAGACATCTCTGTTCCCTCTCACCCTGTTGGGCGGCTGGTAATGATGCCAGCATTCACTCACCATAAAAACAGGAAGTTCAGTCGGCAGGCCTAAGAGGACGTGCACAAAACTCAATATGAATTTACTTGAATAAAGATTAGACATGGCAATTAACTTTCTTTTTTTGGTTATTTGAATAAAATAAATGGAATAGGGGCAAGTCAATCAACATCCGGCAAGTCGACCTCCTCAGGCAAAGAGAGGCCTCGTGGTGAAGATTCTCACTCTCTCTCTCTCTCTCTTCCTTCCTCCCTCCCTCCCCCCCTGCAGGGCCTGAAGGCAGCGGACAACGACCCCACCGCCCCCCCCTACGACTCCCTGCTGGTGTTCGACTACGAGGGCAGCGGCTCCGACGCCGGCTCCCTCAGCTCCCTGCACTCCACCTCGAGCTGTGGCGACCAGGACTACGACTACCTCGGCGACTGGGGGCCGCGCTTCCGCAAGCTGGCCGACCTGTACGGCGGAGGGGACGACTAGCCCCTCCGATCCCCCCACCCGCCCTCCCCTACCTTCAAAAACCACCCTCCCCCCGCCCCACCGCTTGCTGCTCCAGGGCTCAGGTGGGGCGGGCTGAGGAAAACAAGGATTACGGGGGTAAACGCTCGGGGGTATCGGCACTTCTGCATCACCACGGTTCAGCTTGTAAAGAGACCTGCTGCCACGACGACGGTCGATGACACTAGGGACCATGGGGACTCCTGGCCTAGCAGTTCAGGCTAACGGACATCACCATCTGAGCGCCGGCTGTGCTAACGCGCCTGAGCCGTGTGCGCTCAGAGTGGCGGTTGTCTCCGCGGCGGCTAAAAGCTACAACAGCCATGCTACAGACGCTCATTTACACTTGAATCTCACAGTACAGGAGCACTGGGGTCAAATGTGCCTTTTTGTACATTCTTTTGATTGTGTTCAGTCTTGATTCTATGCGTTGCTTTAAAAGCGTCCGGTGTTTTAGCGACGGCGACTGGAGGAGCCATGGTGTGTGTGTGTGTGTGTGTGTGTGTGTGTGTGTGTGTGTGTGTGTGTGTGTGTGTGTGTGTGTGTGTGTGTGTGTGTGTGTGTGTGTGTGTGTGTGTGTGTGTGTGTGTGTGTGGCATTCTCTGGATCGTACCCACCACTCTGGGTTGTGTGTGTTATTTCCACAGAGACACACTGGATGGACACTATAAGGGGCGGAGCTTAAATAAGACCTTGGATGTCCTGGCTATGAAACATGGCGTTCCTTGTACGGCTCTGGGTGTTGATGTTTTTTTTTTTCAATCGGATTCAGGCAGAATATGACAACCTCACTCCCGATACCAGAGGTTAGCAGAGTCACATATACACCTTTAGGTTTTTGGTCTTTTAATAACTAACCCTTTCACATTACTTAACTGACCATGGAGGGGTCCTCTGACAGGAAGCTTTGTCCCTGCTGGTGTCATTCCATGTACGGGGGGCGTTCCATTTCTCTGCGATGCCGCAGCATCAACCCACCGGGCTCATGCACACACACACACACACACACACACACACACAGAGCTCTGGTAGCAACGTGACTGCTCACGTTAACAACGCCTGCACAAATCAGAAGTTTTCATTTCCTCCACTCTGACAGGTCTGATTCTGCCATCACGTCTGCCTCTGCTGGCTTTCAGCTCTCAGATAATCGAGGACGTTTAGCGCCACGACCCATTTAAATAACGTTCTCTCTGAATGGCGGTTTCTTTTTTTCTCTTTTTTTTTAAGCAGGAAATGTTATTCCTCATTGCGGTTTAAATATTGTTGTTATGTCCTTTCACAAATGGGGAGTTGAGAATGAGATGTAGTTTAGCTACACAAGGAAGCAAAGTGGTGATGAAATATGATTTTGTGCAGATGAAAGGAAACTGAAAGCAGACAAACAGCAACTAAGATTCAAGGCAACGAGTCAAACATTAAATCTAAAAACATTTGAAGCGCTTTTGGTTGCAGAGCGACAGTTGGATCAATAATCTGACGCACACGGACAAAATGATAGAGGAAGTTATTTTGACAATTTCCGACCAGATTTTTCATGACTTTTTACATGATATTCATGATCCCTGGAGGAACAAATCAAAGAAGAAGATATGAAAAAGGAAAGACAGAATATCTGCGTATACTTGTGATGTACTGTGCAAACACATTTTACGTTAAATCTGTCAGTATTCACCCCGACTCTTAGATACAGCATCAATAACCATATTGCGATACTGGAGTAATGGATGTTTCCCTACTTATTGCCATACAGGCCCTTTTTCCAACACATTTTTTTTTGGACTCTTTGAAGACCAGAAACACTTTGCTGTTGCCAAAGTTGACCCACATTTCCCACAGCCGCGGAGCTCGTTTAAACATGTGTTCATGTGCAGTTATTCCTTCACACAGAAACGATGATAATATTGAAGCGGTTTAGTTCAGACGCCCAGAGAGCCGGACTGGTTTTCATCACCCCTCAAAGGACTAGCAGGACGAACGACCCATAATGCAACTCTTTCTTGGTGTTCGTGTTTCAACCTGGTACTTTTATTCAATGAAAACATCTGCTGCATTGAACATGTATTTCATATTACATATTCAGAAAGAAAAAAAAATCTTAAATTTGTGGCCGATATGTAATGTTGTTCTTATTACAATCACGATAGTGAGTTACCTGTACCGGTAAATGAATGGGTACAAGGTTTTTGGGCAGCGGTCCAGCCTTTGTGGGGGTTTCTCTGAGTGGGAAGCAGACGGGTTCAAACCAGAGCTGTACACGCGAGATGCATCTTTTCGCCAGTTTGGTGTTCCAAAGCTACTGAGAAGACATGTACAGTAATGCTAGACTTTAGATAGATACCTTCTGTTTTTTGTTTTTGCTTTTATCACAATGTAACTTATGCAGCCGAGTGCTAACAAAGGGAGACGCCGGTCCTTGTTTTGTAGCAACGATACTTCTTGATACTCTGGTGGATTACATAAAAAAGGCGGCGTTCCTCCTGTCTGCTGATGGTTTGCCTTAGTGTTCTCTGGTACGCTCCAAGTGGCTACTCACTGTAAACGGAAATATGTACAGATTGTATTTTTCTCTCTTGTTGTTCTTTTGGCTGTGGTCTCTGAAAATGACATGCTAATATCCTGAATCCTTGTATATGTGTAATTTGGATTACAAATTAAAATGTTTTTGCATGTTTTTATCTTTTCATTATGGGAAAACAGTATTTTTCAGATCTTTTGCAAATAAGTTCAACACCAGTCACACACACTGAGCGGTAAAGTCACAAAAAGATCCGCTACGTCTGTGCAGATACGACCCACAAAGGGTTACACACGCACGCTGCAGCGCTGCCAGGCCGACAGCCTCGGTGCTCCGTGCTGTTTAACATATTTCCATGAGGTCACTGACTGATATTTGGTGCCAGATTAGCCCTTTTCAATGCAAATGAGCCTCACTGCCAAAATTGTCCAATCCACAAAGATCCGTCTTTAGAGAGTTGGTGGGAAGTAAAGTGCGTTCATAAAGCCATGTCCACTCAAACTCATTTATTCTGGGATGCAGAGACCTTTGTGTCGTGAAAATGAAATGAATAAATATCCACTATATAAGATTTAAATAATCAATTAAGCTGCGGTGCCTTGTAGAACTGCAGGTATTTAAAACATGTCCCAAAAATCTTGAAAAATAAGAGAATGTAATTTATATTTTCCTCACTAATGATATATTATTTCACCAATATGTGCACAGGTGCATATGTGCTCACAATAAAAAGAGACTGACCCAACATGACGGTCTTGGGGCCCATTGGGTGCCGCAGGGCAGAAGTCTCACACTCTCAATACATATAAACACATTTTAAAGCTTAAAAACTAACATGTTGGCAACAGAAGCTTAATGTACGCATCCAGCAGACGCCAACAGCAGCAGTACGTTTCATATTATTGTTATTTTTATTTCTTTTAGCTCTCTTTTTGGTCTCCACCAACTAGCCGTCTGTTTGCAGGTGTTCATGGAGTTCATCTGGAGACAACGAGAACCATGAAAACCCTCAGTCAGCTAGAAATGCTGATCGTTCTCTGTAGACTCATCAGTACGAGTGATTTCACATTTTCACCATCAACATATTAAAAATAACTTCATATAAATACATTTTTCACAGAAAATGGACATTTTAATAATGTAAGATAAGATATACTTTATTGTCCTTAAGGGGAACAAGACATTGCCGGTGTTCTTCTGTGTGACTTGGACGCTAAAGAGCCTTTCACTGGCTGCAGCTTTCTTTTGTCTGCTGTTTTCCTTCAGTTTCATTTAGCTGGATTTAAATTCCCTCGATTTTCATTCCCTGTTATTTTTTTTCAGCAAAGGCCATTTTTTCACTCTTTTCCTGCCTATTGATCTCTAGTT
Organism: Clinocottus analis; assembly: GCF_023055335.1. NCBI lineage: Eukaryota > Metazoa > Chordata > Actinopteri > Perciformes > Cottidae > Clinocottus > Clinocottus analis. The sequence goes on along the minus strand of NW_027176031.1, from coordinate 1,329,055 downwards.
TTCAACATCCCTTTGCAAGGTTTTCCGGTGCCGCACCAGCTCATCTGCCCTTTGTACGCCGCAGCGCACTGCAGAGACTTTTACACACAAGGCTTTGGCAGCATTGCATGCTGAGCATCAAACAACAACCATTTGTGTCAAACTGGATGCAACATTGTTCAACTGAAGCCGAGGATATCAATGAATGTGTCAATTAGTGGAACAAGATTCATGGTAATGGACAATAACTGACTCAAACTTATGCTCAAAATGCTTGAGCCCAGCTGGAACGAGAGCCCTGCTCTCTAAACTACAACACGCTGCAGCTACGTTTACAACTGGCATTTTTAAACTTGTTGGAGGAGATCTCAGAGATCTAAAATATTAAATGTTAATATTTTTTTACACCTACACATACTCTCACAAGGGTTACTGTATTTTAGCCATTCAAATGATTTAAATCCACTTTGTAGTTGAAATAACACAGTTTTAGTTTTTAAAACACACCTTTTTTTCTCGAAAAAGAGGAAAAAACGCTCTTGGTTTTAAAACGGTTAATAAATGTATTTAGACTTTATTTTAGAGTCCGGCCCCCACAGTGTCTGCCTCAATAATATCTGTCCCTTGTACAGATTTAAGACCCCGGCTCTCCACAGATTGTGAACCTGTGGGTGTGACTTCATCACATTTGATTGACAGTAAGCCTACAAACCACGAACTGAACAGAGATTCAGAAATATCTGTCACTCTTGTATCTTTGTAGAAGCTGTTGTGTTCATGTTTCCTGTTACTCAGAGTACACGTGTGATTGACAGGCGCCTTTACGTACACTGTTCATCAGTCGTCCGTCATGTGTTTCTATGATTCATCATAACTCGTGCTGGAGAAGAGTGGCATTGACACGTTAACAGAAAATTAAGAACTTACATTTTAAAATGTTGAGAGGATTTTACAAAAACTAAAAAATGGGGAGCATTTAATAATAAGTACACACTATTTAGCATTAGTTAAGCATAAGTAAACACTTGATTCATAATTTAAAGAGCATTGTTCCAACATGAACACTCATTAGTAACTTATTAGTATGCAATTCCTGAACAGTTATACATGTTTTATTCCTTTTGCACTCATAGCTCCGCGGCGTCCATTATCGAACAAGAAAAGAGAAGAATACCTTGTAGCCTTGCCGTCAGGTTTAAGGGGGTCTAAGGCCGGCATTCGGCTTCTTCATGGCCCGCATCCTTCAGGGGACTCTTACGAGGGTCGTTTGTCCGTTCGGAGTGTTTTGTCCGAGGTCACATCGGTAGATAGCTGTGCCTTTGTTAAAAAAAGAGGCGAGGCGGGGATATGAGATTTTGCTGACAGTTTGAGGATCCAATGGATTTATGAGATTTGAGCATTATCAGTCCATTTCATAATTTGAATTGGTTACATGTTTGTCAAACCCACAGACCAATAGCATTGATTTATGAGAAGAAGAAAACATAGTTAAACCTATATATATATATATATATATATATATATATATATATATATATATATATATACACAGTAGATGTATCGCTCTGGAACAAACAAGAGGCTGACACAGCGTCTAGCTTCTCTCTGGCAGCGTTTAATCCTCTTCTTCCTCCTCTGGCCTTTCATCTGCGGTCTGACATGTTACACACACACAGTGTCTGTGGTGTTCAAGCCCAAGGGCACGTCAACAGTATATTCAACCAGCACACACAATTAAGACAACCTTCTGTTTGCTGTCCTGCTTGGTGTGTGTGTGTGTGTTTATCAGAGTGTGTGTGTGTGTCTGGCTGTCTACTCAGCTTTTGCAGGTGCTATAAAGCTGGAAACCTAACTGCAGCATCATATCTCAAGTTCTGAGAAAAAGCGTTATACTGAGGGAAATATGAAATAAATAAAATTGTTTAATTCTCAGATTTTGCATCTGAGTAGATCAATCAATACGGCCATCAATTAAGTAAATAGTTCCACCAAATCATAAAATAATATTTTCCCATGACTTCAAGAGCTCGAGGAGGAGGGATGGACTGGTGAGTGACAGTGTGAGGAACTACGGCGTTACATTACAGGCAAAAAAAACTACGTGATACGGTAGCACTCAAAATATTGTCCTGGCACGGACGTCTGTTGACTACACCAGAACCCCACACATATACTTAGCTGCTCGGCCAAGAGGCTCATGCATCATCAGATCGATGGCCGATAGGTTGAAAGATTGGAGGAGTAGCACTTAAGTAAAAAATTTTGAAACATGATTGTGGACCATTTACCCCAGTGTAATGCTTCTCATAACTTGATAAATGCATTGTTTAATTTAGCTTCAGTTAGTTTTCCAGCTTTACAGCACCTGCAAAAGCAATGCGACGGCGCTTGGACCCTTTCCTCTGAAAACTGTAACAGCAGTTGTTTTCAAGATGACTCGCTCACCCAAAAAGCTACGGCTTCAGCACCACCAAAAGACCACTTATTCTAAATGTATAATTACACTGGGTTCTCCTATTTATGTTTTTTCTCTTTTTGTGTATCCTGCTGCAAAACAAATTTTTCCTCATGAGACATGACAATAACATGAACTTAAATGAATAAGATGAGATATGATATCTATGTGACTGACAGCTCAACAGTCCCCCAACGAAAACATGCGACTAAACCTATTTGGAATGCACCTTTTGCCTCACTATTTAAGCTTCACAATACATTTTCCTAAGGAAGAGCATGGACTCAGTTTGCAACATCCCAAATCAATGATGCCTGTGAGCAAGTCCGTCTTTGTATTCATCTTTGAGCTCCTTTATCTAGCACCCGGCCAACTTGGTTTGTTTGGATGTGATGTGCCCACATTCTTCTTTGTTTAAACTAGATGTAAAATGTTAAACTGTGTTTTAACTAGCAAACAAGAGAGACTCCAAAACCTACTCAGGCTTGAGGAAGATCTGATGACTAAAACTTTGTGGAGGAGTATTTTCATTTTTTTTACCGACTAGACTTCTAACCCTTGAAAAAGCAAAAATGCTTTATAATGTATCCGTCTGCAGTACTGTGGCTGATTGCATTGTTAGGGCTGTTAGCACCATTAGCTGTTAGCATCGTTAGCTACAAGCCGCTGGCTCAGTCATCTCTTATCGAGAGCCGTTCAAAAGTAGTCTAATTCATATTTTTGTTTTCTTTAACTGGAAAGGTAAATGGTGTTTGTACTTTTAAGGAAGCAGTCAGTTGGCTACACCGTTGTTCCCTTTCATTTCAGAAACTGAAGTTTCTTTGTTTAGTTGTAGATGTCATCAGTCTGACCTGAAACATACATAATGTTTGTGTTCCCAATCTTCGGAAACAAACCCAAGACCCCTCCAATTCCAGCCTGACGTTAACTTAAGAGCCTGTCACAGAACGAGATGTCGTGCTCAGCGCTGGCTTCAGTGCACTTAGGTTCGCTCAATGGTTTTTTCTGTAGAGAAAGGGCTCATTAGCGTGGTATAAAGCGCTGCTGTGCTACACGTTAAGGTGGTTGATTTGGCATTGTGTGTATAAAAGAGTAATCTTCAGAATTGACACTGAATTTATTGATTGGCTATCAAGTTTCCTTTCTTGAAGGGTGCCCTGAGGTGGATTTAATGTTTAGTGAAATTATGTTTTTATGAAACCTATTCCTGATGGACTAAGTTATAAGCAATCTACATCTTTAGTGTCAATTTGATGTGTTTCTGATGCATACATTTGAAGCTTCTGGAGACGTTTTAAGTATGCTTGGTCTCATTAAGACATTCACGCTACATTAGCTCTATTGCTTTGTCTTGCAGGCCCATGTGCCCCTCCCACAATACAATAGTGGTGAATGCATTACATTGTGTATTTGTTAGAACATTTACCAGGGAGGGAAAGAACAAGTGGGCATTACCACACAATCACAACTTTAGGACACCCTTCATTTTTTAAGGGTTTCTAGCATTGAATTAAAAAGCCAATGTTTCACATTGACTCTTTAATTCAGTTTGAAGTAACAGTGAAATTGATATTACAGATTCATACACAAAAGCACTAGACATATCGGTGAGGTTGAGGCATATGAACACACATGTGTAATGTGTGTAACCTGTGAATGCATTTCAAAGACATTGATTGTTCCAATCTTAGTTTGAGTCAAATTAAGTTTAGTCCTTTTATGGATGAAAGATGGTTACATGTATGAATCTTGTTTGTAATCAACTGTAGACATTTTGGAGAAATAGTTTGACACACACAATGTTGTCATGTGACGTATGTATCACCATGAGCTGGCCACTGAGAACACAAGGTGTTCAGAAAGAGTAGCCGTATGTGTGACACTTGTAATGGAAAGGAGGAAACCCGGTCTTCAGTCATTAGGGGTGTGATGGGTGCTTTCCCGCACCATTACCTCTACTGTGGAAGAGCATTTTATAGCTACATCTACCGCCTTATTAGAGTTTTATATGATAGTTTTTCATTAATATGTAGTTATTAGGTTGTTGGAGACACACACACACACACACACACACACACACACACACACACACACACACACCCTCTTACAGTATCTTATGGGGGCTTTTCTGTGTCCTCAGGTAAATGCTGGCCTGGAAGCTTCTCATCATGTGTTATGTGATCCTAACATGCTGAACGTGTTCCTGCTGCAGAGTTTGGAGCGATTCATTGTACCAGCGTACTTTGCTGCTACGTTAAATGCATACAGGTTGGCAGATCTAAAATATCAATAGTTGGGAGACTACAGGCCACACACCTTTGAACATCTTTTTTGGTATGGTTTGATAAAAAAGGAAGGAAAGGGAATGATAAGGACTTGCAAAAGTAATATAATTAGTAATCTAATAAGTTGGAATACCAAGAAATACAATTAATTTTGAAGAAGTAATAAGTAAATAGTCCCTCTCTGAGTAACTTGCCCAAAACCTGTTTGCGTATTGTATCTTTCACGATGCAGCCAAAACATAAACATGAGGTTTACTCTAGAAGTACAGCAGCGCTCTAGTGAAGCTCCACTGTCGCTTGCTTTCAACGTCCATGAAGTTTCAGGTTTTATTTGGCAACACAAACCGAGGGAGTGTGACTCCATGCTCCGCTCATCACGGTGTTACTCCACCACGTTGCTGCAGAGCAGATAGCTAGAGGTCTCTCCACACAGCTGGACTCACAGGAGGAGTCTAGAGAAGTGTTGTGGACATGTATCATGTTGTTCTTTTCAGATGTAACTTGTATCGCTTAACTCTGAACATTGTGTGCCCGAGAGAGACAGCTCATCCAAAGTCACCAAACCCAAATAACACAGTTATCTTATCAAATGTTTATGTCTGATGTGTCGTGTCGTCCTGATCGCCCCACTTCCCCTCTTCTTGGAGACAGCAGCACTTACCATGCAATCACCGAGACAGGGACAATGGCCTTGGCCTTGGAAGGTGCATGACTGCATGTAGACTCTGTTACGCCTTTCCTCTGGGTTATTCCAAGTGTCTTTTCAATACTAAAAGACATTTAAGAGTTTTCACTCCACGTTTGTTTCTCCTCATACATTTCAAGAAAATTAAAAAGGTTGATTCCCACCACAAAAAGCACGGCCACAAAAAGGTTCACCCAACATAACCCGTTAGTTAGGTTGAGGAAAAGCATCAGGGTGTAGCTTAAAATAAGAACTTAAACTCTGTAAAACGTCTTCATATACGCCTCATGTGCAACACTGGACAATTTTCTTTCATTACAAGCAGACAGAATTTTCAAAATAAAGTTGTACTTTCACTCGGGAATCAAACAGCACTCTCCAGGGTCAAAGGTTACTGTTTGTTGAACAATTTGGACGAGGTATACCGGCATGAGACCGTATTTAAAAAGTAAGGCTTTAAAAGATTTTTGTGGTTTGAGCTTTATTACTTTCGACATATTACATATTTTGACATACAAACATGGAGTTTGCTTTCTGCATTTAGCCTCCTCGGCATTTCAGGAGCAGAAGGCTACTGAAAAGCGCAGCGGAGCAACTGGAGGTTCAGTGTCTGAACATTCCTTGAAGCTCCTTCCTTTGAACGTGACATCTTGTCCTCATACTTACATGGTGTTACTGCACAGCTCTTAACATGGCTTCTCGTGACGTGGCTCAGAAGAGGAACTATCAGAGAACAAGAAGACCTCTTTGAAACCTCTCAGATCTGCTCTCGGACCCGAGTGTCCCTGAACCTCCCAAAACGTTGATTATTATCCCTAACCCATGTCTCTTTTTCTCCATAAGCGATGTGAAGCGTGTGCATGTGTGTGTATGCACCATGTGTGACATTTCCACTTGTCTGCATTTCCCATGTCATTTCCTGCTTGTCCAATAGTGTCTGAAGGTGTTGCAGTGCAGATAGTGTCCAAATAAAGCTCCCAGCAGAACAGGAGTTCATTTGTTTTTTTAGCCGAGAACGTACAACACGGCTCCTCTTAATCCTCTTATTTCTCGTCCTCCTGCCTGTGTGTGTTTTATTTGTGTGTGTGTAAGTGCATGTGTGTGTTAGTGTGTGTGTACGTGCTTGTGTGTGTGTGTGTGTTAGTGTACGTGTGTGTGTTTGCGTGTGTGTGTGTGTTAGTGTGTGTGAGAGAAAGTATGACTGATATGGGTTTATGGGTTGCTGAAGACAGATGCTCATATTGTTTCAGTAAAACATCTGCTCCATGTTTTTTGCTTATGATATTAAATATCTTTTGTCTGAACAAGCAGGAATTTTGCAGCTCGATTTTCTAAATGCGAGCATAGACAGCAGTAATCTTCGGGTTATTAAGTGACAAATGAGGCGTGTCCCACTGCTGCTCCTCTAACTGATGTCCTGCTTTTAAACGAATTACGTAATTATTTCTTTATTACCCGTTTACTCGGGGGCTTTTCCTCCCTGGCTCCAGTGCAACTTGCATTTTGATGTGTTTCAGCTTCATGTTTTTTCATAAGGAACTCATCCAAATGTGTTAATGTGGGTGCATTGTTCGCATTCAGGAAACGGGAACAGGATTTAGAACCCACGTGAAATACCTCGGACTGTACACAGCAACAACATGTCTGAACATGTCCGCTCCAGTTGGAACATCTGTCCCTAAAACCTTGCAGCGCTGGCTGAACAATTGTCAAGTGACAATTACAACATGGTGGTGAATGTGAACAGGGAGTGCAGCAGAAGCAGTAGGAGAGAACCATAAAGCCAGTGAACAAACAGTAATGCAACAATATGAGATGAGATGAGATAAGATGGTAGCTCCTTCCATCAGTATCAGTATATAAGGGTGTGAATGATGTAGTGTTGAAGTGCTTTGAATGGTCGGAAGACTAGAAAAGCGTGTATGGGTCCATTTACAAGAGACATTACAAAAAAAGTGCTATCAGTGAAAAACAGTAGAACTTGAAAGAGCTGAAGGAGCTGAAGGACCTGTGCAGAGCTGCCAGGGTGTTCTCTATGAGGTGGGAGGAGCTAAAAGCTAACGTTTGACCTATTGGTGGAGCGTTAGATGAGAATATTGATACATAGAGCATCTGTGGGTTTAATGTAAAGGTACAGCCAGAAGCCAGCTAGCCCAGCTAAAAGACTGGAAATCTGGCCAAAGAGGCAGCCTGGATGTGTCTAAAGCAGCGCTTTTCAATTAAAATATACTAAAATATCCTCCTATCGAAAGGTCACAACCTCAAAATGTTACGATTCCATCCTGTAGTCACCTTATGTCTCATACATAACATCAACAACATGCATTTCCATATCGTTTCAACAATAACAGAATGGAAAACAAACAGCTATCTTTACGACATTAGCATTAGTCCGAGCCCGGCGGACTGCAAACCGAGCTCAGAGCAGCATCCGTTTCTCTTCACCTTTTTATGTTTATTTCCTCTTCCTTTCCTGGAGAATTAAATGGGCATTTAACTGCCCTGCAAGTATTTTAATGGAGTGAGTGCCATTCCATTCTCATGCACTCGTGTAGGTGCTCATTGGTGAGCCTGGATCGGTACTTGGTTTTAATAATGTTCAGAGTGGAGAAAGCTGGCTCACAGCTCTCAGCAGGAATGTACTGGGACTGAAATACATCCCGGGACTTTGAGATTTAAAAAAAAAAGCATTTTATCCAAGCGCCTGAACGGAATGAGCAGCCATTTTAACACAGATAGAGTTCTTGTGGTGTAAAGATAATCTGATGATGCTGAAGACCTCCTACCAGGAGAAAAGCCTGTCAGACAGGGCTATCTAAAATACCTGCTCTCCGTTTAAAGGCTCGGGATCTCCATTAATGGTTGAAGATCTGTTTAAGCTAGCTGTCCCACTGCTGTCCGTCCTGACGTCTACCAGCTTTCACTGATAACCCCACCTGAGCGGGAGGCCCTCTTCGTCGAATGCAGCTCTCTGTCGCATCAGTTAATGACAGCTTTCCTCTAATGGATCTTGGCTCTTGGTAAGGTGTCAGGATAGGTTAAAATAGCTGGGAATAAGCTCTAAAGGACTGTTTAGAGAGGACTTGGAACTAGAATAACTGTTCAGAACTACATTATTATATTATATTGTTAATGTTATGTACACAGTACTTAGCTTCTGAGAGAGGCCAAGCTCAATTCGTGGCACAGGCACCTCATAGAGGCATGTCCGGTTTTTAACGCAAATGCCATAAATAACGTAGAGGCATGTCCGGTTCACTTCGGACAAAAAATTACGTGGGCAGTTTCCACTAATGCTACGTATTTGCCACTCGTTTTTAAGTCGTGTCACCAGCACGACGTAGAACGCTGGTGTCAGACCCGTTTTCAGTGAGTCACAGGTCTTTGCGTGAGCAAAAATAATCCTGTGCTTTTAAAAACCGGACATGCCTCTAAGTCATTAGGGGCATCTGCGGTAAAAACCGTACATGCCTCTATGAGGTGCCTGAGCCACAAATTGAGCTTGCTCCTACTGTAGCTTCTTACGACACCTCCTCAGTTGGTATAAGAACGTCACCACTCATCACAACTGAAATCAGATTTCAACCGACAGCAGCGTCTTCTTCCAGCCAAATACAAATAAATGTACATTACAATTTAATATTTAACTAGTGTAAAAAAAATTGTAGTTATGATGCATCTTGTGTACTTTAGGTGTCATTTATGAACCTGCGATGGACCAGAAAAGCAAGAATGACAGGGAATTGCATCACTTCTCACTTGAATCTTTCAAAGACATCAAAACAACAAGATGAACCCAGAATTTCAACACAACTTACAAAACCCTGAACAAATCAAGTTTAAATGTGTCTGTTATTCCCGGAAGGCACAAGCCTTTTCCTAAGTACACCCCTGCACAGAGCCACCGTGCTGCGTTCAGGGCCACCGTGCTGCGTTCAGGGCCACCGTGCTGTGTTCAGGGCCACCGTGCTGTGTTCAGGCCGTAGAGGCAAGAGGAAGAGGTCATGGCTTCCCCTCGAGGCCCCCCTCAAAATAACCTGACGGAAGCTGCCTGGGGTAGACTCTGTTGGCCGCGTCCACCATAGAGGCTTTGAACACGGTCCACTCAGATTCCGTGTCCCCAACCTCCCTCGGGATGTGTGAGAAGTTCTTCCAAAGGTGGGCGTTGACCTCCCGGACAGGACGCTCCGCCAGACGTTCCCAGTTCACCCCTTACACGTCTGGGCTTGCCAGGTCTTTCTAGCCGGCTCCATCTGATCCAACTCACCAGCAGGTGGTGATGAGTTGATGGCTCGGCTCCTCTCTTCACCCGAGTGTCCAGACATACGGCCGCAGATCAGATGATACGATTACAATGTCGATATTTGATCTCTGCATGAGCACAAACAGTTAGAGCATTACTCTCCGCAAGCCTCTCGTTCTCAGGGGAAAACTCCAACACAACCGGGGGATCAATGGTGGTGTTTTCTGCTAGCGAGGTGGTGTTCCCATAACCGGAGAGCTCGTCTATGCTGCTGTGCTACGTTTTTTATGACATGTTTGCTAAAGCATTCAATGGCTTTTTTGTCATGACATACTATACTATTTTTTTTTACTTTGACCATTTCATGACAGACTAATCTATTACACCTTAATGATATTGTTATAGAAAAACAATGTGTTCATAGTGGTGTGAAGTAACTGAACAATGGGGCAGGATAGTGCTCACACTCGGATAGTTACGCCACCCCTCATTATGAGAACAAAATAATGTAACAAATTGATGAAGGAAAGTATACAGGTGACTGCTGAAATAATATTTAGCTGTTTATATGTTAAAGTGGAACAAATGCATATGTTTAAACGGGTTCCATAGCTAAGCGGTATGGTAAAAAGAAGGAAAATTGTTTATTCTGGTATTGCTTTAATTATAGTTATTGTTATGTTAATTATTATTTATGTTGTTGTCATATTTCTATAGTTATTTCTGCTATTAATATCATTGTATTATCTGTTATTTATATTGTTACTTTTTCTATTCTTATTACAGCAGTTATATTATTGTTGTTGCAGCATCTCTCTCTCTGTCTCTTCTTTTTGATCTGTGTCGGCTACAATATTTATTTTCTTCCCCTGGTCACCGAGAGCAAGATAACAAAGCCTGTCTTGTTCACTATTGTGTTATGTGTGTTTTGAATAAATATCAGAAGTTCAATTTCCATTGTTGTTTGTGATAATACAACTATTCATACATTCATGTGACATTGCTGCAGTTGCTTGGACCATGTGTTTTCATCCTTCATTTATCCACGTTTCCTCTAATAACCTGCTCAGCTTTTTAATGCATTTTTCACTCTTATCTTCTGATTGATGCTCTAGCCAAACATTGTGTTCTATGTTGTTCATACATTTGAAGTCCCATTATATATATATATATATATATATATATATATATATATATATATATATATATATATATATATATATATATATATATATATATAGATAGATAGATAGATAGATAGATAGATAGATAGATAGATAGATAGTCAGCACAGCTGATTGATTGTATGCACTCATCCAACTCGTTCTCTCTTCAGCTGCTTCTTCCTCCAAAGGAAAGCATCGATGCTGTCAGTTTCACCTAAACTGGATTGCATCGTTGAAGAACTGGATAATGTTTGTTAGCTCAAACATGATTAACTTTTTTATGATTTATGAACAGTTTATCAAAAATTAAAAGTGCAATTGCCACTTGTTTTAATCAAAGGCTAAAACAAATAATACTAAATACATATTAAAATGTTTTAACTTGCAAATAATAATTCTAATTTGCAATTATAGAGGTTGTAATGCTACAGGGTGAAAGTGGCCTCTCAGCGGTTCCCAGAATGTGCCACATTATTGACCTCACAGGAACAGAGTGTTCTTGCAGGCATTTATCTGAAACTACCAAGACCCATGGGTTCCACTCCAGGAGGGTTCAACCTCACTGACTTGTTACTGTGCAGCTTGTAAGAGCTGCAGATGTAACATGTTGTTTCCACACCCTCATAGGGTGCTTGTCGTGCTTCTCAAAGTGCTGTGGTAATCAGCTGACTCTCGTCAGGAACTCAGGAACGAAGGCTGAGGTCGAATAATCCTTTTTGGTTTGGAACCTTCCTAACTGAGGGAAATGATCCGGAAGTACCTAAGTGGCCGCCATGATAAGTGCCCGTCGAATTCTCTAAGGAAAGGAGCTTCATGCCTCCTAACTTAGCTTCTTTAGCTTAGGATCCACTGGACCTTCCTTAACGAAAGGAAAGGAGATAATGCCGACCCACAGTCCCTTGCGGCGGCCACATTTAATGTGACATTTCATTCGGCCGTTCACGAGAACAAACGATCATGAGCAACAAACACAGATCATGTAAATAATAAATAGCGTAACTTGTAAATACTTTCAATAATCTGTTAAACCGGCTGGAAAACTATGAATGTTACGTTGCTGTTGCTGAACACGGCTGTAAAGTGATGAAACTGCTGTATTTGATATTCTTTCTCTGGTGTTGAACTGCAGCCTCAGTCTTCATTCTTTTATTTTACTTTAGTTACAGAAGCTTTAATGAAAGAGTTAAACTGGACGAGCTCTTCAGCCTGACTTATGTTTATGAATATCATCTTTTTTTATTCAACTATTTTGTTACATTTCAATAAAGCACTATGAAGTTGTATGGTGTTTCATAAATCTTTTATGATCAGATTATAATCTGCATATAAACCAAAACAACATAAATGGATTTGAGACACACATATGACACACATTGTTAGTGGGATAAAGAATTTAATTCAGCAGGTTTGAAACTGAACAGAAACAGTTAAGTAGCTTTGTACTTAGTGTAAAATCCCTGGGTTTCACTTTCATATTCCTTGGTTCATTTCTATTCCAACCTCAATAATAAAGTAATATATGAACCGGGTTGTTTAATCGTCTGCATGACGCAACACTGCAAGAAGACAGATGAAGTATTTAAGATGCTTATTGTGGTGGAGATGGACAACAACGTTGTAGTTTCACCGCTGCAGACAGACTGACGTCACTAACATCGCCTGCCGTCACGTCGCTTAGTGAAAGTGGAGTGGGATTCTCTAAACACCACGGTTGTCTTTTCCTAACTCCTCATGAATTCTCCTTCCCATCTTTCCTTGACCCCGTGACGTTTCCACAGAGGTAAGGGAAAAGTGCTTAGGGTTAGACGGTAGGAGGTGATTATTTGACTATTCGACCGCAGTCAGTGTCACAGTCTACTATAGGACCCAAAATGTGACTGTTGGTGACCAACAGACAGGTATCTGCAGGTATCTTCGGTCACTTCTATCATTTTCTTTAGTCGAAGTCTTTCACCTTTTTCTGGATGTGCTGGTTTTATAACTTTGCGGGGCAGCCAACAAAAAGCCAGAGCAATGTAATTAACATCTGTTCAAAGATTATTGGAGTGAAACATGGAGCCATTTGCTCTTCACCAAGAGCAAATGTTCATACCAGAGCACATCTTAGCTGGAGAATAGTTTCTGCTGCATCCATTAGGATGTCAATATGTTTTACCTGCAAAACAGGTCATCTATCCCCTCTGCCATCTGTCTGCTTTATGCCAAACAACATCTCTAAATACTATCTCATATTTTACAGCTATCAATAGTCAACTTTTTCACTTTAAAATGAACTTTGAGTCACATGATACTGTGTATGTAAAGGTTCAGCCTATAAGCAGTAGTGTATGAAGACATCATCTATTGAGCTTCCAACACAAGGGCAGACGGTGGAGAGCATGAACCCTTCAACAAAGCCATGTTGACAGCTCTTGGATGAAGTGGCATGTTGCCGGGTCTTTTCAGTTTAACCCCACGGCCGCTCACTGGGAGAGAGTGCTTCCCTATTTATACTCCAGCTGAATAATTCAGAGTTGAGACTAAAACCAGTGAGTGAAGCTGCGCTGCAGCGGGCGGGCTCTCTCAACGTGAAGCTGAATCCCCATTACAAGGTGAAGGTCTTCTGCCTGGCTGCACTCGCTGGACCTGGTCCAGCAGATCCGACAGTATAAGTTGGGCCACATCGTCTCCAGTGCTCAATTTTACAGAAAGAATAATGTTTGGATTTTGGCACCTGATTTTTTATTAATATAAGTGTCTTACTGAAAATGCATGCATATGTCAAATTTCAGTCATCTGATTTTTTTTTTTACATTTCAGTCCCATTTTCAATTCCTTCTTTCTCTTGGAAACAGGTTGAGCCTCCAGCTGTCTCCATATTTGTGATGAGTGTACTCAGTTTGATGCAGAGCGTGTGAGCAAAGTGGGAAGCAGAAGTGGAAGGACTGTGGTTGGAGCACAGGACAGATCTTTTTAAAGATGGCGCATCGCATGGCGCATCGCAAAAAAATGTAATTGGATATTTTTAAAAATAACTGAAAAAAACAAGGACAATATTGTTGTAGAAAATGTCTTTGTGGTTCAGGAGAAGAATCTAAGCTCTTAATCAATATAAAAATGAACAGAGTTCTAGACGGATCAACATATGTCTCTTCATTTATTTCGACTTGAAAAGGGACAAAGCTTCACAGACACAAATCCAGTGACTTGTGAAGAAGTCTTCAACGTTAACATGTTAGACACGGTATTTTATAGGAACTTAAGCGTCTCTCCTATTGGTCCAAGATGACCACATAAGAAGTGAAGAGAAGGCGTGAATACATTAATATATAGGTTTTACCAAAAAAGGTATTAGAATGCATACAACATCATGCATAGGTCTAATGTCATTACCAAAAAAGGAAAATAAAATGAAGCAATTAGCATCTTTGAAAGAAGACGTAATATCTTTCGAGAAGGCCAACAGCCAAGGGAGTCATGTATACATTTAAGAATTCTGTGTAGATTTCTGTGTACATTTCTGTGTGCATTCTCCACCTCTGCATGTTTATGCTTTAGGGTGTGGTGTGATCTGGTCTTGCTCCTGAAGGCCCAGTTGTAACATATACACCTATTTAGGAATGCCCTTCTGTACTCTTATCAAGTTAAAACCATTAGAAACATTATAATACATATCCTAGTATTATACGTTATTATTATAACATATTTTACCATTACAATATAAAGAAAAGCTCAGTAGTGAGCGTAAGCTGCTGTAAAAGGGAGCGCCGGAAGTGGCTGCCTGAGTCTAATTGATTACCTTGAGTTTAGTCAATTACACTCAAGGTAATTGACTAAACTCCAACGTACAGCTGGAGGAAGATCATGAGAAGTTATTGATGCAAAAAAAGGTTTCAACTCACAAAGCAGTAATCTTAAATGGACTTTTAACGTTGATCTCAAGCTTTTAACAAGTTTGTGGACATTAACAGACAGCAAGACAGATGCTCTGTCAATCTGAGTGTGACTCATTCCTCCTGACTGTTTCCAAACTGGAGGAAATTGCTGCCCGGAAGACAAGCTCAGAAAGACAAGCTCTTCACCATCATCAGAATGTTCCACCATCGCTAGACAATTTTGTTCTAATAATCTACTTTGTCCTGAGGGCTTTAAGACAGTACGGTTACTAGACTTTGCACATGGACAGGTGCTGTTTATTTTGTACATTTCAGTAGATGTTTTTTTTCTACTTTAGATGATGTAACTAAAAGCTAAAGAGGACGGCTCTGCAGTGCCATGCAGGGGTGCTTGGAGGGAGAACGAGTTTCTAAGGCATCAACGGGACGCTGTTTTGGTGTGTTAATGAATTATATCCTCATTGCTCTGTTTTTAATTGGGTATTTAATTCAATCCATATTCTTACATTTGTATTCATTAGTGAAGAGGAAGTACTCCACAGTGTCGACAGAAGAGTCACACAGGGGGATATGGGCTAGTGGGGCTGCTTTCTTCCTGAAACCTACGGCCATCTCCATTGTCTTTAGACTGTTGAGCTGGTGACTGGAGGTGCAGCTGTTGGTGTCCAGGGAGAAGAGCAAAGGGGAAAGAACGTAATCTTGGGGGGAAACCGGTGCTGATCGTCTGAGAGGCTGAGACGTGTTTCCCCAGCCTCACGGGCTGCTTCCTGTCAGACAGGAAGTCTGTGATCTACTTGCAGGTGGAGTCGCCGGGCACGTGCAGCTGAAAGAGCTTTTCACGCTGCAGAGACATGATGATGGTGTTGAAAGCAGAGCTGAAGTCCACAAACAGGATCCTGGTGTAGGTTTCTGGGGAATCCAGATGCTGGAGAATGAAGTGGGGGCGAACTGCAGGGGATCCAGGAGTGGGTCAGTGAGGGACAATATCTCACATGTGAAATGGCAGAAGATTTAATCATGGATACAGATAACATGTCTTTGCCAGCTCTGCCTTCATTGGTTGATGATCATTTCAGGACGAAGCTACAATCATCTATTGCTCATATTGACCCCCTAAGGAGAAAAAACAAAAAAGAATATCAACCACCTCAAAAGAAATTGTTTAGATCCCCATTGATGTATCAAAAGGACTACAATACAATACGATGCATTGATCAAAACTGTTAGGCGATTTTATATTCTGTTTCTCAGAATATAAATAACTAGACATGACACGTTGTGTTTGTTTGCTGCCGTCAACCTGTCATGATGTGAGAACAAAAAGAATGGAGGCAACATATATTTTGTGAACTGAGATGCAATATATTGTCATGAAATGGTTTGTACGATATCTTACAGACGTAACAGGCTGCACTGATCAAAGTGTATTTCACATGCTGAGAAAATTAAACTGCAACGTTTTACACCAAAGGTCAGCCGTTCATCAACCTTTGTTGTATTATTATTAATGACGCGCACAATCTTCGAGCCATTAGCACAGCTCAGGGCTGTGAGTTGTTGCAGTGAAAGTGCAGATAAATGTCTGCAACGACCACACAAAACCAATAAAACCTCACTGATTTCTCATCTAAACATTTATGGGGCTGTGTGGAAATGACTAATTTCAACCGGGGACTATTTTCAGATGAAAACATATTTTTGAAAGGTCAGTGTAGACTAAACGCACACAAGTTAATCCATTTAACTGGCAGCTTTGAATTTACCTTGCAAATATTTATGATGACATTTATTCTTTTGTTTCTGCTCGTAGGAGGAATCCACCAGCTTTTATGATTTATGAAATGAGAGTATGGGGAGAATGATGTAAGGCCATGTCTAAAAATATCTGTGTCCTGTCTGATTTATTGCTTTAGTGTCACTAAACAGAAGTCTTTTGCTTAAAGATAACATCCACACAAGAAGAGATAAACAGCAACATTGTATCATTATATCTGCCAGGAGATAATGTAATTGGTCATATGTGTGTATGTGGATCTCTGTGTCTGTCTGTCCACAGCTGATCTCGCTGGACCCTTAAGCCAAATGAATTTTGTGCTCATTTGACTGCATGCTGAAGAACCTTTCGTGGTTGCGGTAATTACTGCTTTTTAAGTCACATTTAACACTGTTATTGACTATAAAGCTAAAAAACAGATGTCTGTTTCTGTTATGTTTGCCCTTATATTTGTTTGTGACACACACACCAGGCAGAGATATGCACTTTTCTAGTTTCATTAAAAAATGATACAATCCTAACACAGGGGGTAGTAAATCACTGAAGTCTGAGTTCCCTGACTATGACCAAAGACGTGTTTTACATCTCCTTTTGTATCAACTTCATCAGCTCGGCTGCAGTACCCAATCCCACATGTCAACAGCAGCCGTGTGTCCTCCTGATAAACACAATCTTTTCCATAATTTACAATGCTCTTGAGTCTCTTTGCTGAAGCCTCCTCCGTCATATTTTATGAAGAACATGGATACTTGTCCCCGTTTCGGTACACACACAAGATAGCCATTAGCCTCTGGAAGAGAAAAGAAACATATAATGGATTAGGTCCTCTCCGTTTTATATGTATTGCAGACTAATGGTTAACAAAGAGGACCAGATATACAGTGTTTGGCTCTAATGTAGTCTTGTTGGGATGCATGTCTTGTGTCTCTTGCCTAGGGAGTTGTGTTTGTACACATTTGTATATTTGTTCCATTGTCCGATATCTCATGGAGTGTTATTTATGGAAGGTTTACGTTTTAGTTTAGAGGACACACAAGACAAGGACTACAAAATAAAACAGGAAACAGACAAACACATCATGACAGGCCTGGTAGCAAGGGAGCCACGAACCGTTACCGGGCAGAATGAGCATTCTTCTAAAGACACCGTTACAACTCCTTCATGAAACGCATAATAGTCGAGATTATTAATCAAGAATGAAACATTTATAACTGTGTTTATGAATTGCATACTAATGAGTTACTAGTAAGTGTTAATGTTGGGACAATGCTTTTTAATGATGAATTAAGTTCATTCATGCTTTACTCATACCAAATAGTGTGTCGTTATAACTTTACGAGGGTGACCAGACATCCTCTTTTTCCTGGACATGTCCTCTTTTCGAGACCTAAAAATTGCGTCCAGCAGAGATTCCAAAACGTCCAGGATTTTGCCTCGTTGGACATTTGTGTTTCTCTGGGTCTTTCACAAACTGTTATTACACCCTTACAAGTTTTTTTAAATGGTATCTCCCTTACCTTCCACCTTTTTGTGCGAGCTCTGACTGTAAAGTCATTGGTCGACTGATGCACATAATTATTCTCCAAATCCGACCATTTTGAGCCTTTGATACGATACTTTGCCATTTCCAACCTGGCAACGCTGAGCACCTTGTCACCTCCACTAGTTACAATGTTTACAACAGCACATGACATCTGCAGCCATGCCGAAACGTAAATGTAAGTTCACGGATGAACTCCTATAAAAATACCCATGTTTTTGCCTCGGTCGTGATGCTTTGGAAGCTGAGTGCATGACATGCAGGGCAGGCACTTACGTGTCAGTGGCAAATAAAGGTGGCAGCGATTTGGAAGCTCACATGCACTCTGCAAAACACAAAACTGCAGAAAGAGGAGAGAGCTCATCGAGTAAAGTGACAGACATTTTTGTGAGTAAAACAGACACTTCTGTTACAGCTGCAGAGGGTACCCTTGCTTTTCATACAATAAAACATCACAACAGCTACAGATCAATGGACTGCACATCTGGTCAACAAGAAAATATTGAAAAAAGAAAAGTGCACATTCCCCCACAGCCCGCCCCGCGACAAAGTGTCCTATTGTTCACAAACTCTATTCTGGTCACGCTAACTTCACACATTTTTTTACTTTACGTCAAATACTGAGGCTTGATCAGTGACCCTTGGCATCGGAGATTGACTCACTACCACTCTAGCTTTAGTTGTCATAGCGTCCACTTTGAAATATACTTCTGTCTTCACAAGAAGTTAGGTTGAGGCAACAAGAACACGCAGGTTTTGGAAAAGAGTGTTGTTCAAGTTAACTTGACCGACACTAACAAGCCTCTAGCGAGTGACAAACAAGTCCCAGTCTCTCTCGGTTCAGCCCCAACTGGCGTTAACTCAGGTGGCACACAATGAACGCTCCATTCTACGCTAGGTTTTTCACTGTGGTAAGGGCTAACCCAGGAGTCGGCAACCCAAAATGTTGAAAGAGCCATATTGAACCAAAAAAACAAAAAACCCATCTGTCTGGAGCCGCAAAAAAATAAAAGCCTTATATAAGCCTTATAATGAAGGCAATACATGCTGTAAGTGTCTATATTAGCCTTATTATTTGTAATACGTATTACAAATATGTTGCTTATACACATATTTTAGTTTCATTGTTTGTTACAAATACGTTTAAAATCGTGTGTTTGTGTCATTGTTTTCTTGCTTCCCCGCTGAATTTAAGCATATTTGAATTTCTACAGAAATTCTTCTTCTCTGCGGAAGAAAAGAAAAGGGGCGGTGTGAAGCCAGTAACGGGGCCGGTCTGAAGACCGCTTGGCCGCCGATGTGAGGCTGATAACGGGGCCGAAGGTGCCGGAAACAGCCCGCGTCGGTCGTACCGGGGTCCGGGCCGGTAACGGCTAGCGTCGCACCGGGTCTGGTCTTTTTTAAGTCGGGTTGTTCGTGAATGCGACCCAAAGTGGGTGATAAACTCATATAGTGCAGCAAACTTCTGCAGTGAACTCAACAGACACTCGGATCATCTGCTCATTACAAAGCTAACATGCAGGCGATCCTTCCGCATTGTCAATGAAAGCAAATGATTTGGTCCAAGAACTGTTGAATCCTCTGTTCTCCTCAGCTAACTTTCTCTTTTTCCCCTTGGGATCCATGGCCCATCACACATCCGCAGGTTTGTTGGCGACAGCCACCTGCCTGAAAAGAAACATGTGTTGCACGCTATGACGCAAATCTTTGTTGACAGAAGTGTTGAAATTTTATTTTTTTCTACACATTTTTACAGCATTGGAAAACATTAAGAATGTTTGTCCTCCTACAGAAACCATATTAAAACAAAAAATAGATATATTTTTCCCCGCATCTTTTTTCATTTTCATACATTTTTGAAAAAGCTCCAGGAAGCCACAAAGGTGGCGCTAAAGAGCTGCATGCGGCTCTAGAGCCGCACGTTGCCGACCCCCGGGCTAACCATAAGAATAATTACAAACATGCTAATTTTACAGGTTACCGCTTTAAGCAGGATTACCCTCAATGTAAAGCTAGCGTTGGTAGTCTTAAGAAACTAGCATGAGTACGCTAGCAACATTAGCTGCATACATTGCTAATTCTAGCTAGAAAGTAACAAAATAGGCAATATTGGAAAGTTTGGCCTCCGAAGCCACTCCTTTCAAAATGATCATAACAAATGTAAAGAACCAACATGGCTGTTGTCAGTGAGCTGGTAAAATAGCAGCTTGTAGAAAACCTGCGAAACAGCGAGTCCGCGAAAGGTGAACCGTGTTATAGCGAGGGACGCAAACCCACAATCAGGCCCAATGTGATGATTAAAAGAAGCGTATTACAGTTCTGAGACAGACACCGATATCTTTTCTTTATGTCAGAGCATTTTGATTCATTGATTGCTGTCAGGAAGTAATGAGAATTTCAACAAAACTCAACCCTGCCTTTTATTAACATGATGAAAATTGGATAAAAACTGGATCCACAGCAGACAAACGTACAATAACTTGTTAAAATTACTGAGGTATTCTCCACACCTGTCAGTGCTGTCAGCTGATGTGCTTGACAGGAAGTCGAGGCGAGGCAGGAGGAGATGGGGCTGAGTCTGGTGTGAATAGAAAACTGTTCCCATCCACACCAGTGGACGACAGCTGTAACACACTGTGGCAGCTCTCAAAGGATCTGAGTTATTCAGAGCCTCGGTGTGGCGTGAGTCTGAGGACAGGAGGCCTGTTGCTTTGAGGGTTCAGTAAGGATGAATACCCCGAACACCGCTCTGCCCCAGGTCCCTCCACAAAATTGCTCTCCTACAATTGCTATAATTAAAAAAAAATCTGCCAAACTTGACATTATGTTCTTGCATTGCAACGCAGTGCAAGTCACAACATTGTCAAATTGGAAGAATTTGACCATCATCATTGTCAAATTGGAAGAATTTGACCATCATCACCGTTTTGGACTTAGAAAGAACACTAAAGGACCACTGTTTCAAGGGCAGGTGACATAAAATCCAAACGTTACATCAAAACAACAACTCACTGTCAAACATGGTAATACACTTAACATTTATCTTTTTTTTCTTATAGATCTGTGAATCTTTGATTCACAATGGCTCCAGTCTGATCCCTCTCAAAGCCCCATTTACTATGTGATGAAAATATATATTACTCGAGGGCTTCATGAGTTTATGTTTTAGGCTGTATACACTGTGCTCCACACATCTGTTTTGTGTTGCTTAAGTGTGGCATCCACCTTGTGAGCCTCTCAGTATCTATTCAGTACTTTAAAGCTGTACTTCTCAGGAGGCGGTGTGCACAAGTTTTCTGCATACAGTGTTTGTTTCTATATCTGACATTCCAGCTGAAACCTGTATGCTTTGATGAAGGTCCTTTAAACCAAAAGCTACAAATAAAGTGTTCTCTGCATGGATTTCTATATACAGTGGTCCCTCGTTTATCGCGGGGGATACGTTCCAAAAATAACCCGCTATAGACGAAATCCGCGAAGTAGTCAGCTTTATTTTTTACCATTATTATACATGTTTTAAGGCCGTAAAACCCCTAAACACACACCTTTAAACACTTTTCTCAGACAAGCGTTAACATTTTCTTACGTTTTTCTCTTATTTAAACACTCTCAAAGTTTCGTGGATTTAAAAAATAAGCCCGAACATGTTTAACAAATTTCATTTTAATGATCATCCCTCTTTGTCCTGGCGATGCTCCGTTGACTTTTTATCCGGACGTATTCTGTACTACAGGAGACACTGCATGGAGGAGATTGATTGACACGGTGTACAGTACAGTCTCTTAGCTTAATGAGGGCGCAGAACACAATGCACGTTCATACTGTACGCTGTAAAAAAAAATCTGCGAAACAGCGAGTCCGCGAAAGGTGAACCGTGTTATAGCGAGGGACGACTGAATATATATTCTTTAGAAAACTATTTTACCAGTTTGATTTTTGTGGAACGGCGCCTTATGGAGACAAGGCCGAGTGAGAAGGTGGTTATTCTGCTGGAAGATTACATCTAAAACAATATTATCTTAATGTCAGTGATCAACCTCTTATCATATTAACCTGTTTTTAAAATGGTTTTCATATTACTAAACATATGTTTATTGGGTGGTTTAAAAAAAAGTCTCAGACCGAAGGAGAAATACTTTAGCACTCACATACAGCCTTACACTTTCTAGTTTCAAATATTTCATAATACAAAGCTGAACATAGCATTTCAGACAACTTCAAAGTCAATGTCAGTGCAATCATACAGAACATAGAAAGTATGTTTCTCTTCTGTCCAACATAAAGTGAATAAGAATAATAAAGTGCAAGTTGCCATAAACTTGACTTAAAAACCAAAAAGCTTAATATAAGTAATCAACTGTGGAAGTTTAATGTTAACATTTTTAACACGGGGCGTGTCCCTTATAGATTGTTTAAATTATCTTACTTAATTTATCTTTTTTGCATGCACTTTTCCTCCCAAAATTAATCCTAAGATATTTTGCGTCCTTGAAAATGTGTAGGACTTTACAATAAACAACTCTGGGATTGCACAATGTTTGGCTGCACACCATTGATTTGCAAATGACGAGCTCACCAGTGTGCCGCTTCAGAACTTCTCATAAAGCTGCTTAGGATTTGTTTCACTCTCAACCAGCACAACCATATTGACCCTCTGCCGTGTCTTAACTGGCCCACAGCCTGAGAGCGAGGACACCTGAACGCCTCCCCACATCACCACGCTGCTGGAGCTGACGACACACGAGCAGTATCGCATGTACAGTATTCATGAATGTAAATGTGAGAGCGTTGTGTTGTGAGAGTGCATGTTTGCTCCGCTACGTCTTTACCCTTGGCTGAACCTGATGCATCAAAAGCTGCTGCTGCAGATGGAAGCTGCTGTGGAATCTATAATCCTATTTGGCTGAGAGTAAACATCAGCTGACTAAAGTGTCCAAGCAGGGGAGAGAGAAAGAGAGAGAGAGAGAGAGAGAGAGAGAGAGAGAGAGAGAGAGAGAGAGAGAGAGAGAGAGAGAGAGAGAGAGAGACACACACACACACACAAACAAGTTGATCTTGAGTTGAGTGTGTCTACGGCATTATCAGATGCATCAAATATCACAAATATTGATCACTTGCCACATATGAATTTTTGAAAGGAAACCCCTGATGTCACTTCTAGTAATAATACACCCTTTTTTCTACAGTGCTTTTCTTATAGATAAATAAACAAAACAAAGCAATCATAATTAAACCGTATAAATAAACAAATGCAATAAAAAGAAAAGATACAAGTTTTTTTTAAAGAATAATCATTTGAAAAGCGATTCAGATGTACTGCTAGATTAAGTGGCTCTAATTTCAGATGGTAAATTGTTCCAGAGTTTTGGGGCCTGGACTGGAAAAGCCTGATAGTCACCAGCTGGGCTCTGGGAGCACTCAGCTCTCTATCAGCTGATCTGAGAGGGAGCGCAGGGCCAAACGACTGCAGTAGGTCTGTCATTCAACTGGAGGTCTGTTTACTTAAAGCCTTGAAGCTCAACTAACAAAATTCAAAATCCAACAAAATTCAAAATTCAATTGAAAGTGCACCGGGAGCATTATAAACTTGTTTTCTTGGACAAGTGATAAGCCTGTCTGCAGCTTTTTTGATCAATGGAAGGTGCTATAGAGAAGACTGGGTAATACTGCGCACAAGGCATTAGAGCTGAGCAGAGAAGAAATAAAGGCACGGACAACCCTGTGGACATCCTTAAAGGATAAGAAAGATATGATGTTTTTTAAATTACCCTCAGTTAAAAGGAGCATGACTGAACAAACGTCTTTTCTTGGTCATCCAAACAGAGGCAAGACTCAAATAAAACAGCCAAACCTTTTGCAGACAACAATTTCTGTTTTGTCATCATTTGTCAAAGTTTCAAAAGGTTTTGAGAAGTTCGCTAAGCAATGCTTTGACTGGTGGATTGTACTGGGACATAACAGTGTGTGTCATCAGCATAACACTGAACTGTGCGTTTGGTTTCACACAATTGGGGTTAGGATCAGTAAAGGGTATTGACGCAACATGACGTGAGTTCAAAACTTTAGCCACGTACTCGCAGAACTAATAATGCTGTTTGCTTTATACACACTGTCTCTTTGATATTTCATATTTTTCATACACGTTATTATACACTATCTTCTTTGAGCCATGTGTACTTCTAAAGTATTTTTCTTCTGCAACAGCACGTGAGCATCTCCCACAGTCTGCCTCATGGGGACTCCCTGCATGATTGTCTCGTAACCTCACGATTAACTTTTTCACTAATCTTGAAATCAGTACATAGTTTGTGCATGTAAACACTACTTGGACTAAACATCATGTGGTGTGACAGCACAGTATCTTAGTCTGCCCCTTGGCTTGTGTTCACCAAAAGCTATGAGTTGGCCAAACAGCAGGGACACTTCCATTGCATCATGTTCACGGCCTGCTTTCCCTTTCTGCCACAGCAGAGACTGTGAGGGGGACTGTAAAGGGGGACTGTAAGGGGAACTGTAAGGGAGACTGCAAAGGGGAAGTGTAAGGGGGACTGTGAAAGGGACTCTAAGTGGGGACAGTAAAGGCTGATTTATACTTAGCTTTTACGCAGAGACGCAAGTACGCAAGTAAGGGAGAGTGTAAGGGGAACTGTAAAGGGGACTGTGAATGGGACTGTTAGGGGGACTGTGAGGGGGGCTGTAAGGCCCTTCTCACAGATGATTTATTTACCCAATTTATTCCATTTTACAAAATCAACAGTCGCTTTCCACCTGTGATCATTGTGACATTTAATTTAATAACTTGATACCACAAATCTCATTTCCAGGTATTTTCATAGGCTCTAGAAAGAAAGAAAAAGGCTTTCTTTTCATTAAATTGTTAGATCATGTTCATGTAATTGTATCTAATTAATACTAATCATTTTATTAGAAGCTGAACCAACTACTCAATCTTTTCTTTGACACGTGAATGCTCAACTTCCACTGACTTGGGATCCATACTCCCTCAAAATGTGTAAAATAGACATCGGACAAAAAAATTATTCTGAACGTCGTTGTTTAAATTAAATGTTGGATCGATCATTTGTGATGTGTGAAATAAACAAAACTCAATTTATATTGTCTTTAAATGCATCGTTTGTGAAAATCTCCCTTCTTTGCTCTCTACAAACATACACGCACACAAACACACACAGACACACACACACACACACACACACGCACACACGCGCGCACACGCACGCACACGCACGCACACACACACACACACACACACACACACACACACACACACACACACACACACACACACACACCAGCAGCAGCAGAAATAATGGGCTCTGATTGGTCCACTCAGTGACTATATACCTGCAATTAGTGTCATAGTGTTCAGCCTCCTGCCTCTGGAGTCCAGAAGCTAAAAAGCCTGTCAACCTCCTTCATTAGCCTGGAGAATAGGCTTCACTTCTCTCTCCCACACACACACACACACACACACACACACACACACACACACACACACACACACACACACAGTTTGGTAAATGTCAGGGCTGTGGTCCAGACAGACGCTGGGCTCCTCTCCTGCTGACAGAAGCAGCAGCAGCATTGGGGAGACGGCCGCTGAATTCTTTTTGTCTTGTGTAATTAAATTGACAGAATCTGGACCTCCTGTGGCAGAGTTCACAGAGCCGACGTGCCGCTCTGCCCGCCGTCAGACCGCCAAGTTAAAACGTCTGTATGAAAAGGGAGAGGGGATGATGTTCACATCACACCGGGATAAAATCCTATTTTAGACTCTGGAATGACGTCAAGCCAAAAGGAACAGAGCTGTCCCCCCCGCCATGCGTCAGGGGCTTTAAAGCTCCAACTCATATATATAAGGTAATAATGTTCACACTGTGATCAGTGTGGGGCATGCTGCTCAGCTGCTTCAGGTATCTAGAAGACTAAATTGCCTCTTCAACTGTAAAGTTCTCCTTTTATGATAATAAAATAGTCTCTTGCTATGTTTTTCTGCTGGTATTGTAGATATGTTATCAAAGGCTTGTGGACGTGTTTATTGTAGAGACGATCACATTTTTAACACACAGGCGTGAGGATATAAAAGCAGTTTCTTAAATTGATAAATGTTGGACTCCAGCAGCTCTTTATGTGCTGCCACAAAAAAATTGTCAGAAATGTTTGGGTTAGTTGCCTGAAAAAAATACTGATTTGGGAAACATTGCTTTAGACTGTCTATACTAAATTACATCACATTCTATGAAATGTTGATGAGATTTTTAAAGTCTGGATCAAAGTGGAAGAGCCCACACGAGTGCAGTTCCTGGAGCCACAGTATTAGTGTGGCTCATCCAAATCTTAAAAACAAACTGGCCGCGTAAAACGCTCCCAGCCGCCTGTAGCGCCTCAAGCTACAAACATTCAGAGCGCCGGGATCACTTGGAAGCTTCACGCACGACGCCCCAGCCGTGATCACGTCGTTTTCTGGCGTTTCAACCAAGTACCGGCTTCACTACGGCAACTATAAACCAAGCTTTAGACATCCTGAAGATAAATATGTGCGAGGGGATAAGGAACAAGTTAATGCTACTGCTGTCTATCGTGTCGCTCGTGAAATAGAAATGCAAAGCTACGCTCAGATTGCCCTCCCTCCCGTTCCTGCTGTCACTCTCTGCTGTACGCTACGCACCAAAACAGATTATGATGCAGCCCTGCCTTGGAGACAGTGGCGGCGTGTCCAAATAAATCCTCCGAGAGTCAAAAAAGCTCAGTCACATCCCAGGGAAGCGTGCGGAGCCAGCAGGCGGCTGTCAGTCAGGGCGGATGATGGAGGCGTTCGTCCAATTCCTATCCAGATAGATTTTTCTGTTTCTCAACTCATCAGCCAAGGCTCTGACTCACCGCTCAGACTGTGGCCCTGATAGTCTTTACCACATTCCTTTGTTCCACTTCATCATCTGCTTCCTACCACCTCCCACCTCTGGGCAGCAATGAGGAAGGTATTTAGTCACCTCAGCACCAGTGAAAAATAGTACGAGTGTGTGCATACATGGAGTCATGCTCATTTGAAATACATTCTAGTAAACGTGTAGTGATGCTGACCTCGGCGTTCATAACTCCCTTATCTGTATCACTTAGCCATCTGAGAAATACTTCAAAACCTTGAGCCTTTGCATCTCATCTGAACCGGACAAAATCCTAAATACCTTCCGTTGTAAATCGACTGGATTACCGAGATTCTGTCTGTATGGACCTGAATGGTCCTGTTGCTTGGTTACTTGTTTTGCGATGTCATCCCTGGTGTGAACATCTCCTCACCAATGTACATACAGTCATCACTGAGCACAAAAGATACGTAATAGGCTGATGGGTTGAGTGGTATGTGAGTGTAGCTATGGAGCAACAGGCACACACACACACACACACACACACACACACACACACACACACACACAGACACACACACACACACACACTCACACTCACACTCACACTCACACACACACTCACACACACTCACACACAATTGACCATTTACATAATCTCCTCCCAGGCTTATGTCTGGCAGAGATAACTTTATGGAGTAAATAATACAGTGCTTATTAAGGTGAGCTCCCAACCACAGTTTTACAGAAATATTATTTATTATAATAAATGTAATTTTTGTATAATTGTTAGGCCTAGCGGGTGTTTTGGTGAGAAAGAAAAGTTTTGGACCTCATCCAGCGCCTAGGGGAAAGCGATCCCAAACCCAACAATCATGAAATAAACATGACAAGTCCCAATAGGATTCGACATCAATTAGACCCAATGTGAGAGGCCTGAGGGGAACTAGACCTGATGCAAATGCAATGGACCCAATATTACATCTAATTTCAATACATCTTACCAAAATAATTTAACTTGCTCCATCAGCCATTCTGTAATACTTATAACAAGCAACACTGACTTGTATTTATTGTTGTTGTTGTTTTATCTTCTTTTTGAAGTGGCCTTTTTTCACTGCTTGTTGAGAGGGGAACTTATTTCGACTTGTTTTGATTCAGTGTCATATTTTTTCAGTCACCTAAATTCTTGTTAAATGTGTTTAACACTTTTTATAATGATTAATAAAATGTATGCAGAGTTATTATTTCCATAGAGGAACTTTATGAACTTTTCTTTCTACAAAGCGCTGTTGGAGGAAACAGCCTTCAACACAATAGACCTTTGGGAGCTCGAAGACCAGACAGAGGACACCAACTCTTGACGCTCACCAATTAATGAGTCACAGTTTACATTCTGTTGCTCAAAACAACAAATGTCTTCTATGATGATGAAACACCACATGAGTTTGAGAGTCTGCTCGGTTCCAATTGGATGTTAGACTTCTTTGAGAAAATGATCTGACCTCACCCGATGGAACAAAGTTACTAGTTCGGTTCACAAATTAAGCCTTATTGTGAGACAGGTAAATAGGACGTGTGTCCTTCTTGAACAATCTCTGCCAGATGAATAAATAAAATGAAGATGATTTAGATGAATAATAAAAACAGGGAAGAGCAAATCATTTATATGCAGCAGGAGCGGCAACAAAGGACTTCTTCCTCCATGAATCCACTGCTCAGAAATGCTGCAATGTGCTTTCACTCGGTGCATTCCTACTACAACATCTACTTATAGGACTACAACATCTACCCATAGGGACGACAGTATCTACTCATAAGGACTACAACATCTACTCATAAGGACTACAACATCTACTCATAGAGACTACAACATCTACTTATAAGGACTACAACCTCTACTCATTTGGACTACAACATCTACTCATAAGGACTACAACATCTACTCATAGAGACTTCAACATCTACGCATCGGGACTACCATATCTACTTATAAGGACTACAACATCTACCCATAGGGACTACAATATCTATAGAGACTTCAACATCTACTCATAGGGACTACAACCTCTACTCATAAGACCGTGATTAAGACAATAATAAAGTGCTTGAAAATACAACTCACCATTACGCTGAATCAGTGAGTGCCCTGAGCTTGTTTCCCTGCAAGGAGCCGGGTCGGGGTGATGATAGACAGACACCCCCGACATGTGTTCTTTATATTCGGTCTACTCCGTAACGTAGACCTTTATGTTCGGTCTGCTGCTTAACTTAAACCCCACTTCACAAAGACAGGATGTTGGAAATGGAGGCAGGGTTTCAGAGCTTATTTGGCGATCACAGGATATTCCGCCTTCATTTTAGACCAGAACACCAGCAAAGTTGAAACTGACTTTTAAGTTTTGTTTTTGGGGTAATGTATCACAGAACTTCTTGACAGGTGTCAAGCGGTTCAGACACACAAACATTTTTTTCATTCATTCTTTCCATGCGGCCCGGTACCGAGGGACTCACGGAACGGTACCGGGCCGGTGGTTGAGGACCGCTGGGCTACAGCATCAACTCATAGGGACGACAATGTATGGATGAGATATGCTGGAAGCCAATACTAATCATTTATATTACAATGAACTCGGTGAACTCACTTTCACCCTCATGCCCTTTTACACTCAAACCTTATGTATTTGACTTTGTACACATTCGCACAGTGCCGCCATACAATGTGTGCATTATCATTAAAATAGTTGTCTGGAATACAAACGTGCTGTTTGCTGTCTTTAAAGCCACGATAACTTGTCTCAAAGCTCTTGTGTGCTTTTTCACACCGTAGTTCTTAAGGTATGTGTGTAACCAAGTGTGAAATTAGTTTCCATATAGTTTTAATGACGCTTATGTACTTCAGGTCCATTTCTTTTTTTGGAGGCGTTACAAAATGGATTTGAAGCGTAAAAAAGTTGAAAGAGGTCAGAGTGGTACACAGAAGAGATGATTACAGTCCAGTTCTCTCCTGTTGTACCCATGAGCACCAGCATTAAGCCACAGCTGAGCCATTTCTTTGGCCATGAGAGCAGTGTGACTAGATGTTGGGTCATCATTTATGGATTCCGACTCAATTATGTACAAAACTAATATGTCCTCCAGAGGATGAATCCGACTGACTGATCCCCGGCTGCTCCTCTAGCATCGCCAATGTTGGATGAAGTGCCATCAAATTAGCAAAAAAAAACGCAAGACATGCAGTTCAATGTATCCAGTTTTTAGCCATAGCCTGAGCAAGACTTTACACTGTGACCACAGACCTGCTAGTTTCTCATCATTTAGGCTTAATTTTCTGTAGCAAAGAGACCAATATTAAATCCTGATGTCCTTTCCCCTCACAACACAGAACATGATGCAACTTTCATGAGTTGCGGTCACTCTCATTCACTGTTAATGTGCTGGAACTATCTATTTACAACAGCCAGTGGAGTGATCGTCTGCAGCTTCCTCGAGTCCTGTCGTCACTATTCCTGTACAGAGATCTAACCTGGACCTGGCAGTCAGAGAAGTGCTGGGAGGCTGAATACACTGCTGTTTGTCATGAAAGACATCTAGTAGTAACGCCCCGAAACCAGATTAAGTGAACTAGCAACGTGTTAATCACTGAGCTGTAGGGTGTAGGGAGGTGTATTTTTTAACTGAAAGAGCCAAGCTGTTAATTAGGCTGACAACATCCTGACTCCAGTCCGAAACACATAGACATGAGATCGGTATGACTCGGTGTGTCTCTTCAAAATAAACTTCGAACGTAGGTTTTTCTAAGGTTCGGTTTTCAAACTAAGTTTGGTTATGTTTAGGACAAATCATGGTTTTGGTTAAAATAAGTGTTTTTAAATTAAAAAAAACAATTTAATAATGACACATGCTTACGTTGCTTCACAAGAAAAACAAGGTAAAGCAGGCCAACGTTGTTTCACACTCGACACAAACAGCAATTTCCTCGGTGAAAATCCTGTGTTTGTTCAACCCAACCAATCCAAATGTACCTCCAACGTACAGGCTCTTAATGCTATGCCGGGTGCTGAGACCATCTAATGATGGAGAGGTGGGTTTACATTGGAGTTAGCTAAAAGACTGATTGTCTCATAAAGACCAGTTGAGCCCAAGCCACTTTTTCTCAAAAATTGAGAATGGTTTGCATACCTATACTATATACAGAATATATCCTCAACCACTATTTGAATAATATACATACAACACTTGTGATACTAGTTAAGAGGTTCATATAGCAGCCACTATATGTGTTGGTTGACGATAGAACACAGGAAAGAAAAAAAAAAGATGAAAAATACCCTAACTTTCTTCCTGGACCTCAAATGTCTCTCGTTCCCCAACTTAGGGGTTCTGCTCAAGCAGATGCACTAATACCAAGCAAGGCCATGTGGAATATTGTTTCATCTATAAGTAAGCCATATTTCAGTTTTTTGGCTGAAATATGGTAGATATCTTGCTAAGGCTTTGTCTCACAATGGATTTGGTATTGGCAGATTTCGTAGGTCATCAGCATTCCAGAAAGGTGCGCTAATCAGGTGTAGCACTTAGCTAGCAATATGCAAATGTTTATTTTCATATCTTGAGGAGCTCTCTAGAGTCACTTTCGAGTCCTCTTGAGTCATATTCATGGTTTTTGTTAATATGTATACTTGAATTATGTTTTAAACATGTAAAACGGACATATATGCTCTTGTAAGGCTTTGCCGTTTTGTTTGCTATGTCACAACAGTGGCTCTGGTATGGATTCATGGGAGTACAAGGACATGAAGAGTGAGGAAGACCTCCTGAGGAAGAATTCAGCCCCCATTTTTGGGGGCTACTGGGACTCGAGAAGTTTTAAGTCCCTCAGCGCCTTAGTATCAGATTCTAAAGGGCACTGACCAAGCGTCGGCATGTGACAAGTTGGGAGTGAGGACAGGTTTTCAAAACAAGTAGTAAGCCAAGTATTTTGCGCTGACTGCGGATGAGTTCAGTATTTTTTGATCAACATCTTAAGCTGCAGGAAAGGTTTTATTAAAGGCAAGAGATGGGATGAATAGACATCGAGCCAATATAAGTCTCTAAAAATCATTAGCAGGCCAAGTGACTTTCAGAATCTCCTTCCTTTATTATCCACTAAGACAGAGTTGTGTTGTTTTTTCCACTAATGAGATGCAAAGCCCTTGTGTTGGAAGTCACAGCTGAGCTGCTGCACTGAGAAAAGAGACACCAGAGTTGATCCATTTCTCCCTCATACAGACATATCAAGTTTACTTATGTGAATATTTATTCATATTATATCAACGTAGCAGAAAACTTTCATAAAAATCCATGAACTAAAGGCTGCACTCCAAAATGTGAGCGGTGCCAGTTTGAGCTGCTTGTGCCGAATCTATGACTTGTGCAGCAGGTAAACAAAATACCAACAGCATCCTAAACAATACAGACTGATGATCAGATATTTCACTCATAAAGAAAAAGCCTAGTGTATCACATGTAAATTAAAAACACCTGTAAGTACCTCGGGTGTGTAGTTTCTTCAATGGAGTCTTCTGTTTGGTCCACACCACCCTCATGCTGCGTTCACACCCAACGTTTACCGCGTCAGTTTACTCGCTTGTCAATAAAAGAGTGTTCACACCAAACGCGGGGCGATTATAATCGCCGGCAGGACAGCGGTGATGGTGGGCACAGCTTCTCATCGCTGATTGGTTGACGCAATTCAGCATCAGGTTTTTTTTAACGCAAGAATTGGAAAATTTAAACTTGCGTGAATTCGCGCTGCGTCAAAAGCGCTATTCGCGCTGCCTTACCTATTGCGTATGTGCATTGACTTTGCATGTAATCTGGTCGCAGGTCAAATTCGCACAACCTCTGGTGTGAAAGCAGCATTACAGGGCACACAGTATGACAGATATCATAAAGTCACTGTTAAGTTGCTCCAAGAGAACACAGGTTACGATACTGTAAGGGACTAAATGTGGACTAAATCTAATACTGACTAATCTCAGTTAAGTTTTGTTGAACTGTAATGAGGTTCTTTCAAGCAGAAAGCTCTGGTCGGATCAAGAATCTCCAAATGTGGCTTTCATTATGTTTCAGGTCATTGTCATTCTCTTGGAATTATCCACATTCACTGTTTTCATTAATGGACCACAGACTTTACATTGCCCTGACCCAAATTAGACCCTGACGCTCACTAACACCCAGACCACACCCCCTGACCAAACCTCAGCTCACCTTCAAGCTTCAGATATATCTGTCTTCTTTAAACACATTGCAGAGGGCTGATATATGTCCAACACCAACGTTCAGTTTCACTGCATGTTCTCTTGACTTTGTGAAGACATTACATTACATTTAGCTGACACTTTCATCTAAAGCGACTTACATGTTTGCTCTATACACCGTAGACACAGCAACGGGGAGCAAGTCAGGGTTAAGTGTCTTGCTCAAGGACACAACGACAACGACAGCAGTCCACAAACCAATTGGTGACATCAAGACGACTACGTCTACTTCTTGAATACAGTCTATGGTTGGTATGCATGTAGCAATAACTTGAAATATAACATTAAAATATAGAATAAAATATTAGCATGATAAGAAATCAGGGCTTTTGCTAAATCATCAAGTAGGTTTTTTGTCTGGTGATAAAGTGGAATATTAGATATTTGAATAAATTGGGTTTACCGCCAAACTTGATTTATTTTCCAATCGTTTTGAAAAGTCCAATTTGTTACTCTCAAAAACTATGTAGGTATGAACAAGACAACAATATGCAATTTTTGTTATTTTGGGGAGTAATATAGAATGTATTGCATCAGACATCAACATGATGAGATGTGTGTGTTTATTTCCTTCAGGGGTCTAGTTTGGAAAGGATAGCCTCATGTGCTTGTGCTGGGATGTCGGGAGTGAACCCCAGCATGGTCTACGTCACGGTTCAAGGATTCATACATTTATAAGTTCTCATGAGAGGAGAATGTAACGGCCAGGTGAAGAGAACATTTCCACTGCAGTTACACTTCAATAGCTTTCGACCAACAGCTGGAGACTCATTACAGCAGACAGTTTAGTTTAACAGTTATTTCATTATTATTATTTATTTTGACTGGGATAAAGTGATACTTTGGTAAGAATTGTGTGTTGTTCAGTTCAGTAGTGATTATTTTGTTCGAAGTTGAGTCTGAAACTGTTGCAGTGCAGTTTCTTTGATAGGATGCAAGTTTACTCTGATTCAACAACGCAAACACCATACTGGGTGAAGACCATTAAGTGTGTTTAGGAGCTCTGAAATCTAGTAAATGGACATGCTAGCTTAAATTGCTACATTATTATTACATATACATATACAATATACACAATACATATAAGTATAATAGACAATAACGTGCACGACCCAGAATTGAGCAGAATCTCTAAATATATAATAGTCACTCCCTAAAAAGGCTGAAATTACCCTAAAATGATCTAAATTTGTGGGCTCCTGCTTGTACACATTGTCCCTTCTTCTCCAGCCTCAGACCCTCGCCCTTCTCTCTGAGGTCAGTTCTGATACCGAAACTTCCCAGACCTTGTCCTCAACACTCCTGCATTAGTTGTAGCTCCTACAAGTCACCAGATCTCATCAGCTCTCTGACTCATCTGCTCCTGTTCTGCCAATCAGTGTCTATACCATGTGACCAGCAGCATTGACCCTGTGCCTCTGTGTGGGCGGCCTCTGTGACTATAGTGCTCCAGTCATTCCAGCCCTTTATCAAGTCCTACCTGCCTGTCTTCATTTGTTCTCCTGTGTTTGAACCTTTTTACTAGAAAAGTAACAAGCGATCCAAGATCACGTCCTCTTGTTAAACCAAGCTGCTGAAGGACAATTCTGCAAAACCACAAAATGTGCAGATCAATCAATATAATCTGACTGGAGGGAAGCACTTTAATCTCCCTTTCTTCCCCATTTCCACTGTAAGACCGGTCATGTTTCAATGGGACGTTAAAAGGGTCTTAAGCCCCACTCCTGAGGGTTCAGCCTGACTGTGAAGTGATTTGTAGAGACAGCACAACTGCACACAAGTTGCCGAAAGTGGAAGCAAACAGAAACAGATTGTCGCTATAGGCGCCACAAATTGAGCTTGTCTATAGCTGCAGAACATGTTTTACCTTGAGCTTATTCAAAGGCTCCACTATCTCAAGAATTTAGAAATAAAAAAATAACAGGTATAAATATAAATCAATAGGTATAGTCTATGATTACAATTCAATCCACAAGTTTGGGGATGGCACAGTTCTTAACCAGAAGCAGAAAATCATCTAAATAAGTCAGCTTTGCAAGAAAATAAATGGAAGAAGCATGCTACATGTGAATGTCACAGTGTATAAATATAATAATATATAATATATAGTTATATAATATAAGTGTAAACCTCATCGGAGTGAGCTGAATCATTATTCCAGTCAAATATGTCCAATCATTTCCAAAATAATCTTAAAGACAATAACAGGAACTGCGTCAAAGTATTCAACAATTTGTACGATATCTTACGAAGTTATTAGCTACTTTCCTACAGGTGTCCAGTGATCCGTTGGTTTGAGCAGGTTTGTATAGTTAGTTTTAAGTGAAGTTTGTGGTTTGGGTTAAATAACTACGGACGTAGCTCCGTCAGACACAATTCACATTGGACACAAACAACTGTCTCCTGGGTGAAAGTCCAGTGTTTATAGACCCGCCCACCAGATCTCCTCCTTACGCTGATTTTATCATACTTTATATTACTACAGTTGTTCTGGCTCACTATTATGGGGGA
Source organism: Clinocottus analis (assembly GCF_023055335.1). Lineage (NCBI taxonomy): Eukaryota > Metazoa > Chordata > Actinopteri > Perciformes > Cottidae > Clinocottus > Clinocottus analis. Next base: position 1,293,355 of record NW_027176031.1, on the reverse strand, counting down.
AATATACAAATCATAGTGAGAACAGCTTGCCTGGTTTGGAGAAGAATAGATTTGAATCCTTCAACACTCACCAGATGTGTGCTGTGATGTGATGATGTTTATCACAACCAGATGCAACAGAGTTAGTGGAACCTTCTCCAATTTGTTGTCACATACAGATCACATATCGGCTTCGCTAAAACCTACTTTTCTATTTAAACTCACTCACAGCTTGAGCTGTCACACAAATACACACACAGAAATGCAGCCATACACAGTCATTGGTTAAGTTACTCACTCTATTGATGTGCGCATCTAATACAGTCTGCACATTATCTGTTGAAGCAGAATGAACACGAACTGCACAAACCTTTCGCAGATCAAATTTTGGACGAACATATTGAATGGAAAATTAACTTCCCATTCAAACTTACCAAGACCGAAACCTCACCAGTGGTGTTCTGCTGGTGTTTCCTGTGCACGAGTGGATGTGTTGCATGTTGGTGTAGCTGGAAGAAAGCTCACTAAAAACATGTCTCCGTTCCATCCAAAAACAGACTGACTACATGACACAGCCATACATATTAGACACAAAGCTGCAGAGATAAACTGCTTGTACCCATATGAATGGAGTGAAGCATGTTAATCTCACTTTTACGTACCTTGGCAAGTGGAGGGAGGTGAATATGACTCAGCAGGTCACGAGCATTACACGCTACCTCAGAAATATGTTAAAAGAGAAATGGGCAGGTTGTGACCATCACAGAGGAATGAAGTGCTGGGAAACAGGAATAGAATGAGCTAGAAGGGATGTTTTTTTCTCTTTTAGATAGGATTATTGAAGTATAGCAGCCGCGGACGGACTCGCAGCTTAGCATGCTAATGAGTGTGTTTCTAAAACCTTCCTCCAGATAGTGGGGAAGTGGCCTAAATCCAAACAGCAGCCTCTGCGTGTCCCGTTATCAGCCTTCTACTTCACAGGCGGCACGGAGCAGTGATGAGATGAAGCGTCTGTTTCATCTCCTGCTGAATGACTTTCTCTGCTTTGCATAGAGAGCGAGGAGCTGCTGCCCTGCTGTGTGTGGGAGGTGAGCCGAGAGGTGTCAAGGGTCAAACATTTATCTTGCGGGGACAGGAGACCGGCCTCCAGCGAGCATGTGTACACACTGTCACACACACACTCACAGGTTTACTAATGTACGGGCCCAATAGAGCTTACCAGTGAACGCCTACTTTTTGAACGGCTACGCTTCAGGAAGTGAATTTCCTATTTGTTCACTCTATTGACGTTTTAGAAAATCCTCATGTGAAGAGTATAACAAAGCCAACCAACTGGGAGATGTGTCATGACCATAACACATTGGATTTGGAGCAAAATAAAACTCAGAGCAACGGCAGAAGGCTGTGTAAATGTGTATTCAAAGAGTGGAGCACCTACTGGTCCCATAAACCATTGAAAATGGTGACTCTCCACTGGAAACTCACAAAAAATGTTTAAAACTAACTAATGTCGAGATTTAGCACCTGCGTGGTTCATTTCTCGGCTCAAATGTTTGGGGTAGCATGTACGAGAAAGTACCTTCAATTAACAAAATGAACACTTTAATTTACAGCAATTCATATATGGTGGGGAGAGAATGATCACATGTGCAGTTCCCCGCAGCTTTTGGGAGTGTGTCACTGTCTTTTCTTTGTTTTTGATGTTACGGCCTAAAACTGCAACAACAGCAGCAGACAGCAGTTTTTACTGTTAAAGCTGTGGTTCACTACCTACCAACAGCACACGGAGCATTTCTGAGGAACATCGTGGAACATTAAGCAGCTGAAAAGACCAATATTTGAGATTGAATATTGGTCTTACATTAATCAGTTGGACACAAATATCTCTTCAGGTACATGTTGCTCTGCGTCAGCTGGATGTCTATATCAGTTTTATTAGGTGCCAAACCTATTTCCCCAGAGCTGTGTCAGCACTACAGAATGGTCTGGCCCCACACATTATCAGTCTTGTTCATGGAGAAAAATGCTCGGGCTTGTTTGTGTGTCGTTAAACCCATCACAATACTCTTGGGCGGTGCTAATTACAGGATCCAGCAAACTAGCTAAATAGATGGTTGAGGAGGAGGAGGCCGAGTGAGACATGCAGCAAGCTTATTCCCCCTCGGTCTACAGACTGAAAAGGCGATAACGTGTCAAAGATCGATTAACACAGGATTAAGGAATAAAGTTGAATAATACTCTCAAACCATGTCAAGCGTGTTCCGCAGCTCACTGAAGCCCAAAATTGTAATTTTGGATGACTTCAGCAACGATGGGAATGTTGAATTCAGAACTGACAACAGCTAGGACCTCAGACTTCTGACAGGCTCCCTGTCTTTATACGATATGATTTTCCTGATCATGACTTGTCTTGTGCCTTACGAGTCAGCGACGGTTGCTCTCTGTTCCTGCTCTTTGGTTAATTATACTAGTTTCCTATCATTTTTAGCAGGCAGTAACCATTAGTTTTGAAAAGTGAAGCCGATGCGGAAGTGCCTTACCCTACATTCTTTCTAAAGGCACTTATGATCGACTCCTCTGGTTGTATAGAAGTCTATGCTTCATGTGTTAAAGTCTCTCAAAACAGAATACAGATCTAAGCTCATTTTAAAGAGATTTGTAGTGGAAAGCTACTCATTGCAGTCACTAATACTGATAAACGTGTGGCTCACAAATATCTGCACACATTCTGTTTTGTTCTTGCACATGATTGATATTGTCTTGAATAGACATTCAATGAAAAACAAGTTAATTGCAGCCACAATAGGCAATTTCTTTTGCCAAATATTAGTTAATTTTTACACATTATTTGCATTGTTCTAACAAAGTTATTGCACATTTTATTTGTTACAATTTTGTTGGGGCATGAATATTTTTCTTCCTCCAAAGTGGGGAGTACCGTCTGGTTGAAAAAAAGAGACTTCCAACCCGTACTCCAAAAAACAACAGGTGACACCCAGATGACTGGGTCACTTTTTATCTATCGAACTGAAAGGTATTGACTGTATAGTCTGTACCTTTCAGTTCAATAGTTTAGGAGTTAGTCCCATGATGTGGAGAGTTTTCACCATGCTTTTTGTCACTGAGACACTTTTGCTCAACCACGTCTTTATTCCCTCATAAGAAGTATACAGAGCCATAGTCTCGGTTGTCACTTTGAGCACGATGGAAAGGGAGAATCCTGAAATCCCCAAGAAGTTGAGGAGGAGATAAAGGGCATGTAGGGCAGAGTGACACACTGAGAGAAGAAAAGGAGTTACAAGCCACCGCTGCCTTCCATCACCACGGGAGAAGTGAGGTCACTGCCGAACAAGATGGATGAGCTGGCAGCCCGAGGAGCCAGAGAGTGTGTCGTGGAGCAGTATGTTAGACTGGGACTTACTCGAGCACCTCCCAGACTATGACATGTCTGTAGAAGGCCTTCAGAAAGTACAGAACCCTTTATCAGGGGGACACCACTTGTTCTGGGTAATAAAGACTGGACTGGAGAACTGTTAGAACCCATAAAAGTCTGAGCAAACAGGTTGAATATTGATGGTTACTTTTAAACTGTTGGGTAATGAGGGAAAGTCTGTGAGAAAAATGTAACATGGGAGTTGGCCAACACGTTTCCAGAGCTGTTCTTTCTTGATTTAAGAAACAATGTTGAAGCTGAATTGTGGTCTGGAAATTCAGGACAGGATCTGTACTAAGTACCTTTTTAACCCCAGCCATGAATGCTGAATGTAATATATATATATATATATATATATATATATATATATATATATATATATATATATATATATATATATATATATATATATATGCAAAGTTTGGCTTTGATTAAGTGAAGTAATTATTTTAGTTCCAGATTTTTTAGCAATCATGTGAACTCGGCCAGCACTAAAGTTCACACTCCCTTCCTGGTCTCTGAAGGGTCTTCACTTCACTCTAACCATGTGCCGCAGGTAATGAGGAATCTATTGAGTCTAAACAAGGCCTGATGATTCCTTTTTCAGCCATAAATAAGTCCATTTCTTTTTTTTTTGCTGGACATAAATGGCAATGTTGTGCGTATATTGGCGAAGGTTGGTTTCTTAGCGGATTTAGGATTATTTGTGGATTCAGTGGGCTCTAAGTATTCTAAAACTGTATGGTAATCCTATGTAGTTTTACGCTATTGATATGAAAGGTCATATTTTCAAAAATCAGGGTGCTCTTGAGTCCCTTCGAGTCATACTTGTGGTTTATGTTAATATTTATTGTGGAATAGAGTCATAAACATGCAAAATTGACTTATATTGACTTGTAATGCCAAGATCTGCCGTTTATTTTGTTGTATCACACCAGAATCCCTATTTGGACTGGTAGGGCTTGAGAGATCTATAAAAAGGCTCGAGAAAGGACTCAGTCCCCGTTTTTGGGGTGTCTGGGGTTCAGAAGGTATCATCACATCTTTGTATCGTTGAAAATAAACATCATTTTTCAGGTACGGTCAGATCCAATCGGAACCCGGTGACTATCGGTCTGACGAAAAGATCCCCCCAGAGGTTGTTGGCTCTGGGGGGAGGGAGGATCTTTCTGGGACTCCGGTGTAGAGCCAAGACTTCCTTGTGAACAACTTGAGATGTGAAAACTGGAGTTAGTGTTGAGAGACAAAACGTACAACCGGATTGTTTTACAAGAAGCCAGTTTACAAGCTACTTTTGAACCAATGAAAAGGTAAATCATCATCAGATGATAGGTAGGTTCCCAATTTGCATTTCAGCGATTGCTTTCCACATGGACTGTTTAGCTGCAACCAACCACAGCCTGCTCGAGAGTGATTGATCAATGGCACTGAGACAAATGGAAACCAGAAGCAGATTCTGGATACATGTGCAGAGAGATTGGCACACTCTCTCTCTCTCTCTCTCTCTCTCTCTCTCTCTCTCTCTCTCAACTGTTGCATTTATATTTAACTTTAGTGATATAATGTAACTGTGAATGTAAATAATGGTGAAAGCAATGCCATCATTCTCATCCTGAAGATTGAAATGGAGAACGTTAAATGTGAAAATAAGAAGAATATTTCCTTTTAATAATAGAATTAGGAAATATGACACAATTTTAAAACCTGAGAGATGAGATCCCAAAAGAGGCTTATTAATACTGAAACTGCTGATGGATCTTTAAGGGTAATGGAGTAATTCTTCCTTTGAACAATCCATCCAGAGTCGGCGAGAGACACCGGGAGGAGCAGAGAGTGGCAGAGAGAACTCAGGTGGCTTGAAGTACATGCCATTTCTGAGAAATATGAAGAGACAGACACATTTAGAAGGAAGGATCAGTCACTTAGCATTAAAATGTAATCATTTAAGAGTTCCTTTTTTGTTGTTGTAGACGTGTAATGCTTCGCAGATGAAAAAGAACATAGTGTATTTTTCATAACTATATGAACAGTGGAGGTTCATTCTTGCTCTCCCTATGGGTGACTCTTAGTCAAACACTTATGGAAACTGTTAAAATCTTGGTTATGAAAGACATGCGGATGCCTCTATATCAGTGGTTCTCAACTGGTCTTGCTCTGGGACCCACCATCACCCTTAATGACAAGCTGCGACCCAAATCCAAGAACATTCTCAACATCTCCAACGTATTTAATGAAAAGATGGTGCAGTTTGAACCTGAGATCGTATGGAGACAGTAGTGTTACATGCTGGGTGTGTGATTGTGTGTGTGTGTAGGGGTGTTGAACGTGCATAACAAAACAATAAGATAAGTAACAGAACCTAAACTAACTCTGCGGCCCAGGTGCATAATAGGCGCTTGGGAATAGAAAGCAATATCAGTATACTCCTTTAAAGGATTTACATTTTGGTGCCATGCTGTTAAATGACAGTAAAAAACATCTTGGCATCAGGCCGCATAGAAAGAATTAAAAAAAAGGAACAAAAAAAGGCCAAGGCCAGTTTTATTTTGAAAAATGAGCAGATACATCCGTCTGCGCGTCTGAACCTGTTACTCTTGATGAAGAGGCTACGTGAGAACGTTGCCCAAAAATGAAACTTAAATGTGCGTTTCAAGTCTGCCGGAGTGCCGGTGTTCTAGATTAAAATCAAGGCAGAATGTCCTAAAATCGCCAAAAAACTCTGAAAACCTGCAAGAAACATCCAAACCATGAGTGTGAATACAGACCAGCAGTGTTCAGAGGTGGAATTTTACTTCGTTACTGTACTTAAGTAAATTTTTACGTTTCTGTACATTACTTAAGTAAAAAAAATAGTGCATACATTTTACTTTTACTCCGTTACATTTTTAAGCTATTATCTGTACTTTTACTCCACTACATTTCTACAATATGTGTCGTTATTTGTTACATTTTATGAACACAGTTTTGCTAAAATGTTGCTGAAATGTTGCTCCACCCGCAGATTGACCCTGAGAGCACACACACTGCAGGAGGGGCGGGGATCTCCCAGAATACACCACGACCCAACAATAACACCAGTCCGCGTAGTGGGATCCGAGCTACGCTACAGTTAGCTGCCTATTCTCCCTGATTACTTCGGTATTACAAATACATTGATTATACGTCTGTGTTATACTGCAGTGAGTTTACTGCACTAGAAGGAGTTTATCACCCACTTTGGGCTGCATTCACAAACAACATGTCTTAGAGAAGACCGGACCCAGCGCAACACGGGCCATTAGCGGCCCCTCCGGCCAAGCGGTCTTCAGACCGGCCCCGTTACCGGCCTTACAACGCCCCTTTTCTTTCCTCCGTAGAGTTTAGGAATTTAAATATGCTTAAATTTAGCGAGAAAGCAAGAAAACAATAACACAAACACATGATTATAAATGTATTTGCGATGCACTATAAAACTAAACTAACTAAGTGTATAAGCAACGCATACGCGTATTATCAACGCATTTGTGATACGTCAATCACAGACGTAATCAGGGATTCGACATTCGACAGACAACATGGATCCAGAGTCAGCCTCGTATGAGCCCTCGGATATGAGCCACTTTTGGCCCCATTTAAAAAACATGTTCGATTTCAAAGGCCCCAAGAATGACTCATGGAGGTTTCAATGCCTTTCCTGTCTATGTCGATGTCCCTGACTTTTTGAAAAATAAAACATATATTTAATTTGGTTGCTTATATTTAATACTAGTGACTTATGTAGAGGCATAAGTATTACCAGCAGCTATATCTGCATTCTTTAACAAAATGGTACAGCCCTAGACATTGTGAGAACCCATTGCGTGGGTATTTTTAATACTTAAGGTAAATTTAAAAGTAAGTACTTTTTACTTTTACTTAAGTAGGATTGTTGATGTAGTACTTTTTTTTCAATTGATTTTTTTCCAAGCAAAGGCCCGCGACCCATTAAAAACGGGTCCACCACTGCTCTGTATGACCTATATACAGGCACGTGCACAGACATTTTGGGGGGCAGGTGCTCAAACAAAAAAAAGGTCCCCCATCGCCAAAGTAATTTATGAAATTAAAAATAATAATAAAGAAATTAAAAAAGTAGGACAGTAGGACATTTTAAACTTGGTAACTCAAATTATTAAATTGAATAAATAAATGAATAACAGGCAAAAACAGACAAAACAATGCCATATCGTATAACCAAATGCAATCAAAAAATATTCTAACTTAAAACTTAAAAAACTCTGCTCTGGATAAATTAAAAAATATTCACAAGAGCATCCTCCTTGGTGCCATCTCTTGGAAGAATTGTATTACTTCACTGTATTTATATTGTATTGTAAGGTATTGTATTTATTTCAATGTCTTGCTCAATGGCAAGAAGATCGGAGAGTCTTTCTTCCCCACAGAGAGTCCTGAGCCTGTTCTTTATTATCTTCAGGTTTGGAAAGGATCTTTCCACTGAAGCTGTTTTCACTGGCAGCGACACATGGATCCTTACCATCTTGTATATTAGGAGTGCTCCCACTTTTTTGGCTCGTGAGCTACTTGACCAAGTCAATGACCAAGTGGTATATTAGTTAATGATAGCACACAGAAAAATATGGTAATGAATGCTGAATGGAATGTAACCGGATGCACTAATTTACAGACTGAAATAAATGTCAATAATTTTAGAGGTTTTGGCATATCGATATTTGGAGCCTGTATTTTATAAAGTTCACCCAACAGCACACAATCACGTCTTCATCACCAGTTCCATTGTTAGCACCGAGTCCTTTTGGACGAAAAGTTTCGTGCGATTTGTGAGAGGAGGTTGAAGTTGTGGAGACTTTTTTCTGGCGGGGCCAAAGTGGAGGTGTCTGAACGGCTGGGTGGACGGAGCTCGCAGCAGTGGGCTGTGAGCAGTGAGGCTGCGAGGGAAGCAGCGCTGCAGCTTTCCGCTTTACAGGCTCAGACGACTCTGGCTCCGCTCACAGCTCCAGCACTTATCTCCCCTGAGCAGGTGTGTGTACGAGCAAGCATGGATTTATCTGACTTGTTTTTCCCAACATTTAGATGGGTGCATTTGCAACTGTGGATTTCTGTGTGTGTGTGTGTGTGTGTGTGTGTGCGTATTGAATGTATGCATAATTTGTCTGTGCAGTTTCTCCACATTTGCAGGTGTGTAGTTTATATATGTTTCCTGTATCTGTGGATGTGTGTGTTCATACACTGTTCATTGTGTGCGTGGAAGTATTTGATTGAGTTTCATGGAGAGGAGATTGTGCTAAATTGCTGAGAGGCTCTGCTGTTATCACAGTGAAAGTAGAGAAAGACGAGGCCCAAACCAGAAACAGTTTCAATGAGAGACACTTTTCAAAAACACCTTCCTCTCAACTGAAACTCGATTGTAATAGCGCTTGCAATTTTCCACAGTGGACAATGCGGCACTCACCGTGTTGGCAAAGTCAAGACACTGTTGACGGAACCGTCTGTGTGCTGCTTCGCAGCCGAGCCAGGAGAGTCTCTGCAACAACTGACTTCACATGCACGCGTTCTCTACGGTTCTAACTCTCGCTGATCTTAGAATTTCCACACACCGACGCCGTCATGTATTATTCTCATTATTACACTCAGCTCCACCACTGCGCTGTTTACTGTTTGAAGTAAACCCGTTTGTAGCAGTGGATGACTGAGAAAGACCCAGTGGAGGCGAACAAATGGCTCAACGTCACCCCCTCACTTCTCACTAGGTGTCAACACTCACAGGCTGCTCATTAGTAAAGTAAAAGAAGGAACCTGCACTTTCTGTCAGAATGTATATGATGTTGTGCTAATGCAGCACTTTACTTTGTAACATCTGCAACAGGCTGGAACATAGAGTAGAAGGATCTGCTCCTCCACGGACAACCATCCAGTGCAGGCAACTCTTGCCACCATTACGACCCTTTTTGTTGGTTACAGTTTTCCCACAGGTAACAAGATTGCTGTAGAAATTACAGTAACTTCCTGGCAGCAATTAGCATCCAAGTAGCTGTAGTATATTTCACAGCATGCTTACTGTAAAATGAACCACAGACCCTTGGAATACTGTAGTCATTTTTATCGTAAAATACTGTGCTTTAGCCATGTACAATTTACACTGTACACTGTATTCATTTTAATACTGTAAATGAATACAGTAAAAATAATTGCATACTGTAAAAACAATCAATAAAAGTCATTTATTTAAATATTACAACATTTTAAATACACATTTTTACAATTTCTTTTTAGTTGGGGAAAAAAAAGAACATACAACATGGAGTCAACATGGAACAGGAGTCCTCTTCCCTGCAGCGGAAAGACGGAGAGACATTGGTTACTGGTTCCCATTAGAAATACCGCAACATGTTTCCACTGCTAATGAAGTCAGCCTATGTTGTGTTTTGTCTACTGGGATCTTACCAAGCATGATGAGCCTTGAGGCTCTGCAGGGACACCTGGGCCACTCTGAGGCAAATTTTGTATTTGTGATTTTTAGCTATGTAAAATAAACTCAATTGAATTGACTTGAATAATTAACCTACAGTAGTTGGACATATTAACTGTTGTATATTTAAAAAAAAACAGAATAATAATTGTAATTCTGTGTTGTTGAGTCATTTAGAAGGTACAATTCTGATGTAGTGTTTGGGACATGTGTTCCTTTGTTTACACTTTACTTCATTTAAGTTCTTATTTTACACCCAACAACAAGTTTTTTCCTCCACCTAATTACTATATCACACATGTGTTCTCTGAGAAGTCCTGAATAAAGTTTTAATATTTTGAGAAACTACTTGTGATATTACTATCGATGTTATTACTTTGCTGATACTATCTGTCTGGACAGACACACACAACCCCATTGATATTCTCTCCGGATGGATGAAATTATTTTCTGATACTGTGCATAAATCACAGAGTATGATTTTAGTTCAACATCATTCAGATGCAGAGAGACCATGGGCTTTTTAGGAAATAATTACCAAGGTCCAGACCTTTGACTTCAGCCATTAAAGTCTGTTCAGGCAATTTGTAATATTGGGCTATATAAATTCAAATTGACTTGACTAATGTGCAGATAAAGTAAAATGAGAAAACACAAATTCCATCATTGTCGGGAATCGGCAAATGACACTTTGTATCAGTACTGGCATTCAATTAATTCTGTAATCTTGTCATGTCCTCTTGAATAAAGTCACTGATAGAAAACTTTTGTATTGAACTGGTTTGTTTTATTTTTTTAGAAACTTAATAAATAATATGAAAACTAATCATATCATCATTTCACCCATCATCCCCAACTGACATATTGTCTTTTGATATTCAGAACCACATCAGCTCACAGACTGATTCATCCCCAAGTGGAGGTCAGTTCATGAAGGAATAATTCTTCAACATCCAATCCTCAAACTCACTGACCAGGTGAATTGTGTTTTTCATTTGGAATTCCCGGACCTGAGGCGACTGCCAGCTTTCATATGTAGTACATTCATGGTACTTTAAAAAACATAGTTTGGGAATGAAAAACACGCCCCAAACTCAACCAATTACCCGAGCCCTAAGTAGAACAAACCTGTTCTCTTCCACGTTGACTCAGTTCTGACATGATGTGCGACAGACGAGCAAAATCTTAAACCGCTTACATGTTAAAAACGCTGCTTCTCAACCTTCCCGGACGACCAGCTATATGAAAGTACCCTGTCACAAAGTTGAGGAATCATAAGGATGTTTGGCTGGTGGTCCTCCTCTCCTACATCTGTTCTAACCTAACAACATCAGAAACACTTACCGGCACCCTTCTTTATGAAGCTCTGTTTTAGGGACTGAAGAGACGGTCCTCACTCACGAGTCTCCACCCTGCCTTTCTCCAGCCACCGGATGCCAGCAGTCTCTCACCGCACCCCTCCAACCTTCTTTCAACGACCCCCTCTACCCTTCTTGTTCCTGCTCCTCTACATTACCTCATTCTTCCGTCCCTCAATCCCCTTCCCCACATCCTTCCTTCCTTCCTCAACTCCTTTCCGCTTTCTTAACCCAACCCTCTTGTTCCATCTTGCAATAAACCATCTGTAAAGTCATATCGCTATTGGCGATGAACTTCCTGCTAAAGGGTGCTGTAGAACATCAAAGCTCAAAAAAATCATCAAGGCGTGCAAACTCTGTAGCCGGTTGATGCAGACTGTCGCCCAAATGCCCCAAAACTCTAAATTCAAGAGGGAGCCAAAAAGGAAGTAGTATAAAAAAATATGTGTCGCTGATGGTGGCTGAAGATTATAAAATACATACATGTGATGATTTGGTTGGCATGGACAAACAACTGGCTTTTCATTCCGTAAAATGACTCAAATGTTTCCATTTCGTTACAAAACGAGACTAAAGATATAATGGATAATACTCAGTATGTAATGTATGGTTGCCTTAAGAGTGTTGCTTTTTGGAGTTGGTCGTAAGTAGACCCAAATGCAGATCAAAGACCAGACTGCAGATGAAGTTTATTAAAGTTATTGCAGGAGTTTCTAAAGCAGGACATGAGCAGGGAGAATGATCAGCAGGAGAACGTCAGTAAAGAGACGGGGGCGAAGAGAACCACCATCACAAGATGGATGGTTGAAAATTGTGATGGAAATATATGAGTTAGAATTGTTAACCTCCAGAATAAGAGCTCAAGAGAAGCAATGTCGTGACAAATTAAGGAAATGGACAATTTTTACCAGTCAACAACAGAACAGATGAACACATAAAAAACACTTGAATGTTTCTCAGGATTTGTTGTGTGTTTAGGAGGATGCAGCAAACCAGACCCTTTTTGTTGTAGTTATTACTGTTTGTTTTTCATTTCTGTATATATGAAAAGGCAAAAAATAAAGCCAAAAAAAAGAGACAGCGAAAATGGAGAGTTGGGGTTTTTCATGGTGGCAGGTGAAGCACAGGGAGCAAACAATCATTGGACGAGGAACAAATACACAAGTGGGTTCTCCCAGTATAACCTGAACGTAAATACTAAGACGTCCTGATGGTGAGTGGAAGGACAGCTGATTGATGAACTGACTGCAGGTGTGTGGAGGGGTGACGAGCAGATGACCTGTCGGTGTGTTGGTAGGCTGGGTCCAGGATAGCAGCAGGACAGGAACCAGCAGTTGATCTTCGTTGCAGTAGTGTGGGAAGAAGCCACTGTGAACTCCTCTCGCTTTGAGGCCACCGCACCACCATGCAGACCCTCATGCATACAAAAAAATAAACTTTCGTCTGCACATGAAACTCAGTTAGGTTTATGAATAGATGGTGAAGTACTTAGTTAGATTGAGGAGAAGCTTGTTGTTTGGGTTGGCATAAATACAGAAGTTCAGTGACAAATAAACCAACAGTGATTTTTGCGTGTGCTTTTGCAGTCTCTATACTTCCTTGTTCATGATTATGTGGGAAACCTACAGATTGTGGCGTATTGTTTTTCATAGGCATAGTCACAAAAGCTGGATGTCTTTAATGGGCTGGTTATATATATCTATATATATCTATCTATATATATCTATCTATATATATATAGATAGATATATATATATATCTATATCTATATCTATATCTATATATATATATATATATATATATATATATATATATATATATATGTTAGGCAATCCCTTCCTTCAGTACATCACTGTAATGGATCTGTAGTTTTTACACTCGGTGGTCAGTGTAGTAAAAGCAGCACCATGGAGGCCTGCTGCCTCACCACGTTATGCCATGTGTTGGCATCACAGGGATGTCCTGCTCAGTCTTTACTCTGGTCCATTTGGTTGCAGTCGTATGTAAGTGTGTGTGTGCGTGTGTGTGCGCGTGTGTTTGGTGTTCTGGATGCGACAGCATGTGTGGGTTTTGTGGTGCAGTGAATGCGTTTTTGCGTGTGTGTGTGTGTGTGTGTGTGTGTGGTGTTCTTTTAAGAGACTTTTTTTTAAGAATATCAAAACTCAAAAGTCTCCTTCTTCCTCCCCCTCTTTCTTTCTCCCAAGCCCACTACATCACCATGGCAACCGGACCAATCAGCTTCACTGAATATGCCAGATAAGTCCGACTTGAAAGACTAAGAAAATCCCTCCTTACCTCCGGTCGCTCCCTCCCTCTGACCCTCATCTATTCCTCTCCCTCCCCCGCCTTCCTTTTTTCTTTATCTCTTCCTTCCTTGTCACTCCTTCGCTGCCGTACACATCACTGTTCTCTCTTTGTCTCGTCCTCCCCTGCATGACTTTCCCTACCTCCTATCTCATTCCCTCTCATCCTCTTTCTCCTCGTCTGCCTTACTTCCCCCTCCATGAATCTCTCTCCCCTCTTCTTTTATTGCATTAAACATCTCTCCCGCTCTCCTTCTGCCCTCCCCATGCTATTTCCCCCCCTTCCTCTCTCTTCCCTTCCTTCATTGGATTAAAAGACACACCCAGACATTGTGCAAAAGCATCTCTCTGCATGGCAGAGGCCCGTAGTGAGATATGAGGACTGGCATGCTGCTGACACTCACCATCTGTCCCCGAGACATAGGGACCCAGAGTGAGAGGAAAGCGGGAGGAGGAAGAGGAGGAGGAACAGTGCAGGCTTATAGGAAGCCGCCAAGACAGCCTCTCAATTTGTGCTTCATGCTTCAAGGGCATAACTGCTGCTCTACTTACAGTATATGAAGCAAAGCTTTAAATTTGGCAGTGAAAAAAAAGCTTTATCCTTCCACAGATATGGGAATCGATACGAACAAACGAAAGTGCGGCAGAGCCAGCGAGCTGTAAGAGTGTTGGCAAATGCTGGAATGTGATCTCATCACTGGCCGCAGGTAATAAAACACTTGCTTGTGCGTCTAAAAGTGGGAATTTAATCGCTCTTCAAACAGATACTAAATCAACTCGCGTTATTACCCTTAAAGGACCGGTAGTTTTGCACAACCAGCATAGAAGGCGCTTTCAACTTATCAAACTGAAACCATTTACCGATTCATGCAAGTGGAGGTCTAACTTTAAACTTTTTTTCTCACATTCCAATGGACCATTTGTTTCAGTTCATTTTATTACTCAGTTCAATTTGTGATAATGTTTTTATGCCTCTACGCCGGCAGCAGCAGTGGCCGGAGGCAGTTTGCCTTGTAGTGGCAGGCCGTCAGGGCCTTCTAAGCCTTCTCAGAATCACAAAGTTATAGCTATTTTATCATTTAATTGTTTTCACAAATACACTACATGTATTATAATATTTTTTCCCAATTAGCTTAGTTAGTTATTTCCTCATTGTACAGCTCTTGTCTTCCTCTGTTGCTCTGCTTCAGCCTGGAGCGCCTGGGGCTTTTTTTAAGGAGAGCTTTCATTCAATCAGATTTCATCCAATCAGATTTCACCTATCTCTATGGAAGCAGAATGCCTTCAAGCTGGCCTTTGCGGATTAAAATACACGGAGAGTAGATATTATTGTTGATTGTCATAGTCTTGCTGTAGTCTTTTAACTCTCAATGGCTTAAGGAGGAGGAGAAACGAACACGGACCGGGTGGTGGATTTACTGAGGACGCCTTTCTCACGAAGGGTTATAGGCATGTTTGGAGGTGACTGTCCTCATTGGCCTTCATGGCCATGGGCGGACTGGCCATGGGGACGGGGTTGGAGCCGGCCCACCTTCATTCCCAGTCGGCCCTCCCTCTGACTTGCGCAGCCCCGACTACATTCTGTGCTTCACAAAACACGTTAAATTGACTCTAAATCCGAAAGTCACAAAATCACAGAGTGAATTTTATACAACTCCTCGCGATCTGTATTCACACTCATGGTTAAGATGTTGCTCGCAGGTTTTCAAAGCTTTTTAGTCATTTTAGGACAATCTGCCCTGATTTAAATCCAGAACACTGGCACTCCCGCATACTTGAAACGTACATTTAAGTCTCATTTTTGGGGCAACGTTATCACGTAGCCTCTTCACATGTGTCAAGACTAAGAGGCTCAGATGCACAGATGAATGTATCCGGTCATTTTTCAAAATAAAACCAGCCTTGTTTTTCTTGTTGTTTTGTTTTCATTCTTTCTGTGCGGCCGGATACCAAGGGGACGTTGCATCACTCTCTCGCAGATGAAGCCATTTTTGAGCGTGATTCAACAGCATGGCACCAAAACGTAAATCCTTTCAAGGAGTGTACTGATATTGTTTTTTATTCCCATGTGACTATTATGCACCTAGGCCGGCAGAGTTAGTTTAGGTTACTTATCTCATTGTTTTGTTATGCACCTTCAACACCACACACACACACACACACACACACACACAGTAACTCCTGGGCCACTTTTTTACCCCCGTCCGCCCCTGAGAAGGACCTGGTACTGGAACTAAAGCGCACTGATATACTGTACAACCACGTCATTGAACTGTTTAACAAAAAGAGGAGGTGGCGTTAATGCATTTCTAACAAAATGTGACCGCTTCTTGTGAATTTGTTGTTGCGTAAAACATGCATTTTCCGTTAATGACGCAGCATCCCGTCATGTGCATATTTATGTATACAATATAAGACGGCAAAGAAGGCCCATGTTGAAAATGTTTGTCCCGCCATTGGGTTCTTGTGACCAAATTCAAAAACACTGCTGCTGTGGATCACCCTAATGAGCGAAACAGAGTGAGAATATGCTGAGTGCATGACGGCACAAGCAAGAGAGGGAAGGGCTCTAGTCATTTTGCTCTTTCTAATAAATGATGACATATACAACAGAAATGTAACGAGCACACACTCAGCCGACTGAGGAGAGAAACACTCTGCCCGCCTCCTTTGCTTTGTTTCATTACATTTACACAAACATCATAGGTGTGCCACAACAACACATCAAACCTGCTGTCATGTTTTTTTTTATCTGTTCATAGACATATTTACCTCCCCATAATATTGTTTTTATTGCTGTATCCTTCTCTGTCTCTCTCTTCCCTAAAATGTTACTTCTTGCACCTGCAGTCTGTCTAGCATGAAGCTGAGCGGTGCATCTTCCATTCTCCAAGGCTTCACCTGATCCTCCGGGGCTTGGAGTTTACCTCATCAGCAGCTCATATTGGTTAGAAGTGGTTGCCAAATGAATAAATGTAAATGTCCGTCTGATATGGTGGAAATGAAAACAGGAAAATGTGCAAAAGGCGCTAGTGTCTACCTCCTGACTCCATAAGTCCTTAAACTATTTGCTCAAAAAGGTGCCAAGGCGATAAGATACGAACGTGTTGGAGTATGTGCACCCAGTGTTTCCTGGGAAGCTATTGATGGTTATGCAATATGAAGCCCATGTGGTTGCCTCCACCAACCCATGATGTTGTAGTTTGCATGCATGGCTGTTCAAAATATCATCACTTTATCATTTTTTCCTTTGAGACATTTGTGTTAAATTGTCGGAATTAGCAAAAAATGATTAAAAATATATACAAATATACATACAAATAATTGAGTTATGGCCAAAAAGCAGTGGCGTGTATTTTCTACCTGGGCCTTCTTTGCCCTCTGATATCGTATACACAAATACGCGCATGAGGGGATGTTGCGTCATTAACAAATTCACAAGAAGCAGTCACATTTAGTTAAAAATGCATTGACTAAGCAATCCTTTAACAGCGCTAATTATTTGACCAGGCATTAACTGCATGCAGGTGCTGCACTTTAAATCTTTATCAAAAATGAAAATAAAAAACTAACATACACATCATAACTGCAATACAACGCCACTGCTTTTACTTTGAAGGAGATTTATGTACGTGAGCGTGCTTCCATAGCTTCACCGACAGGCAGTGTTGACGACTTGCAGACTTGAGCGTGACGTGAAAGCACGTATTGTTATGTAGTTTCTGTTCTCAGCAAGCAGCGGTGCTGCCGAGAGCCGCTCGCCTCACTAAGCTCTCAGAGGCGGTCTGTCTCACAGGAGCCTCGCTGCAGTCTCCTCGTCCAGATTGAAAGTTAATTGCGCATGTGCAAATCTCCTGACCCTGCGGTCTGATCCACTATGGCAGAGCACTTTGAGTCAGCATCACTTCTGGATCTTTACTCTTCTCTCAAAGAGGAGAACTTTCCTCACGTCTCAAGATGTTCAGTGCACTTGTTCAAGACAACACAGACTGGACTTTTCTCACTGAGGAAGAAAAACTGGAAAACATGAAAAGCACTTATTGCTTTTGTATAAAGTTAATCAGTTGCTGGTCTTTAACATACATCTTTAAGGTAAGCAACAGACTGAACATGGACCAAAGAAGGAGTGACTTACTACCGAACACACTGTTTATGTTGTTCCCTGATGTCTTCCCTTTCAACTGATAATATAAATCTAAAATTTCTGTAGATGCGTTTCATATTCATGTCTAGTGAAGTTCAGGTTAGGTTAGCAAGGTCAGTACAACACAGCTATGCAGCTGTAGTTGTGTCTAGAAATGTCTGGTTCTCAAGGGAACTTTAGTCACACGCCTGCACTCCTCAACACACACACACACCTGTTTATCAGTATGTTGACACTAAAGAAGCAGACTGGACGTTGCACGTCCCTTTCTGTGAGAAGAGATGAGAACACAGGACTCTCCTCCTCTTGACGGGTTAGAGCCAATTAAATGTTACTTTGCTTAAGATATGTTGATGTCGGAAAACCGTGTATTAAAGAGCCAAACTTCCAGCTGTTCTGGGTGTTGTTTTAGACGGTCAACTTGCATTGACTGGACGACTCCCTGCCTTTGCAACTGCAGAGCTTGTTACTTTACCTGTGATCGAGGAAATAAATTCTGGTCAAGAGAAAAGTTGTCGAACTAAATTCTTCTGAAGACGACACCAGGCTTCCAATATTTGAGACACGCTAACAGAACCGTAATGATTTCTTGGCAAATAAGACATACAGCCTTTGATCATACTTGGATGAAAACATTTTTGGGAGTCCATTCCTAATGTAACACTCACTGTGGACTTTTATTTAGTTTGGTTCTCATTGCAAGGAAGGCTCAATGCAGGAAGCTAGCAGGAGGCTGGCAGGCAGAACCCTATATGTCACATGACATGATGTGCGTTCGTTATGCCAAGGAAAAATACTCTGGATGCAGCTGTTAGTTAATTTTACAACTCTAAAACTCTTGTTATATGTACCCTGTCTCCGGCGACAGAAAGTGACATGCCAAATTTAAATCACCGTAACTCTTTGAAAGTTAATGCATTACAACATAGTTCCAAAAGATTCTGAATGCTAAGAAGCGGCTCTTTCCAGTGCTATGCCGAACATTACAGTATTCGTTAAAAAAAATGGCAAAAATGTTGCCTGTGGGGCCAGTGGGGGAGGGGTGGAAGTGAGCAGCGCAGAGAGCAGCAGGCTGGAATAGCAGCCAGATACGCCAGCAGAAAGCATGGCACGCACATAAAGAGGCACATAAAGACCGCGATAGCGCTTCTCCGTTCCTAGCTTGAGTTCCCTGAAGCACAATTACAACAACAGACCAGCATCGGTGTTTCTTAATGCTTATTTATTGCTCGGCGGTCTTTAAGGCTGTGTGCGCTCCCTTGCAGCAGAAGGTGCTACAGCGGTCTTCACGTGCGGTGCGTTCGAAAGACAGCCGTGTGTGTCCTCCGACCTGCTCGCTACGTTCTGCTGCAGGAGAGCGCACACACAAACAGCCTAAAAGAGCGCTCAGCAATAAATAAGCATTAAACACGTTAAATCGTGTCATGGCAGTTTGAGACGGGGTTGACCCTTTCAAAGAAGAATTGAGGCTGCTTTGCATTAACTCTTGGTATTTCCAATTCACTCCCTTCTGCCACATCGCCACTTTCCACACCTCATCCATGCAGCCACAGGTAAACATACAAACTGACAAACCAACCATCTTGGCGGCGTCTCAAGGTAAACCCTGAATGTATTAGGGCCAACCCCCAGAAATACGTTTGTTGTTGACTCGTGTGGGAAGAAGTGGATGTTGTCACTATGACGCCACTCATTGATTGTTAGAAAACAGTTTGGAAGTCTGCAGTTGGGTTATTTGGTCGTAGTCCACTTATTTTATTTGCAACCAGAAGTGACACGGCAGTGTGCTCAGTACAATAGAACAATGGGAACAAATAGCTTTCATGGAGTGAAAACACACCGAAAAGGTTGACAACACTGACAATTCCCAAACCAGACAACACCATGGTAGAGACCTGTCACTCACAAGGTAGCCCCGCCCTAAAGCATCCCCTGCTTTATGGTCTGTTTGACTCTAAATGAGCATACTTTACGAAATGAACATCATGCTGTATTAAAGAAGACTTGAAACTAGAGATTGAGTCATAAACCCATGTTTACAATGTTTACTAAGGGAATACATCAAGAGAAAAGTAGAGTCATTTATATAGACTTCTATACAACCAGACGAGTTGCCAACTGGTGGCCACGAGAGAGAATGCAGCTTTAACACATAACACATGGACTTCTACACAACCAGAGGAGTCGGCCCCTGGTGGTCAGGAGAGAGATTGCAGCTTTAACACATGAAGCATAGACTTCTACACAACCAGAGGAGTCGCCCCCTGGTGGACATTAGAGTGAATGCAGGTTCACGGCACTTCAGCATCGGCTTTGTTTTTCAGCCTGGGCTCAACAGTGACTTCCCTTTTCATTTCATATTTTGCGCTTGTTTATAATCGTGACCAGGATCATTCTCGAACCGCCTAGTTCATAATGTAACCATGTTCATGAAGGTTGTCGGACATTGACAAAGTACTTATTTCAACCCATTTTTCGAAACCTATCCTTCATGTAGCGTTCATCATAAAACAAATTTGTGAATCCAACAGTGAGGTGGAAGAGTTTTGGAGGACAGATAGTGTTGTCCTGCTGATCGTGACTTCAGATCAGACCACGCTTCATATGTCAATATGCCAGTTTGAACATTTATATTCTTTAAATAATGCAACAGTTATATGGTGGACGCTTTGTGTGTCTGTCAAACATCAGCTATACACCCAAAATATGTCTCATTATCCAGAAGGTAGATAAATTTGCTGATTACGTTTCAGCTCCGTATAGACTGTAGTTATTGTTGGTCAGCTCCTTCATTGCAGAGGAAACCGTTTCTTATTGTATTTGTGTAATATACTGTATATGAAAGTCACGACAAATGTGGAACTACATATTACTTTTAAAATGCAATGCAAAGATATAGATAAAGAACGTGGAACACGGCAGTGTAAATACCTCAGATCAGATTTCTGCAAATTCTTAAATATTGGTATCTTTTTGATTTCTATCATGCAGAATTTTTGGGGTTTGTGATGCCACTGCTCACATTCAAAATTAAGTCACCTATTTCCTCTCATTCCACCCACTCGTAGTCCTCACTCACACGCTATTTGTGTCTGTGTCTTTGTGTCTGTGGAGCGATTTGGCCTGTAACCTCTCCTGGTGCTGAGCTCTAATTACTGACATTTCTCCTGAGAGGTGCCACTGCATTGTGGGTGTTTCAGCACCTTTCATTCCATCAGTAGGAGCACTTGGAAAGGTCACACTCCACATAACACACAGTCTGGTGAATCAATGAGCCAACCTTCGCCTGATGTGTGTGCATGCGTATATCTGTGTATGTGTGTGTGTGTGTGTGTGTGTGTGTGTGTGCGTGTGTGCGTGTGTCAAGGACATGTGCATGTATTCCAGTGTGTTTCTCTTTAGGGGCTTTCATAGGGCCAGCAATAGAACAGTCTCACTTTACTTTGGATAGAAAATGAAAGTGTGATTCCTGATCACGATTCACTTAAATCTCACACCAACAAATTTGTTTCCCAATTAGCTGAACGCATTTTGCCACAGGGGAGATGGTGTTTCATCCCCCCTCTCCCTGGGGATCTTTCTTTATCCCCGCTGGGATATAGAAATGATCCCACTCAGCTTTTATGCTCAGGGTGAACCTTGGCCTGATCTGTGCTTGACCTCACCAAAATGAGAACAAAACCACAAGACAGCCAGGAGCTAACAGAGATACTGCAGCCGTTCTCAAACACCAATGCTTTCAGCGTAAGAATGGACGCAGCAGGCTTTCAAGTAACTACGATGTAAACCCGTTTGTATCATTGGACACTCCCGCAATACTTCAAGATTGTGACGACGTAGTTTAATCAAATATCTTAGTACATATTTTTCAAGTTACGTTTTTCATGTTTTACTTAATTTACCGAATGTACTTATTTTACGGCCAACCTTGAAGTTAACCATGTGTTTACTGCAGTGGAGCCACCACGTGTCACAAATAGATGACCAAGGTCCTGACCAAGCGTCAGTATTAAACTAGTCTTGATAAGAACATGATGGATACTGATACATCAACACTTCTATTTGACTTTCAGTTTGAAAGTATAGTTTTGAAAGTTTAGTATTCCAGTTTTTGAAATATAGCAGCTCTATATTTTCTTCTGTTTATGCCCCAATTACAGCGTGCCAATAGGACTTCAAAGTAACAGATTAGTAGCAGCTTGAAACAAGTCCTTTTTTCTCTTCGCAGCCCTGTGGATCTGCAGATTTGGCAGAAAAATGCTTACATCAAAGTAACAGAGCTGTGTTTGGGACTCGGCTGATAGACTTGATGAGAGGTTCATTCCAAAATTAGATGCACACCTCTTAAAGAACATTACAACCACTCCCGTATTGACGACTGGGATTAGATTGCTATTGCAACTTGGGAGTCGAGATTTGTAGAGAGATACACTGATCAGATGTGTATATTTGGAAACAGAGCTGTTTGTTTCTTTGATATTAACAGCGTTTCAAACTTGATAAAACTGTGTCATCTTTTGTGCTTCAGTGCCCCGAGGGCTACGACATCCACACTCTGTGGGTTGAACTTTAGTAGCACTTTCTTCACAGAGCAAGCTATGTGTTTCTCCTACTCACTGTACTCACAGGGGTTGTTGTGAGGTTGCAGGTTGCAACCTCACAACTAGATGCCACCAAACCCTGCACACTGCACCGTGAATAGGAACTTCATAATAACTCTATACATCATCCCTGTGTGAAAAGCCAGATGGGTGGATGAAACAAAGAAAGCTTTTTATTAGTCAAATTCAGAGAGGCAAATGAAAATAAATATACGCACTCTTTTTAACAAATGTCTAAGTTCATACACATAGTTTTGTTAAAACCAGACTAGTTTCTGCATGTGTTCTGACCGACGGCGTCGTCGGGGAAGAGTAGCACCCACCCTACGGGTTCCCCGCTGGCTCAGCGGTTGCTATGTTGAAAGCTGTGCGGAGGCAATTTAAATCCTTTCAATCTACTTTGTAACACCTTAAAAATGTCAACCTGATGATGATGATTGAGCTAAAGGATCTTCGATACTGAAGCAGCTGCAACAATCAACACCTGTCCAACACTTTCCCACCTTGACAGTCACCTGATTGTTACACCCTGCGTAGTGTCTGAATGCTCGATAGTCCTTAACCCCTCTCATCAGTGTGAATGATGACATGCAGCGTTAAAGAACTTTGAGTGGTCAGAAGACTCAAAAAGATCTGTGCAAGTGCATTGGAAAGTATTACCCACAATTTTGACAAGTTACTAAATTGAGCACAGAAAAGTAATTGTATAATTTGCGTAAGGTCACTGTAATCTTCCTTCCCCTTCTTGTAAAAGATATGTCTCAGGAATGCCTGGAGGGAATTGTATTACATCTGTCCATGTGTACATGTCATAGGCTTTTATTTGTGTCCATGTCCAGACGTTTTAGAGATTTGTTTATCTCCCTGAAGCAGTTTCTGTCCAGCTGAAGACAGAACCTATTCTTGCACTACTCACACATCCCTGCAGCTTTTCCAGGCAGTTAGTACACTGTTTCCTCTTCAGAATTGCCTCCGGTCTGTTCTTTTCCCACTGTCCTTCTTTGTGTTGGTGGGGACAGCAACGTGACCTTTAGTAGGGGGTTTAGGTGGGTCAGTAAATGGTTGAACTCTCAGAAACTATACTAATACTATTATTTACAACCGCAACATATTATTTACAAAGAAAACACCGGGCCACTGAAGGCCACTGAAAGTCTCTGCCCTGCTGCTCTCTGCTGTTCTCTTATCTGCTCTCTTCCTCCCCTCCCCCACAAACAAGCTCACCGCTGTTTTTTTTACCTTTACCGTAATGGACCGCAAAATACCGCATGGCAATGGCAAGCTGCGCTTCTTAGCGTTCAGAATCCGTTGGATTTTTGCGTGCTTGTTACTTCTTGTTGCCGGCGATGGGGTCCGTACTAGAAGAGATAACTCAAGAATGCATATGCTAATTGTGAAAATATAAAACAAATGTGTGAAAGGATTTAATGGTGAAGAGATTCCATTTTGGACATACGGATGTGAACTGATGGAGCCGATAGATCTAGTTTAAAATTAAAAAAAGAGAAATATCAGATTTTTTCCAGATGGCTTTAGTTGTGTTGCCTGTATGTGTTTTTTGTTGTTGTTATGGGAATCCAAAACTGTAGTAATTGTTGTATGACTTTCCAATGCAGATGGCACATGTGAGAGGACTATTCTCCTCTCCTCCGATTACTTTCCCTTTCTCCTGCAGATGATGCTTGACTGTTAAGTGTATGGTAATGATCTGCGAGTCTTGCGGTGATTTTGCAGAGCACACCTCACTTTAATTGCACAAGGGAAATTAATTGGGTTACACAGTAATTACACTCAGAAAGACATGCAAGGAAGACGGTTCTCGCAAGTGATTAACTCCTGTGGAACTGTCTCATTTGGTTTAGGTGTGCTTGTGGTGTTTAAAAGCATGTGGCGAGGAATTGGTGAAGCCCCGGGGGGTTCATGGGATCACTCAGAACCCCAGGATCCCATGGGGCTCTGGGCAAGAGTCTGATGCTTATTACCGAGGGAGCGATGGCAGTTACTGTAAGAATTGTCTCTCTGTGTTGCTGTTGGCCTCTTTCGTCGTGGGAATAGAGAAGTAACGTGAGAGGGAGACGGCTGTCCTCGTTTCTCTGGATTTGTGGTGGTGGGAGTTCTTCAAATCCCAGAAGAAAAGAAACACAGATGCAGGCTTCCTTTTTTCCTCCAGATTCCACAGAGCTGCCAAAAAAGTTTTTTGATCTTAATACTGAGGCTTAGGTTTGTCCGTGTATCAGCATTACACCACACACACACGCAGAGGAAGAGGCTGAAGACGAACACTGACCACAGAGAAGGAAGAGCGGTAAAATGAATGGTGTAGAAGCAACTGAAAGGTCTGCACGAGTAGATATTACATTATTAAACATTTTAAAAAGCCTTTTTCCCATTACGAAAACAAGATGACTGATTACAGTCAAAGAGTGAATCATTCGTATGTAATATTATTGACAACTCATGATGAGAACAGTCACTGCACCCATGAATCGTTGAAATTGCTAGCATCACATAAACAACATTGAAATATTCTGCAGCCCAAACCTCATTGATCTCCTCCACTGAAATAAGTTCTCGCTCTAAAAATGATACGTGAAGACATAAAAAAAAAGCTGAAAAGGACTATTAAAGCAACTGTAATCAATATTTTTTGAATATATTACCAATGGATCAAATGCCAGTGATGCACCAGGAGTGGTTTATCACCGTATTGCGCTTCCTCTCAGCTTTGTAGAGCTTGTTAGCCTCGTTTGGCTCGCCCTGGTTCCCCCTTTCTGCTCTCATTTCCTCCAGCAGAGGCACTGGTTTCAGTAGGAAAGCTCTCACTCAAAAGATTCAAGCTACCTTTGCCATGTTATGCCTTTTATTTGATCGTGATAGTGGAGAGAGACATGACTGTGGGGAGAGAAGAGGTGACAAGCGGCCATCCTGCAATCACATCAGAGACTCACTGCTCAGGGGAATTGTGCCCTAACAACGCAACCTCACTTCCCACTGATTGGATACCACCACCTGGTCATTGGCCCGAGTTTTCAAAATAGGACGCTCTAGGTTCTCCTTGCAACCCTTTTTGATGTATCAGTATCTCTGTCTGTGTCTAAACTCCGATATGTGTACTAAGGTAGGTTTAAGCAACAACAGTCGTTCAATCAGGAGAGACAAGTCAGATGAAGAACAGATTTTACTTTATTATTATTAGATGATATGTAATGTCAAAGTCTGGTACAGTCTTTGGCTCTCAGACTCTACATAAAGACTTTTAATTGAGGAGCTACAGCAAGATGAATCCCCCCAGTGCAGACCTGGTGATGGTGGTGCTGATGAGGCTGATGGATGTGATGAAGACTGGGTGGATATGGAGGGGTGTGTAACTGCAGCCTGAATGCACTGAAGGTAGAGACAATCATAGTTAAAAGAGACAGCCGCAAGATGATACGATAACCATGTCATTGTGTCACTGTGATATTGGATAGAAGAGACCAGCTGATGAGAACAGCTGATATCATGATTGACAGCACCTAATAATGACAGCAAGGAAATGATGAGTGAGTATGTGTGAGTGGTGAATGGCAGATGAATGAGAAATAAACTCCAGGCTAAGGCATGCAAGGGTAAAGTCTTCCTGCCTGAACTTACGCAAGAGCTTCATTTTGGTTATTTGAAGAAAAGATGGTGCTTTGAGTTCAAATGAGTTTGTCACATGGAACAAGTCACTTTGTCACATAGCTGGTGAAAACAACATACGAATATATATGTCCCAACATTTTTCATCTTTAATAATTGTGACAATGAAACCTGCAGAGACTTCCCCAATTCTTATCATATTTGTACTTATATGTACAAATATGAACCTGACCGGACAGATGCCCTTGGTCTTTCAGCCCGGAAAGCAATGGAATTTGGCTAAACTTTTCCCCAGGTCTTTCTTCCAACTCACTTCTCCCTCCTCCCTCCTCACTCATCACTCCTCACTCTTCACACCTCACTCCTTACTCCTCACACTCCGCTCTCTTGCTCTCTCCAGCTTCTACCACATCACACAATTGGATGTTCTCCCAGGGGAAGCATCCATATTTGTTTATCTTTAAATAACCTGTTTATTCTGCCAGAATGCTCTTGTTTTTCCAGGATGCAGGGAGGGTGTCAGCATGCAGGGGGCGACCCACGGTCCCTTTCATCTCTGCCTTTCATTTATTATTCTGTCTCACCAGCGAGTCTGCAGCGAGAGGCTTCACCTCATCCTTATCAGGCCTGCCTCCAATAATTACAGCACTGTTATTACTGCACCGCTTTCTTCTTTACACACACACACACACACACAACACTTTGAGTTTTTATTAGTGATCCACACAACAGTGTTTTCAGAAATAAATCTTGGAGTGGCTTATAGGCGGTTGTTGCTGATAATCTTTATTCAAAATAAGTTGTTGTTAACTCTGTTACGGTAGAGGGGCAGGGTTATTGATCACATACTTATTTATCACAGGTAGAGGAAGAGTAAAGGACCCAAATGCAGAGAGGAGCAGTTCAGTGATTTTGAAGGTGAATTGATGATGCAAAGGGTTTCAGCCAATGGCAGCAAGTCCATCAGAAGTAGCAGAGGACCTGCTGGTTGACAAGAACGGGAACGGGGCGGGTAGGTCACGGGTAATTTCATAAAACACAACTTTATTTCAATTACTCAATCATTAAATTTAATAGAATTACATAACATTTCAATAGTACAAAGTCTTTGGCGATGGGACTCCATCCTGAATCAGGATGAGCTGAGGTATGATGCTGAGGTCTGATGAGGCTGAATCCCCCTAGAGTCCAGACACTGGTGGTGGTGGTGGTGGTGAAGGAGTTGCTGTGACATAAGAAGCAGGACTGATGCTGATTAAAGGAGCCTGGTGGGAAGAGTCACAACTGGTCTGATCTGAAATGACAACTGACAGCAAGCAGAGAGGAGAACCTGTGCAAAAGTTTGACAACAATGATCTGATTGGCATTGGCTTAAGGAAACTGTGCAGAATCTGATTGGTTAATTTAATTTATCTGAAATTAAAGTCCAGACGTAATAAACCAGAGTTATCCTCCTTTGTTTTAGATTGAATTGAACAAGATAGCGTGGGAGTATAACAAAGTGCAAATTGCCAATGTGCAGGTTAGTGAAGGAGCGAAACAGAGAGTATTGTATTGTTCAGACAGAAACTATGAAGCTGAGCGTTCTCTGTGAGACAGAAGTGAAGGTTGTAGAGGAAAGATTTCCTGTGAGGGTCAGTCTGTTAGAGACCGTGCTCTGATGTCTCCAGTAGGGGGTCAGGACTGATCCTGTACCGCTGTATCGTTTGGAGCAGATTCAGATTGATACAGAAGAGTTATTTTAAAGGATGTCTAAACAATAACAACTCAATAAAAAATAATATGTTTCTAAATGTAGAAACAAATGTGGATTACACTACAGTACATGTCATCATTTACCCATTTATTTACAGATTGACCCTTTAAAATAGATCCAATAAATCTCCACCATGACATGTTGGAGGGCCGGTGGGTCCTGGGAGTGTTGATAGCTCCTGGTAGGATCTCAAGGCAAAGTAGTCTCAGGGGAGTGGCCAGACCAAGTGTGAGTCACACGAGGCGTCACAGATTGGCTCCTGGTCTAGAGGCCAAACTGAAACTTATATACAGACTAAAAAAGAGGAGCGCAGAGGAATAATAACCAGAGAACAAGCTTCCTCTCAGTGCAGCTTTTAACTGAGATTAATGAACCATTGCTGATCAAAGGAAATGCCCGGAGTGAAGAAATGTGCCTTATTTGTCAATGTGCGCATGTGTGCATTGTGCATATGTGAGGCAGAGACAGTGCACCTGACTTTGCAGGAACCCTGCAGAATTAGCAACACAGACCATTTACTCTCCGTGGAGCTGCTGACGGGCCTGCAGCGCCTGATTTTCAGCTGATTACGAGTCACCGAGCTCTCTTTTCCCACGTTGGCCTTTTGTTGTGGAGGAACTGCAGCGTACCTGCGTACCTGCCCCGTCTCTGTAGCGCCCATCGATTCTCCTCTTTTCCCGTCCACCAGCCCTTTCCCTCAAATCAATGCTCCCGAATTGCTTTTTTACCACCGAAAATGTCAAGTGGTAACCAGCGAAGCGCGAAGGGCAGAGGATGTTTCAGAGAATCTTTCCAGGTTGGGCTGTGCCAGATGAGGCTTTCTGAGGAGAACTCAGAGGTGTCGGGCGCTGACAGGAAAATCGGCATCCGAGCGGGAGCCAAACAGCCAGCTGTCACATCCTTTCAGGCTGGAATATAGACATGCATGCAGTCACTCATTTTATATACATTTACACAGGAGGAAAAAAACTAAATATTTTATTTGCCTAATTTATGTGCACTCGTTTTTCTTTCAGCTCTGTGTGAAAGTCTATACCCTGTTTTGCTGTCAGTGGCAGTAGCCTCTTCTCCTTTGATATCTTTGCACACACATCCTGCAGAACAGAGAGGCAGGTGCAGGGACGACGTGTGAACCCGTAAATGTGCAATAAAAGTGCTTCTTCTTTAGCGAAAGTGTTCTGCTGCAGCCCGTTCTCACTCCCCTCCCTCGTCAAGTACCAGTGCTTTGTCAGGCTTTCAACTAACTCAAATGTAAACCCTCCCACGGGATTGGTCAACAGTGGAGCGCATGACGTATAAAGTGTGTGAGTCTGATTAGAGCGGAGGATAGGGAGGTGGATGGGATGAAACATCGGCCATGTTTCCTAAACCTAACTAAGTGGTTTTGTTCCTTCCTGTGAAAAGACAGTATGCATACAGCAAGCATGTATTGACACGCCATCCCTACACATTCAAAACTCGAGGAGCACCTTGGGCATCAATCTCAATGCCAAGGGGCACTGACAAAGTAGTAGAGTGAGAATGTAAAGGAAAAGTCCGCTAGCAGCCTCAGAGGCCGATCACACCAGACGCGACTCTCAAAAACGCGTCGCTAGCAAACCTTTGATTTCCTATGGTATGACGCGCTTTTTAAACCATGTGTGACGCGTTTTTCGGCGCGTTTTTAAAATATTCTCAACTTTTAAGCGCAATGCACAGAGTCGCACAGCTCATCAAGAAAATGGCAACCCCCAACGAGGCGCTAATTTTAGCGTTACTTAATTACGAAGAGCTTGACAATTCTAGAGCTAAACAATACTCTACTGCTCAGAAGATGCTCAAACTGACTCCTGCTCAGCCGAAAGTACAAAAGCACTCGTCATCAAGACACAATTTGCGGTGGAATTTGCCGTACTCTTTTCTTTTTTAAATATCGTGAACCCAAAAACTCTTTTTGGGACCTATTTACTTCTCCTCCTCATCCCACAACACAGCAAAGGCAAGACCGTGGCGCCTGCTTGAATCCATTTCGTAAATTAAGTTTTATCGCCCGGTTGCGCGTGCAGGCCTGCTCTACAGACAGCTAGAGTTTTTGTTGAGGCGTTTTTGACGTGGCTGCACTTTTAAAAGTCGCGAGTGGTGTGATCGGCCGCTCACAATGTAGAAAGATATTGGTATGAGCTAGTTAGCATTGGAAATCTTTTCTTAGCTGTGGTTTCCGCTTCTCTACATCCAAAAAGTGAAGAAAATCTAGGTCAAGTGAACACATTGCCTCAACCAGCTGAATGTTCTCTCAATCTTGTGCTCATCTCCCCAATGACAGTGTCCACTGGGCTGAAGAAGAGACGCTACTGTCTCGTTCCCTCAGTCCGGCTGCTGTTAGTCTACAGTGCTGCTACGGTTCACCGAGTACTGCTGCTGTCTCTGAAGCCTTATGTGGGCCCAAACAACTTGGAACTGCCACGCACTTTTTACAACCCTACACTCCAGTTTTGGCTTCTGTGTTTTTTTGAGAGGGGAGTGGGGGGAGGGGGGGAGGGCATGTCATAATATAAATCTTTATATTCTTCATATTCTTTATGTCTATTAAAGTTCAGGTAAGGTCATTAAACACAGCTATGCAGCTGTAGTTGTGTCTGAGAAATGTCCGGTTCTGGACAGCATTCGCCTCCTCTTAGACGGGTTAGAGACAATTAATTATTACTCTGCTTGTGATATGTTGATCACGTATTAAAGAGCCGAACTTCCGGTTGTTCAAAGTGTTGTTTTTGGACGGTCAACCTGCGTGTTGACTGGACCAGTCCCTGTTATCGTGATTGCAGGGCTTGTTATTTTACTTATGATCAGAGAAAATGAATTACGAGAACGAGACAAGTTGTCAAACTGAATTCTTCCGGCGGCTACACCAAGCATCCAAAAATTATTACACTCTAACACAGGGGGGCATTCTGACCTTGCCCGTTGATAGTGTAACATCTTGGTGGATTCGGCAGATTAAGTTCAGGCTGCTGATGGGGTTACTGGTCTGTACTGGGTTACCTGGAGCTGGTCCTGGCCCCCGACCACGGATCATGGCTGTCTGGAACTGGTCTTGCATGCTACGATGGACTGTGGCTATCTGGATTGTGGTCCATGCCTACGGCTCATTATATGCATAGTTTTGTCATATTCATATAATATGCTGCAACCGTTGCTCATTCTGGTCAAATGACATCTATTGCTTCTGTCCATCCAGGGAGAGAGATCCTCCTCTCTTGCTCTCACTCAGGTTTCTTCCACTTTTTCCCTGTGAAAGGTTTTTTACTATGTTTATTTGGGGGAGTTTTTCCTGATCCGATGTGAGGGCCTGGGACAGGGATGTTATGTGTACAGATTGTTAAGCCCTCCGAGGCAAATCTTGTATTTGTGATTTTGGGCTATACAAAAATAAACTGAAACCGAATTGGGTTCTCTTCGGTTAAGCTTTTTTAAAAAAAGCTGATTTCCATCCTTATTCCTAAAAGTTAGCAAGCGAGTGCTGAAGGTTTTAAATTCTTCACCACATTGAATTCAGCGTCCAGTGAAATTCAAAATTGATCTTGTGCGGCACAGTGCAGAGTGGAGAAACATTGTCCAGCTTAGAACCTGAGGTCATGTCCTGTCATGATCTGAGTAATCATTCCTGACATTTGTCTCATCTGACCATGACCACCATCCTTCACTATCGCTAACCAAGTTTTTAGATAACACTACATATAGATACATATGTATTTACTAGCATTTCATTTACACTAACATGTTTAACTATGTTTTAGATGCCAGTCTCTTTTAGGCGTTTAAGAATCTATGGAATTCCTCATTCGTTCATTCTTGTTCTCTTATCCAGGTTAGGTGAGCAGCTGGCCTAGTGGGGTGAATACCTACATCCCTCTCCTCAGCAACATTTTTCCAGCTATTCCTGAGGGACCCCCGAGGCATTATCAGGCCAGACAAGATAACCAATACCTCCAGCGTGTCCTGGTCTTCCCCGGGGCTCCTTACCTGTTGGACTTGGCTAAACCATCTCAACTAGCCCTTGGCGATGTGAAGGAGAAGCGGCTCTACTCCCTTTGGGTGTCTTGCTATCTGACCCTTTCAAGCAAGTTCTCTCTACAAGAAATTGCCTTTTGAAATGAGTTGAATTCCTTTGTGATATAGGAGTAACATGCATACATGCCTGGTCTGATGCCGTCCTCACTGTGCCGCTCAGTGACTGGCACAAGTCCGTCCTTTTTTAAACAGGTGCTTCCTGTTGTCAGGTATCTGGTGTCCATAATTACAGCAAATCCAGCGCTGTCTTAGAGTGGAAAACAAGGATTATAAGGAAACCATCTGGCCTTACATTGACTCCATGATAGTGGGAAAAATAACCTATATGACCACCAGCTGTTTAGCCTCCGGTCTAATTGTGTGCACCTTTCAAAAAACAATGACAATGAATGTTCATATAATAAATGTTCACATGTTGAATATTCACATATTGAATGTTCACATGTTAAATGTTCACATATTGAATGGTCACATAGTGCTATGATTTGGGTTAGAGTTAGACCTTACAGTTGCATCATTTCAAACAAATAATCATCCTGAAAGTGTTTTTTTTATAGGCAGACCTGAAACCTTTTCATTTCTTTCTGTGGGTCATCTTCATTTACTCTTAACAGTAACATATAGACTAATATTTACACATCTGAACAACATCTCACATGTGTACCTTTTAATAATAATGGCAACATTATTTAAATAGCCCCAATGGTTGCAGAGATACACCCTTTTTAGTTTGGGGATGACATTGTGAGGAAAGGGCCTGAAGATAGGGTGGTGTTGTATTGGTTAAAAGAGGCTGGCTGTGTGTCACAGTGATAATTTTGAAAAAATATATTTTTTATTAATGTAATACAGGACTTGTGAAAAATGAATGTATTGCGTTTCCTTTGAGATTGTGTTTTCTATGTAAAAGCCTTTTCAGGATTGAAAAGAATGTGTTTGTGTTTCCCCAAAGAAATCCTAAGGATAAATAAACCAACCTTGAGTTGAACACATCAACATGTTCCCGCCTTTGTAGCAAAAGAAAGAGACCGTGAAGAAGTCTGGAGAGCGCTTCCACTGACGGGTTCACTTCTGCAGCGCGGCAGAGTTTTGTATTCTCTGTGGTCGTGATAAACATAACGTGTGAACACATCTCTATAGAAGGTCCTGCTGTTTAATTCACAGGGACTGGAGGGCTGATGGTGGCAGTCTCTGGATGACAGTGTAGCATTTTAAAGTAAAAGAGCATGAAGTTACATTTAAGTCTGCGATTAATTCCATTTCTAATGGCAGGCTCTCTCTCAGATTCTGTTTAGTCACCCTAAATTGTCAGACCTGTTAGACATTGGCAGTGCATGTGGACTAAAACTCTGTTTTGGTCAGTTGGATGTGTCCTGTCAGCGGTTTTACAGATTTCTCTTGTTGCAGAACTGCGCCATATTGGCTTTTATTACATATACAGTCTTTTACAGTATGATCCATTCAAGTTCACTACACCAATATCATTATTTAAAAACTGCCAAGGAAAAACACACCATCATATCCAGTTGTGGAACTGGAAAAAGGAGAAGCTTTTTAGCACACAAACAGGCCAAAAAAAAGCGTTTTCTACTCAGATTAGGACAACTACAAATCCCCCAAAACACCCACACATGCCTTGAACAATATGCAGCGCCTCACATCCTCTCAGTCTTCATGCTCAGAGCAATGCACAAAGACAGAAACAGCACAAACACATCAATAGAATCAGACTCACGCATAGCAATAACATGAATGGACTGTAAATCAGGATGCATGCAAGATAGCAAACACAAACACACACACACACACACACACACACACACACACACACACACACACACACACACACACACACACACACACACACACACACAGTTGGGTTTTAATCACTTTAGAGGATTTACATTCATTCTCTAGATAGTTACCCTAATCCTAACCATAACCTTTACTTGCCTTACTCTTACCTTAACCAAACCAAACCCAAACCTTAAACAAAGTCTTCACCCTAAATTGTAATGATTTACGTCATGGGAGGACTTGCATTTAGTCACCATGAGAAAGGCGAGTCCCCACAATGTGCTAACAGTGTTAACAGATTTACAATCCCACAACATGAGTAATTCCCATGCCCACACACACACACACACACACGCACGCGCGTGCACGTACACACACACACACACACACACACACACACACACACACACACACACACACACACACACACACACACACACACACACACTCCCTCTCTCTCTTTCTGCTGTTGATGTGTTAATGGAGGTCACCAACCACATCGATCTGTTTGTCTCCTGCACTTTGTCTTGAGTTGTTGGGCTGTGACAGAAAGGGTGGTGTGTGAGTGTGCTTTGTTCCATACTTGCTTTGAGTCAGAGTGTTGTGGTTATCGCTTAATAAACATGTTAATAAGAAAACTGAGAAAACCTGCTAAACAGCCTCATCAGTATTTCAACAGGACTTTAAAGTCCAAAGGCTGCAGCCTTCACTAGACCCAAAATGAACATGGTTGCAAATTACATGTATGGTATTATGGTAGTATGTTAATATGATTCACTAGAACAAGCGTTAAAATATTGAGTTTGACTCAAAAATGCTGTTGGAAGAAAAACTTATTTATGCCTGATCAGTTACTGTTTCACCGTTATATTCAGACTTCGTCTTGAACTGTCTCTGTTTAATCTTACACACAAACTCAGCATGTCTCCTGATAGCAAAGTGACTGGGGAATCTGTAGGTTTCTGTCTGAAAGAATGTGCATTTCCTTTGTTAGGATATGACCATTTCTTGCAAACCACTCTATGGGACGAAGGGAAAGGTTCCCGGTTAGGCCGAAGACGTCATGAGGGTTTCTGTTCGTGGGTCATGATGTGTATTCAAGAGGTGGTTCTTTGAGAGATCTTTGAGCAGTCTTGCATATGCAATTTGTCTATCATGTTGTACTTCTGACTCTGCTCCTTCCTTGCAACGAATAAATGTTCCTGTTTTACTGATTTTACTCCAAGGGGTTGAGTGAATTATTCTAACAGATGCTAATAAAGAAAAGTTTATGAATGATTAAAAAACTGAGGAGGATGCATGTTCTCAGTCTATCAATAGTGTTGGTTTAGGGGTCCATTAAAAATGCATTAGATCATGCAGTGCATTAACAAGGCAGCATTTTGCTCATGTTTGTTATAGTTAATTGAAGCGCTGCAACAGCGACGACTTCCTTTGTTCTAAGTTTTAAATCCTTTGAAGAGGTAATGTTGTAAAGTGTGTACTTGACCTCCAGATTGTTGCAGAATGAAAGATCACAGAGGATCAAAAAAGGTAAATATAACGTGACACGTGATGTGATAGACATACTACCAGTGTTGTAACCCTAAAGTAAGGCACAGACGTTTTTACAATCTGTACAAGGTATAATGATGGTCCTGAAGCTAGATGTTGTTCTCCACAGAGTACTGCAAGGTGTTGTGTTTGGACATGGCAGTGGAAGTTTTTGGATGCCCTGAAAAAACATGACTTTAGCCTGAAGATAAAACCCAGTGTAAATCATATTTCTTAGCGAGATGGTTAGTATTGTTATTACATTCAGTTTATTCAAATTCCCAAGTTTCTGTAATTGACAAGATGCTGAATAGAGGATGATGTCTTATTATGTTGAAGATGTTACTGAACCTGGCCACCGCCTTACATCCTCTGCCAGGACCCGGGGGGTCCCTTGGAGCACAAAGGCTCTAAGGGACCTTTTCTTTGCTGGAAGAAGAAACTTCCTGGATTCTCCTTTGGTTGCCTAGCAACGGCTCGCAGCCCAGAAATAGTAATATCCACCCTCTAAAGACAGCACATATTGCCTGTCTTCTCACAGATTGATCAAACCAGTTATGGTGTGCTGATGAGAGAGCTTGAGAGGCGCTGTTAGGAGGCTACTGGGCAGCAGGAAGCTGTGGTCAGCCAGGAGAGTGGGTGTTTTCCTGTTGTTCAGGCCGGGGCTTCGATGCCGGGCTGAGCAATGCAGCTTAAGTCGTAGTTCAGGAAAGAAGACTAACTGGACACCACGGGTCCTTCATGAATCTCAGTCTTTTTCTCCCAGAGGTCACACTATCAGCTGATCTGGGGGTGTCCACTTTCAAGCAATCAACCAGATGTGGCGCCATTTTTCTAAGCCAATCGGATCTTTGCTGTCAAACTTTTAAGGGGTTCTCTGCTGTTGTCAGTTGTTGTTTCAGCTCTGTCACCTACAGTCGGCAGGCAGTGAGACTCCTGATTCATTATCGGGTTGCAGCAACTCCCTTCTTCACCACCACCACCAGTTTGTGGACTCCAGGGGAATTCTGCCGGGTCCAAACTCTGAGTCCGTGCTCTTGTTTGTCGTGGTTCAGGATACAATACAATACAATACAATGAACTTTATTGTCCCGCTCAGGGAAACTTGTCTTGGACTCAGCGGTGCGTCACGAATGCCTTGAGTTACAATGACAACAGACAATAGAGTCTGATCACTAAAGACTTTGCACTATTTATCGTTATACCAAAGTAATAAATGTATTGTTGAATTCAGAACTCGTCTCTCCTGATTTAAATACACTGGTGAGTGTGTGAGTGGGAAAAAACGAAAACACCTTGTATCGTCCAAAATAAAGTGATGGCACAAATTAGTATAATGCCATTGTTTAACACAGGGAACTGTTTCCATTGTCTTACTGAGCATGATCTTAGTGTGTTTCCTTCTCCTCCTCGAGTCTGTCGAATTCATGTCTCAAAAAATCCATCCTTATGTTATCCATGTAATTGTGAATTAGGAAGTATAAAGAGCAACAAATTCCACGATGGAAAGATACTGAGGTAAATAGTTCTTTCAGAAGACTGTTCATGTCTCACATGAAGCCAGAAATAAATGTCCCTTACACAGTTAAGGAACATCACTTCAGCACATATCTTAACACAAGCCACCTCATCCTAACAAAGCAGTGTTGCTGCCTGTACATAACCAAGTAGTTTCACTTTGTATTTATTTTTATTTGTTCCTAATCTATTCAACGAGAAAATTGAGAAATTTAAGACGTGTTGCCGGACATTTGTTGGCAAAGAAAGCCAAAAAAGAAGAACTAACGATATGGCACGACGTCATTTCACTGTGTGAGGACGCGTCGAGCTGGGCTGTGAGGAGTGTTACATGGATGAAAAGACTGACCAACATCAAAGATCACACAATAAGAACTATTATTTTGGGACCATCTGCCTCAGAGGGCTTATAGCCTGAGCCTTGATTTATTACATCATGTTCTACTTTAATATCAAAGTCTACCATCTTGGTTTCAGAATCCTATCCTCTGTCTCTTTTGAAAAACTGTGTTTTCACCCGTCTCACAGTCTCACAGCCTCACAGCCCGATCTACCTTTCTCCCGATGTGTGTAAATTAATTATATATGACTTGATTGATTGAGCAGAACTTGCCCTCAAGGAAATAACGTATTGAAGCTCAGCCCCACGCTGCTAACTTCTGAGCGCTTTAATTAAAACAGCAGAAATATCAGCCCACTTCACCGCCGCAGTGCCCGGCGGGAATCAAAAGCTGCCAGCCAATCACACACATCCTGCTCAGACATTGGATCAATTACATTATGCTAAAGTACTAATTACCACCGGCATGGGAATAATCAGCCAATTAATTCAACACAGTGTCAGAACCCCATGACGCCTTCAAGCTGAGATGGGAACAATTCATCAGCGGCCTCCGGAGCCGAGGCGTTTACCTGCACACAGCGGGCCACATGATGAAGCAGCTGGTGCCAAAGCTTCACAGAGACCATGCCATACCCAGCTTAACTAGGAAAAGGAATTGTGCACATCCATCCATCCATCCATTATCTTAGGGTCGCGGGGCGCTGGAGCCGATCCCAGCTGTCAAGGGGCGAAGGCAGGGTTCACCCTGGACAAGTCGCCAGTTCATCACAGGGCAGACATACAGACAGACAACCATTCACGCTCACATTCACACCTACGGGCAATTTAGAGTCCAATTAACCTATGCAGCATGTCTTTGGACTGTGGGAGGAAGTCGGAGAACCCGGAGAGAACCAACGCTGCCACGGGGAGAACATGCAAACTCCACACAGAAGGACCTGCCAGACCAGTATCCAAACCCCACCCCGCCCGGGATCCAAACCACAGACCCTCTTGCTCAGACCCTCTTGCTCACTGCTAGCCACTACACCACCGTGCAGCCCTGCACATGTATGCTATTTGTATTAATAGCATACATGTGCACATGTATGCTATTAATATCTAACGACCTGCTTGGAATAGGGGAAAACAAAAACATGGTGGAAATTCTTACAAAGAAAATGATGGAGACAAACCACTCTGAGGAGTGAGGAGTGCATTAATCCAGATATTGGAACAAATGTCTGGGGGGCAAGAAGAAATAAATGTGTTTCGACTCGTGATGTTTTCACAAAACCTTTCCACTATGTATCTTAGTCTCATGTGAGAGTGATTAAGATATCAGCAATGATGGTTTCCTTTGTTCACTTGCTAAAAAAAAATCCACATTTCAGAAGACTTAATATTTCACAGGGGTTGCTATGGCTGTCCTTTGACTCCCACAGTCTAGTTTACGTCAAGGCATTGCCCATTCATAGCATATGGCTATATAATTAGACTGGACCAAAAGGAGTGTGGACCGGTCGCTCCAGTCCTCTTGGGCGTGCCGAGGCTCCCAGGAGCATGGCACGGAATCCCCATCTGCTCTGGGCGCTTGTCCACGAGCAGCGCGCTCGCTCTGAGATCTCTCCATCGCTGCTTCGAGCATAGCGTGTTTCACGCCTGTGTGTGTCTGTGCGATGAGTAAAAACAACAGAGCGAGTTTCCCCGGGGATCAATAAAGTATATTCTCTTGACTTCTGCTGGGAAAACCCATTCCAGATGAACACATTATGGCACAGTTCCAGATCAGACAGAGCCAACGGTGCATTACCAACTGGACCCAGGGCGCACGGTACTAAAGGTCCTAAAGGTACTAGAGGTCCTAAAGGAGTCTGTAGGCCCTGGACACCAGCATGAATTGGGCATCACTAGCTTTCTGCTTTATCTCAAAGTCCGCATTACAAATCATACTGTGCTAATGATATTACACTGCAAACATGCCTGTAAAGTCTTAAAATTAGATACTATAATATTATCCTTTATTAGACCCAGAACGGGGAATGATGCAGTTTTACAGTAGCAAAAATGTTACAACTGAGAACAATTGGCCACTTTTTTGCAGAAGGAAAGAGAAGACCTAATTAAATTATTTGTTTATTTAATAACCAGGTTTTTCATTATTTTTTTCTTTCAGTTATTTTCAGTGACCACCAACTCTCTGAAGATGCAAATGAGATCAGAGCTAATCTCTGTGAGTTGTGTTGTTGTAGAGAGGCTCAGTAACCCCAATCTGCATATTACCTTGCGTATACAATATATCATGAATACAATACATCATGTTTACAATATATAATGTATACAATATATACCCATGCGCTGCAAATAGCACAGGACCCTGATGCCGTTAGCTTGGCGGCACAGTAAGAGATGCATTCCATCCTCTGTCGGTGCCTCGAGAATTAAAAGAAATTACATGAGGTTGAACAATCCTGTAAATTTGCCCGTGCCATCATGTTGAGAGGATTGCATTGATGTGAGTTGCACCTTCTTTCAGCTTTTTTTCTCATTCTACTGTCACACAGACGAGTGCAGCCACATGAACGTCTACAAGGACACACGGGATGAAGGGGTGCAACGTTTCTCCATTGTCTACGTTCATGGTGTTCAGCTCTTTGTGGCTTCAGGCTTTATGTCTACAAGCTCTAGTACAGGCAAGTGATCAGGATTCTTTGTTTGCTTCTCCATCATGACTTTGATCATGTCAATCGAACATTATGTTGTGTAGGAACTTTGGCAAAGTTAAACACAGATTTATTATATGATTCATAAAAAAGGACTCTGAAGGAGAGAAAAGCTTTCTAACATTTCATTATTTTGATTTTGATAATAAACACTGTGGTAGACATTTACACTGTCCTATAATTGTCTTTGGTGCGATCTGATTACATGAGCCATGTTCAAGGTATACCGTTCTGCTGTATTTGTTGTCGTTAGAGAAGCATTTCCTGTTGGAAGATGAAGTCGTCTTTATCCGACGGTGAAGACTGATGTCCTCTGAAGTCACAGAGTTGTTAGCAGGAAAGCACTAGCGCTTCGGGATTATTTCACCGTTACTTATTAGTGTAGGCAGGGATGCACTACCAAGCCAAGTATTAGAGTAATGTGATTATGCTTTTACTATGTCTTTATCTTTCAATGATGTTTTCATGCACATTTTGAAGTTTCGCTTTGGAAGAGCTGTAAAGATCCAAATAAATTCCTGCATGAAATTTCTGCATTAAAATAATGCATCATGACAGTTTGATTTGAAGTGGTCATTTATTATCACACTAGCATTTAATTATCATGGCAAACAATTACGCTGAACTGTAAGTAATGTACAAAAAATTTAAAATAACGAAACCTATATGTATTACCTGTGAACAAATAGAATTCACGTCTTACGAAACCTAGCCACGCGAAAGTGAACGAGGTCAACAAATCCTTTCTGTTTCCTCTTCTGAGCCTACGAAGGTCATGTGAAAAAAAAACCAAAGATCCGTATCCTGCAAATGAACAAATTGTTCACCTCCTGACCGTGTCTTTGGATCAATGTTTCGTTCTTCTGCCAACCGAGTCTTTGGAGCAATGATTCGTTCTTCTGCCTTATACGAGTCTCCGCAGATGAACAAATTATTGATCCAAAGACTCGGTTGGCAGAAAAACGAAACATTTTGCTTTTGTGTGGCAGATCATATTTTTTTTTTTTTTTAAAGAAAACCTCTATTAAATACAGTACAACATGACAGTTTGTATGGTTTTAAATTGTCATTTATTATTACACCTCCATTTAATTATCACGGCAAACAATTACACTGTAAGTGTAAATGTAAAGTGAAAGTGAACAAATATAATTCACGTTTCGATACTAAAAACAGCAGTCACGCGAAATGGAATAAGGTAACGTTTCCTCTACTAAACCAATGCAAGTCACGTGAAAAATGATCCAAAGATCCGTATCCGAAGACCCAGTCAAAATGAACGAATCATTACCGTTTAGTAGCTACCAGTGCTGAACCTATAGAGGTCACGTGAAAAATGATCTGAAGATCCGTATCAGGCAGATGAACGAATCGTTCACCTCCTGACCGTGTCTTTGGATCAATGTTTTGTTCTTCTCCCAACCGAGTTTTCAGATCAATGATTCGTTCTTCTGTCTTTTCAACGTGAGCTGCATATGCTCAGTCCTGGTAGAGGAAACAGAAATGATATGTTTATTTCCCGACTCTTGATTCTTTGGATCTTTTTTCACGTGACCTGCATTCAACGAATCATTTCTGTTTACATGGTTGAGCCTATGCAAGTCCCGATGCGCGGCCACGAGAAAATGAACAAATCTTTTTTTGAGGGGACTCGTTACTTGCGAGTCCTTGTAAGGATTCGGTCAAAATGAACGAATTGTTCACGAACGACACATCACTAGTACCTTTATGGTAGCTCCCCCCATCAGTGTGTGAATGGAGTAGAGTCCATTTACTGTTTCCACGTTGTCTTTGTCACATTGTTTGTATTTGAAAAGTAGCTTTTTGGAGGTGAATTATTAGTATGTCTGTGTTTACATCCTTGTTGAATGAGCAAGGTGAATAGAATGGCTGCTCTTAGCCACACACAAAGCGTGAAGCAGTTCTAGCAAATGACAACTTGTTATGTTTTATAAACACACATTTATTGCAGGTAATGTGTGGTGTTCATGACGCATCGAGATTTCGACACGCAGCAAGATTACATACAAAGTCAATGCACAGCTGCGTAGACGCGTATTTTCCAGCGGGCAGCGCGTCAGACGCGTTGAGGCAGCACAAACAACGCG
The DNA here is from genome assembly GCF_023055335.1 of Clinocottus analis. Taxonomy (NCBI): domain Eukaryota; kingdom Metazoa; phylum Chordata; class Actinopteri; order Perciformes; family Cottidae; genus Clinocottus; species Clinocottus analis. The sequence goes on along the minus strand of NW_027176031.1, from coordinate 1,251,646 downwards.
CCGGCCGCGGAGCGTTCAAATTTCCCGACTCTGGCAATGGCGTGAGTCATGGTTGCGTCAGCCAATCAGCGTTGAGATGTTCCGCTCTTAATAGCAGTCCTGCCGGTGTTGTATCAAGCTTCTACCCTGAGAGCGGCTGTCATTCAGACGCTGTTGTGGGACTACGGATAATATTATGAACCCAGACACAATGGTGTTTGATGTTCCGATGTATGTGGAATTTACACAACAAGTATAAAGCAGATCTAGTGGTTATTTCTATTGTGAATGACGGAAATGGTAACTAAATTTACAGTGACTAGCCAGACGCAGTTCCTGGAGTCGGGGAAATTCACCGAGCTGTGCGCGGTTACGGATGGTGTTATGAACCCAAACAGAGGCGTTTGATATGCCGACATTTTTGTGACTTGAGAACTAGTGGTTATTTCTTCTATAGTCGATAGCGGAAAAGATCGCTCTTTTTCCGAAGAGAAGCGATTGAGATAAGCCACGCCCCCTTTGTTATGCTGCTTTTGCTATGAATACCTTTTTTCGACACGCGTCGAGAAAAATCTTGAGTTCGGTGTCACACCGAACGTGTCCAGATTTCGACGCTCGTCTGCTTTACATGCAAGTTAAGGCATAGTTGCATAGAAGCTGCGTAGATATTTTCCAGCGGGCAGCGCGACAGACGCGTTGAAATTTCCTAACTCCGGCAGCAAAAACACGTGGGTCATAGTTGGTCAGCCAATCAGCGTTGAGATGTTCCGCTCGTCACTGTAGTCCTGCCGGTACTGAATCAAACTGCTGCCGGTCACCCGGAAGGAGCTGATAGCAGCTTCATTCTGTTGTGGGACTACGGATAATATTATGAACCCAGACACCATGGAGTTTGACGTTCCGACATTTTTGTGACTTCCACAACTAGTATAAAGCAGAACTAATGGCTATTTCTTCTATAGTCAGTAACGGAAAAGATTGCTCTTTCCCTGGGAGAAGCGGCTGAGATAGCCACGCCCCCTTTGTGGCGATGCGATTAGTTATGCTGCTTTTGGTGTGAACACACTTTTTCTCGACGGCGTAGAGAACATTTTTGCCATGTTCGGTGTGTACGCAGCATTAGAGATCTGTTACCAGAATGTAACTGATAAAAATAACATCAACAGATAATCATAATAAATATGTTACTGAAAGAACAGATGCAAGGGAAAAATAATAATGGGTATTCATGTTTAACGAAAGGTCTGTCCTTGTCTTGCTTACACTGGATATTATAGGACTGAAAATAATTGGGACGGCGTAGGAGGAATATCTGAAATCTCACTGGGAATAGAGAAACATAAAACCTCCTTTGGCTGCTCAAGATTAAATAGAGAAAGTTGCTATGTTTTTATGTTGTATTCAAGTTTCATATTAGACACATGTCTAATCATTTTTATTTTATAAATGAGCATGACTAATCTCACAGCCACCCTTCAATCTGTTTTCTCACTTCTGGTTCTGAAAGCAAGCCAAAGCAAACTAGCCACCAGGGGGCGACTCCTCTGGTTGTATAGAAGTCTATGCTTTGTGTGTTAAAGTTGCATTCTCTCTCCTGACCACCTGGGGGTGACTCTTCTGGTTGTATAGAAGTCTATATAAATGACTCTACTTCTCTTTTAATGTACTCCTTCAGTAAACATTGTAAACATGAGTTTATGTCTCAATCTCTAGTTTCAATTCTTCTTCAATACAGCATGATGTTCATCTAGTATGTTATGGTCCTTTAGAGTCAGATAGACGTTAAATAGTGTTGTCCAATCTGGGAGTTGTTTGTGTTTTTGTCTAAGACTTTCAAATTGTGGTTTCAGTTAATTGTTGTCTAAATTGCCTTATTGAGAATTTTGTTGGTCTTAGCTCCGCCCTCTTGTGATACTTTTGGCTGCAAAAATCCAAGATGGCCATGGCCCAAAACCAACATGGTATCGGCTAAAATGACAAACTCGAAGCCAAACAGCTGTTCACAAACTAATGGGTAACGCCACTGTGTCTAGGTCCATGTGAGAACTCGATTGTCCTAGCGGAGTTGCCTTTAGGTAAAACATATTTTGCATATGATGTGTGCTCCATGCTCCTCTGGAATCCTCCACTCTCCTCTGAGATGCATTTAAGTGATTGGAACATCCAGGTCACTGGTCAAAGGGCTGAAAGAGGAGAGAGGAATCCTAATTAGTTGAATGGAAAGGAGCCATGAATACAGGACCTCAAGGCCTGGGGAAGATCCAGGCTGTAGAGAAGCAGGTGTCTTCATTTAAATACTGCCACCTTTGATGGATTTGTGTGTTGGGTAACGGAAAGTAAAAATATTTTCTGTTAAATAATACATAAAATAGTGTGCTTACATATTCAACGAGTAATAAGTAACAAATTATCTCATTTTTCAGATAAGTTGAGGTTTGTACTGGCCAGCTCTCTGGACTGGTCCAGATGAGGCTCAGCAGCTCTTTATGTGAGAACAGCCATGACCTGTCTGTCCAGTCAGACTGGCTGCAGCTCCTTCAGCGTCTCATCCGGAAGAGATGTTGGGAGAACTGTGAGACTGAAGGCTATGAGGCAAAGCTCTCAATTAGTCAGTCCTCATTTTCAACACTCACAAAGGGTCCCAAGTTTTAGACGTAGTCCAAACTGGTCTGAGGGGAGTCAGACATGTTCATGCAGGGAGGCAAAGAAGCTCCAAGTCTGTGGCTTTGACATCACGTATTGTATGCAGCATGCGTCAAACCCTCGTTCCTTTGGGATTTCCATCCAAGACAGTCAAAAACCAGTCTTGTGTTCTAGGAATTGGTGGCTTCGGCCAGTCACACCATGACAGTCAGACGGTGTGCTTAGATAACGTAAGAAAGAGCTCCTGTAGGTTTACCTGTAAGCTTACCTGTAGGCTTACCTGTAGGCTTACCTGTAGGTGTACCTGCAGACTTCCCTGTAGATTTACCTGTAGGTTTAGCTGTAGGCTTACCTGTAGGCCTACCTGTGGGTTTAGCTGTAGGCTTACCAGTAGGTTTACTGTAGACTTACCTGTAGGTTTACCTGTATGCTGAGATGTAGGTGTATATGAGACTTGAAGGTTCCTCTCCCCAGCCTCTGCATCTCTGTGACAGTGCTGCCTGTTTGATGTCATTCATCCATTCATCCTCTTTTGCATATCACAGAGAGCATCACTGACTCTGGCTGCCTTTGGTTTTGTGTAAAGAGCACCGTGACATTTTTATCCGAGGAACAACAACGCGAGTGGACAAAGACCCCAGCAGAAGGTGAGCCGAGGTCGGGCAGAAGGAACGTATGCTAGCGTCTACATCAACGCAGTAACACCCACAAGATCACAGGCGGGGTCAATCAGAGGGCTTTTTCTTTATCGAGCCTTGGGGACGCATTTGTAATTCTCCAAATGTGTTTTTCCATCAGTCTTTCTGACCTCTTTATGATGAAGACTGCGCTTGGAGAGCTGAAATGCTGCAGTTTTGTAAGATGGATGGCATTAAACGTCCATATGAAGGTTTCCTCCAGCCCCCGGCCACCGCCTGCAGGCTCACTCATTTAAAATAGCTCCTTGATGAAGAAGGAATATTACCGATAAAATGTGTGCTTAGGAAGCATAATAAAGAGCTCCAGAACAACAGTGACTGCTGTACATGTGCATCAAAGGGATGAATGTGAACATGTAGACCGGGCAATGACAGATGTTTATTGTAGTTCAGCAGATATGTAGTTTTCACTATTTACACATTTCAGCGACCTGGATGATCGAATTGCCTTATTGTTGCAGTTCATTTATGGAGTTTAACATTGAGTTTTGAGTTTATTTATTTATATCTGTTGATAAAAGACTTGTCATTTCATTGTGAATCTATTGACAACAATATGTACTGCTGAGTCACTGTCATCCATCGAATGGACATTTTTGGATGCTGTTTTGCTGACAATGTGCAGTCGCTCGTTGTCTGAGCTCCACTTGGCAAGAATGTCACGGACGTGGAAAGAATTAATTGGCTCAAGTTTTCTCTCAAGGTAATAAATATCCGCCTTTATAATATTTTGGAGGTTTGGATCAAAATATTCTTTACTGCAGCATTTTGTCTGTTTGTCCTTTTCTCTGCATTCCCACCAGAGCATGCAGAGCAGACTCTCTGTACAGTAGAACCACTTCACATGATACATGGTCATAGTCAGGGACATTTTGAGCAGAAACTCATTGTGCTGCTCAGCAAACCTATTATGGGAAATGTTTTACAAAATAGGAGCTTCTTTGAGTCTTTCTTTGTCCTATTTGGTCGCTGCATGAGCCGGCACCATCGCAGCCCGAAGAGAGGAGCGTTGAATCAGGTTGTGAGTGCTGCCTGTTGCTCTGTGTGCTCTGGCTGGTCTGGACAGTGTCGCCATGCTACCTTATCAGTTATGAATTTGTTTTTTACTGAGTGAGAAAAATAGATTTGTGTCGGAAGAGCGTGTGAAATTTGTTAATTGTGTGAATCTCACGGTCAGCGCGTGAGAGAGCCGGCCTGAACAGTCTGCATTCAGAGCTGAGAAATGTTTCATCACATAGGGGACTTCTTTTTCTTTTCTATGTGAAATGTGAGAAATCATAGCTGTGTGCAAGTCTTTTTTTGGTCCTTTTTGCACACTCCATGTTCTGGTACCGTGTACTGCTGAGTCATTGAAGAGGTATTTAATAGTAGTTTTGGGGCAATTAAGTTTCAGGTCATTCAGTCAATCCAAGTCTAAAGTCCTGAAGGTGTCAAACAAGTCTCATAGGTGTAGAACAATGTCCAAAAATCCCAGGCATTCATAAGGTAAAAAGCTCCGAAATCAAATGAGTTATAATGAAAATATTTAATAAAAAGATATTCATCAGATACAATACTTGATCAAGGCCCTCTAAAGCTCGGCCGAAACCACAGACCGCACGCAGTTAGCTGTCGTCCCAGCGGTCTAGGAAAGAGAGAGGCCGTGACTAGCTCTGCACCAGGTTAAATATTGCACAGTCGCAAGGCTTAAAGCCACCATTGGTTAGGTTTCCTAATTTCACACCTGATACATTGTCCTCATTTGCGGTTGGCTCTACGCTGTTTCAGGGGCGGGTTTATCCCCAGCCTTCGCCAAAAACAAAGTTCCAAGAAACACAAACTAATCCGCGCACCAGAGTCTCACTTCCAATGTCCACCTCTGCTCCTTGACCAACAGCCGGCATGAACTAACTCTTAAAGCTACAGTAACACAATTCTAACACATGCAGACTATTCAAAACCCATTCACTCCTGAATCATTATACAGTAATACAAAACATACAGTGACCTTCTTATGCATACAGTTACATACAGTTCATAATAATATCTCTTATAAATTATTATAACCTTCATATTATTTATTGTACGCATTAAACAATTCTTAATTGTACATGTGCACGTCCAATATTTACAACCCAAACTATTACAATTCTTAACGCTGCGTTTACGCATTAACTTGCCCAACCCTTCATTTTTTTCACTGTCAATCAAACGCGTTAACTTGCCCAGCCCTAGTTTTAACCTACAGGTCAGTTATTTACATTTCAGGGAGAGATGCTGAGCACAGGCATGCAAAACATAAATCCATATATGAAGCATGCAAGATATAGATCTCTATATAGAAAATACTTGACCTTGACCTCAAATTATTATAAAATGACATACAATGTTATAATATTACATACAATGTTATACTATTAAATACAATGCCATCCCTCTCGGCATATTTCTAGCGGAGATATACAATATCTACCCACTCTATTACACTCCGTTCCATCCAAGTGCTGCTTGTGAAAGTAACAAGTTGTCCAGCTCAAGCAGTCCTGTGCCGTCCTCAGAGAGCTCACACCAGGTCAGTTGCTAGCTCTAAAACATTGGCTACGTCGATGTTGAAGGTAAACGTATAGAAGAGGTGAGCAGTTCAGCATACTATACAGCAAAAAGTGCAGCAGTCGGCCTGGAACTGACGAATAAAAGCAGCTTTTACAGACACGTATTTACTAATTGAAGGTATCGATCATGTTTTGTGTGAACGCTGATGATGTGTGATGATGAACAGGAAGTTGTTAGGAAACAGCAACCCGAGCGTGAAACTTTCCTCCACTGATTGCTAACTCTGGGGATCTCATGGATCCTCAAGACACTTTTTGTAATTGTTCTTAAAGGTTTGTCAGCACCGATGAGCCGAACACTAATGAGCTCAGCCTTATGAATTAGGACACATAGTGGGACACACACAATAATGAAGTTAGTTCAAGGTGAACAAGAATCCCACAAAAATGTGAAACCTGAAGGCATGAAATGTGCTTGATGCCTTAAATTCTAAACCTTGTCCCTGTCCAGGACTTTGAGTTCCTTGGCAAATGCTTTTCTATTAGGACATCTCTCTCTCTTTCTCTCTCTCTCTCTCTCTCTCTCTCTCTCTCTCTCTCTCTCTCTCTCTCTCTCTCTCTCTCTCTCTCTCTCTCTCTCTAGATGGATGGATGGATGAATGGATAGATAGATGGATAGATGGATGTAGATAAATTATAGTGAGTACATAAACCTGGTCAGAAACTACTATAAACGTTTACACACCACCAAGCTCTTATATTGCCTAATTGAAAATATTTGATCAGTTAATGTCTACTTCTTATTTCCAAATAAATGTTTTGCGCAGATTCATGTATGGTCATTTATTGAATGGACATACAAAGAAATCAAATGTTAAAGGATACAGTAGTATGAGACATATAGCTTTATAAGCATACTTTATAAGAAACAGTCAGAATCCCATGTATAGAGTCTATAATGGGTCTGTGGTCTCCCAACTGATGAGAGAGGAAAAAGGAGGTTCAGCACCATGGACAGCGGTTATGGTATCGTAAACACTTCCTCCTACTTTTCACTACTGGCCTCCAATGCATTCAGAGGTTGGTTACTGTTGCCTATGTATAGTTCTAATGACTTTAATGGCTGATTTGAAAGGGGTTTGGTTTCAGACTGAAGGCGACGAGCAGCTTTCTTATTTCTATTAACACATTTAGGCTGAAATGACGATGACTGGAAGATGTTCACTGCCAGCTACCTGACTCGAGCTCTGTGTATAGTTGATAACTCGGTGGCATCGGCTGAAGCCGGCAAAAGGACCTGTCCACACACATCTGTAGACCGACGATGGAAAAAGATCAATTGTTGCCTTTTAGTTCTTTTTATGTTGCCCTGACAAACAATCCAAGAACACAAAGTCATGTGGACAGACAGCTGCCTCCCTGATTGGACTGTTGTGGTGATGTCATCCGGCATCATCAGCTCTACGGTCAGCAGTGTACTGAACCTGATGGTTGGGGGTTGTTTATCTCCAAAGCTGATGAGATCACAGGAGTCCGGGTGTAGTAGACATTTACTCCTTTAAGCTTCTCAACATCTGCTCACACGATATCTGTCACCGTCCGTCCAGGGTTCCCTCCTCCGGAGCTCCTCTTCAGGTTTCTTCCACTTTTCCCCGTTAAAGGTTTTTTGGGAGTGTTTCCTTAGCTGAGATTATCCAAGAACAAATGAGCAACATGAGGCTTGTGTTTCTAAGGAAGAAATCTGACTCCAGCTAAAGATTTCTCCATGTGTTCTTCAGCAATCAGAGAGCGTCACAGACAACAGCAGACAGGTCCGTCATGCATTTGTTACCAGGACTGTCTGAGCAGGTGTGATCTCACCTTACACACACACACACACACACACACACACACACAAACAAACACACACACACACACACACACACACACACACACACACACACACACACACACACAATGGTAACTCCAGCTGTACGGTAATCAAACAGCTTGTACAGAAATAAATGTGCATCTCGCCATCTGTCTGGTTTGTGTGCATTTGTTTGTATTTCCAGTCGTGTATGAAACCTCCAATCCACACACCCATGTAAAGTACACACACACGAACACACACACTTACACACACACATGTGAGTGCCACACAGAGAAAAATACTCAAGGAGACATTTGCACATTCATATTCAGGAGAGCAGGAAATGATCGGGCTCTGGAAATGTCAGAATCAATCAGCCAATCACAGAAAAGAACAGAAACCCCTGTGTGAAGCTGACAGGAGAGAGAGAGAGAGAGAGAGAGAGAGAGAGAGAGAGAGAGAGAGAGAGAGAGAGAGAGAGAGAGAGAGAGGGGGGGGGGGGGAGGAAAGAGAGAAATAATTGCCTTTGCATTAGTTTAAAAGATTTTTTTTTCAGAAAATCACAGATAAAAAAAGAGATTGTAATTACCTTTACTGAGTTTGAAAGTAATAGAAAGAGAGAAAGAGAGAGAGAGAGAGAGAGAGAGAGAGAGAGAGAGAGAGAGAGAGAGAGAGAGAGAGAATGTGTGTGTGTGTGTGTGTGTCTCTGGCTCTGTTTCTTAGTACTCTACTGCCCTCTGGTGGATAAAAAAACATATACATATATGTATATATATATATATATATATATATATATATATATATATACATACATATATGTATATATATATATATATATATATATATATATATATATATACATACATATATGTATATACATACATATATATGTATGTATATATATGTGTATATATATACATATATATATGTATGTATATATATATATATATATATATATATATATATATATATATATATATATATATATATATATATATATGTATGTATATAAACATACATACACATATATTCAGTTAATGTCTTAAGTGATATTAATATATAAAGTGAGTATTATTACTGAATAATAAAAAAAAGGGCTGCACGGTGGTGTAGTGGCTAACACTGACGTCTCACAGCAAGAGGGTCTGTGGTTTGGATCCTGGTCTGGGCGGGGTTCGGATACTTGTCTGGCAGGTCCTTCTCTGTGGAGTTTGCATGTTCTCCCCGTGGCAGCGTGGGTTCTCTCCGGGTTCTCCGGCTTCCTCCCACAGTCCAAATACATGCAGGCTAGGTCAATTGGACTCTAAATTACCTGTAGGTGTGAATGGTTGTCTGTCTCTATGTCTGCCCTGTGAAGAGCAACTTCTCCAGGTGAACCTTCCTCACTGTTCACTAGGGTCAGTATCCTGTTGGTCCTCTGCCGTTCTATATTATGACCTTTTCATTGGAAAAGGGTGGCATCTGTCGCAAAGTTGCATGATATGAGTACATTCAATGAAAAATATTCACAGGCGAGTACTCTGCATTTTCATGTTGTTTATTCCAGGATAATTATGCAACACGGGGAAGACCAACACATGCAGTTGTATCCCAAAAAAGAACAACACTATATATATATATATATATATATATATATATATATATATATATATATATATATATATATATATATATATACATATATATACATATATACATATGTATATATACCTGCTGACAGCCATTTGCAGCTTTAATTCATTCATTCATTCATATATATATATATTTATATATATATATATATTTATATTATTCATTTATATATAAATTAATGAATGAATTAAAGCTGCAAACAGCTGTCAGCGGGTCCTCGCTCTATCCGGCACGTCGGTGTGTGAATTCTTTTAAGTCAATCGGACAATCTGGGCTAGGGGCATCGCCGGTCCAAATTTTGGGGGCGCTAGAGAGACATTTTTGGGTATTTTATTTTACGTCTATATCAGATGGCGATTTTCACCGGGCCTGACAAGTGGTCCGACTTTGGTGAGTTTTGGAGTATGGCTAGTCCCCCAAAACGGCGCCCAATGTTCCCCGAACAGTTACAATAGGGTCCTCTCGGGACTAACTACATCAGTCGCTCGGACCCTAATTACCACAACTACACCCTTCATCATGGACAGAAGATGGTCCTTGAACACACCATGTGTGTCAAACGCTTCCAGAAAATGCAACAAACTAAGCTTAAAATGGGGATATTTTAATAAAAACACTCCTTAGCCCAAGTAGAAAGCCATGATGGACAAGACAAGGATACAAATTCTGTGAAACTTTAAGTGAACTTCAGGCTGTTGAACACGGAGCGGAGAAGAGAGAAGAAGCTGGAAGTAGAGGTTGTACAAATGTGAATAACTTTATAAAGTGGGGGCGAGAGAGCCGTTTTTGGATACTTTTTTTACGCATGTATCCAATGGCTAATTTCACCAGGCCTGACAAGCGGTCCAAATTTGGTGAGTTTGGACTATGACAAGTCTCCCAAAACAGCGCCCAATGTACAAAAATTAAAACACATCTGTTTTGATCTCAAGAGGCTGAACGAGGCTGTAAAAAAACCATATTCTGCCTACTACTGATGAGATTACAGTAAAGCTGAGTGGGGCCACGGTCTTCTCTTCACTCAATGCTCAAAGTGGATTCTTCCAGATACCGCTACATCCAGACAGCTGTAAGCTCACTACCTTTATTACGCCATTCGGCGTAATGATGATAGAGACCCTGCAGGGGCTAGAGGGTGTCGAGGTCTTCATGTATGACCTTCTGGTCTATGGGACCACAGAGGAGTATGACGGTCGCCTAGAAGCTGTGCTCCATCAGGCAGTCAGCTGCGGTTCCTCGGGCATCTCATTGACCGGTCTGGAATCCGACCTGACCCCGACAAAGTGGAAGCTATTCGGCAGCTATCACCACCTGCAGACGTGCAAGAGTTGAGAAGGATTCTGGGAATGGTGAATTACCTGGGAAAATACATCCCCAAACTCTCATCGGTAGAACAGCCACTGTACAAGCTCCTGAAGGACAAGAATACATGGACATGGAGTCACGCACAATAAACAGCCTTTGAATACATCAAAGAGCTGTTGACAACTGCACCAGTACTCGCCTTCTATGACCTGAGCAAGCCCACGGCTGTGTTAGCAGTTATGGACTGGGGGGCGTACTCATACAGCTCCACGGGGAGCAGTGCAAACCTGTGGCATATTGCTCCAGGCGCCTCACTGAAGCAGAGACCCGCTACGCTCAAATAGAAAAGAAAGGTCTGGCTGGTGTGTGGGCATGCGAAAAGTTCGACAGACACTTCAATGGACTGGAGCAGTTCAAGTTAATCCCTGATCACAAGCCGCTAGTGCCTCTCATTAACAGCCGCAGCCTGGACAATGTACCAATAACATGTCAGCGTCTCCTGATGAGGCTCATGAGATTCAATCCAGTGGCAGAGTATGCTCCAGGGAAAACTCTGGTCGTAGTGGATAGACTGTCACGCAGTCCGCTGGCCAGCACACGTGCAGAGACAGACACACAAAGTGAGGTGGCATGCTACGTGACTAGTGTAGTCGAGGGGATGCCTGCGTCTACAAGCAAGATGGATGAAATCAGAATGTCGACAACAGCTGACGCTGAACTGCAGTCAGTTGTGAAGCTCATAAAGAAAGGATGGCCTGAACACTTAAGTAAGGTGCTCATGGACACGAGAAGGTACGTCCAAGTGAAATCAGAGCTATTCAGAACACAATGGCCTAGTCCTCAGAGGAAACAGGATCATTGTGCCAAAGCTAATGAGAGGTGAGATCCTCCGGAAAATTCACAAAGGGCACCAGGGCCTGGTCAAATGTAGGGAGAGAGCAAGCTAGTCTGTATGGTGGCCGGGACTCTCTACGGAGATAAGCAAACTTGTGATGTCATGTCAGGTGTGCTGTGAACTGAAAAGAAAACAACAAAAAGGAACCTCTCATCTCCACACCGCTTCCGGAGCGACCCTGTAAGAGAATTGCTATGGACCTGTGTGAGCACAACCACCACAACTACCAGGTAATCTCAGATTATTACTCCAAGTTTCTAGAGATACTGCAGCTGCCCTCAACAACAAGTGCACAAGTTATCCAAAGACTAAAAACTGTTTTCGCCAGGTTTGGGAGTCCAGATGAGGTGGTGAGCAATAATGGACCCCAACAGAAGATGCTGGGAGAAGAGAAGAGAGAAGAAAAGTTCTATTTACATTAATTTTAATGTTTATTGGTTGGTGAATTAGAAAGAGAGTTGTGTATGTTGCAATGTCTCCATTTGAGTTTACCTTGATTATGCTATGTTCTGTTTGAATAGCCATTTTCAGTTAAAGAGTTTCTTTGATGTTATTGACATAACACTGTGAAACGGGGGAGATGTCATATACGGTAGTATAATGCGGTTGCACATATATCGAGGTTGATACAAAAGTGACGGGGTTGTATGTAATGGCGAGACGAGAGGATGCGTGTTAATTTAACGACCGCACAGATTACTATAGGCTGTAGAATATTCTTGCCATGATAACCCTCCTGTTATGTTTCTTCCTTAAGGACAGCAATGATCTTCCCTTTGTCAATGTACTAAACCTAAAAAACAATCAAAACGTTATTCTATTCCTTGATATCAATACGAGACTTTAATGTCCTCGATCTCTAACTCCTTGACTTTAAAAAAACAGAAAAAACTTGTATTTTCTGCATAAGTATGATCAAAAGTCAAGAGTCTGAGCAAAAAATGACTCCTCGATTGCTCCTCGAGTTTTTTTAATTGTAATGTTCACTGCCTTCCCATCATGCCCCAGAGTAATACTGCACATCTTTAGAAAGATTAAGACCTAAGGCATCTTAATCTGTAAGAATCAGTATAAACACAAGCAATCACATGTTATGAAGCATTTTCAGTCCAAAAAACATGAGAAATTGAGAGAAGTGGATTTTTACTTTTTCGCCCCCTGTTGGCTTTTCGAAAGAATACAAGTTTCAGGCACTTCTGCTATGGCTTCACCTTTTTTAAAGAACCGGAAGTTGCGGCCTGATTTTGACACCAAAAAAAGCATATTGACTTGTAATTGTGAATATGCTATTTCACTTCATTTATATCTTGTCCAATGCAGGACGAAAGCAGTTTTACTGTTTGAAATCCTTTTTTTAATTGATTAGAAAATTGCATTTTACATTTTATTTTGACCTTGATACAAGTTGCACAAATGGAAAATTAGGTGAGATTTGTTTTTGTTGTAGATGAGTTTTAAATTTGATTCAATAAAGATTAAATTAAATATAAAATGTTACTTAAATGTTGCTTCCTTCAAAGGAAACTCTGGTTATGTTGTTTATGTTGCATTCTTGGTGTTCAACATGTAAATACCGTCCAGTGGGGCGCAACTTTGACTTTGGCTTTTACTTTGAAGACGATAATTTACGTCCGCTCTCGCGCTTCCGTAGCATTACCGGACTATTTGCCGACTTAAGCCAGACACGAAAGCACGTATTGTTCTGTAGATCTGTCTTTAACGAGCACCGCGCTGGCGAATCGCCTCACAAAGCTTCACAAGCGGTCACCGGCAGCTCGCGAGACAAGCTCCGCGTCCCCGGATTGAACATTAATCGTGCATTGCCCAGCCCTATTTTAATATTATCAATATTATTGTGGAACTCGAAAATTTCGAAAGACATTTTAAAAGTGTGGCTACTACTGCCGTAAGACGTCGCAATATATAGCTTTTTTTTTTTGAAAGAGAAAGAGTTACGGAAAACACAGAAGAAGGAGAGCGCCGAAAAGTTGAAGAACGACATCAAGTAACTGAATAAACAAGCAAAAGAAAGGAAGTTGAGGGTGAAGAGAGGTGAGACGAGTATGACGGATGAATAGAAGAGAGAGCACTAATAGTGTCCCCCCCATCATCCTTCCTAACAAACATCCTCTTATCCTCCACCCCAGACTCCGTCCTCCTCCAATCAGCCAGAAATCCACATTGGGACACAATTTCTGTTTACATGTTCTCCACCTGTTTATTTTTCTAATCCGGTTTTCCCCCAAATTTAAAGACATGCAACTTTTTCTCTTATCATTACCTTCTCCCTCTAAGATTGTGACACAATTTGAGGATGCGTTGGAATGGTGAAACAAAAATGACGGACATTATGTCCTGACTTTGTTCTCACCATTACTTCTCCCTGTAAGATTGTGACACAATTTGAGGATGCGATGGAATGATAAAACAAAAATGAAAGCTGCAAGCAGCTGTGAGCAGGTCTTTGCTCTATTCTGCGCGTCAGGGACGGCTGCAGGTCGCAGGCTCCGCCGACCGAGAACATACGCCCACCTAGCGCACGTTCTCGGCCAGACGTGCTCAGCGGCCCATCGGCGCCCTCCGACGTGCCGGATAGAGCGAGGACCCGCTCACAGCTGCTTGCAGCTTTCATTCATTCATATATATATATATATATATATATATATATATATATATATATATATATATATATATATATATATATATATATATATACATATATATATATATATACACACACTTATATACACACACGAGTGTGTGTGTGTGTGTGTGTATATATATATATATATATATATATATATATATATATATATATATATATATATATATATATATATACAATTTTGCCTGCAGGTAGCAGGTAGGAGGCACAATCAAGTAACATGACGCAGACTAAAACCACATAAGAGTGCATCCTTTGGCATTTGTCATGTTGGCACCATGATGTCTCTTAGCTGTAAAATAATGGATTATTGGAGCCAGCTAGAACCCGGCCTCCGGTTTTGGCCCGGCCGTGGTCACATGGTGCTGGGAGAAGCAGCGGGTGACTGAACGCTGCGAGCTCTCATCCATCAGTTCAGTTCAACAGCTCCTTCGCTTGTTTGGAAGCTATCGTGATATATTCAAGAGGAGTATAAATAGCAGGAAAAAAAACAAATTAATGCAGAAAATGAAAGCAAACTATTTCTAATAACTTCCAGTGTAAGCCCCGCCCCTTTTGATGTGACAGACAGATAGTAGCATTGTGTAACAACCCTATTGTCAACTTTAGGTTACGCAAAGTATTTCTATACGTGAAATGTGGATTTATAATATCAGGCAGTGATGGACGAAGGGGAAGCGTGTAAGTATGTATATGGTCATTACGGATTACATTGACATACAGAACAGTGTGTTTCTTCTTTTGTCTTTTTGTTTCTCATTTGAGATAGAAGTCTACACTAATATATTTTATTGGTTACCCTACAGCTGCTTTTAGTTGCAGTATTTTTTGTAAAGTTGCAAAATATGTCTGAGGCCATTCTAATTTTTATTAACATTTTTATGAAATATGAATAGATGTCTGTAAGTGACAGGAGCTGGTCAAAATCTGTACGTCAGATTTAAAAAGTCATACAAAGAATGATATAAAGTACTCAAACTGAATGGAACAGAGCCGTCTTTAACGTCATTAGTAACAACCATTGAGTTTGTGACGGTTATTAATAGCAGTAGTAGTGGAAGTGTAGTAGTACTACTACTTTTATCATTCAATAAAGACGACAACATGAAACATGTATCAAGTTTGCAGAAAGTCCGATACATCAGATTGTTGTGTGTTCTTCTCCCAACCAGCAGATGGCGCAAAGAGCCTGATCAAGTAATCTATCAACTAACTAAAACCTTTTGAGCCACCAGAAGCCAACAAGGCAGGAGCTGGTCAATGAAAAAATAAGCTAATAGGGACCGTTATAATACATGCAGTGTATTTGTAAAAAACATTTAAATGATAAAATAGCTATAACTTTGTGATTGTGTTGAGGCCAGAAGAAGGTTTAGCAGGCCTGCTAGTCAGTGACCGAGACAACGTGTGCATGAAAAACCTGAAACCTCTTCCCTGTTCTCTCTTTGAGGGGCCATGCAAACTAACCAACAGGGTCAGCATTTCCCCTCTACTACCTCTACCAGTCCTAACAATCTAAACTAGGGACTGACTCATCAGAAGGAATGAACATACAGTATTCACGTAACTTAGTTGCAAGAATCATATCCAGACAAGATTGGTCTCCAGCAAGGTTACTGTCAAGGGGACGGAGGAAGGACCCAATAGCCAAAAACAGTTCAATTAATAATTTAGTTCCCAGTTAATTTAGGTCCCAGTTAATTTAGAATAGATGTGTTTGTAGATCACTCACTGTGGTCTGATTGAAGAGTATAAACCCAGCAGGTGTGTTAGAGCTTTAGGATGCTGTCAGCTGGTAGAACCAGAAGGGAAGCTGCTTTTGGGCGACACAACTACCCGCTGGTCTTATAGTAGCCATGTTTTAATCTATTTGATTACTTTCAATACTGCAATGCTATTTCCTTTATAAAATTTGGAGCCGTTTTCCTAAAAATCTACATTGACTTATTATTTCAATGTATGTTCTTAAGTCAAGTAACTAACGTACCTATTTTAAACCGAACCATGATGTTTTTAAAGAACCGTCCCAAATAATTGAAGAGTTTGACTGAGACCGTAATCTGGTGGAAAACACGTTTGCCCTCAAACTAGCTGAGGATGCAGTTTAGTTGATTGGGAGGGTAATGTTGAAGGAGACCGGGTTGCACCAGATTGCTTTCTTTGGATCACTTGTCTTTACCTCCAGGTATTGATTCATCATCCCGTGTTAAAAAATTAACACAATTTAGAGGATCAACAAAGTACTTCATCCTGGAGGGAAGTGGTGACTGACTAATGCCGCCACACAAGCTCAGCTGAGGACTCCAGGCTGTTTGGTACTGCAGCTCTAATGAGAAGTCAGCGTTCAATGGAACAAGTACCCCTTCCTGATCACTCAGTATTGAGTCATTCAGTCTGCTCAGTTACATTCAGTTGCAATGCATCCTTTGCTGGTGGCCCATGCAACCAGAAGTAAATGTTGACTTATTTGTCACGTAACTAAAAACCTAATGAAGAGGTTTTGTTGGCTAAACCTAACCAAGTTGTCTGAAACCTTGGTCCTGTTATGTGACAAGCCTCTCGCAAATTAATTTGGATGAAGAACCATGTTCAAGCCCCAACGCCTAACTAAACTGGTTCACAAAGAATTGCTTATTGTGTTGGCAATTAACCTCTTTTACACTGAATATCTTTTCAAGATAATAACAATAAACTTCAACCTGTAAAAAACGAATTAAGTTAAAATATTTTTGCAATATTCGGCCCCACAGTTTAAGATATACTGCTTTAAACCAAGAGGGGTAAGGGAATTTCTTTTGAATTCTGGTGATTCATTCGTGTATAATCAACTGAAACTAAGAATCTTTCGCCATGTTGCACCGCAAAGTTTATAGAATAGAACTGGCAAATTAAACACTCACATGAATCTGATAACTTGGATGGTCTTCAGGAAGCACTGGAGGTGGAGAAAAGAAACACAGCAGAGGCCTTGAAGAAGGAAAACACAAAGCTGCCCTGGAGCAAGAGCGTAAAGAAAAAGAAGCTTTAGCAACGGCTCTGAGGAAGATGCAGGGTGAAAGGATCAGCCTTCGTGTTAAGGTGGAGCACTTAAAGGTCCAAGTGGATGATGTCAAGAAGTCAGAGAAAGATCAGAAGAGGAGCTAGGCAAAGGTTAAAAGGTGCAGACGCTGCAATGACCGCAAAGATCAAAGAGGACAAGAAGTTGATTGAGAAGCTCCAGAAAAATCTTGAAGTGTCCTCTTGTCAGCACAAAAAAAAAATTAGCTCAGCGTCATCTGGTGAATTGTGCCGAAATCAAAGCACTGAAGTACAGCCTCATGGAGCAGCAGCGGGAAAGTCTGGGAAAAGAAGATGCGGTTCAATCCCAGCACTTCAACATCCAGAAACTTCAAAGTGACATTGAAGCCAAGGACAACATTGTGTCCACACTGCAGGAGGAAGGGAACTAGTGGGCCTCAGACCTCAACGAGGAACGAACAAAAAACTGATCACACCAGAAGGACTATAAGGCTGCCATCTCGCAGCAGCTGAAGGAAGCAGAAGAATCTAACCATGTGACTTATGTGAGCCAACTACTTGCCTTTACATGCCTTTGCAGCCTTTTGTTCTCAGAGGCGAGAACAAAAGGCTGCAAAGTGAACTTGCATATGCGCTAAATGAGAGCCAGCTTCATCAAAAGCATTGAGACGCAGAAGGCTCTGTCCTTAAGGGCGTTCAAAATGATCGAGATCAAAGTGAAGGAGCTCTTTGAGAAGTCTCTGGCTTTAGAAAGGATAGCTGATAGGTGGAAAAGTCTGAAAGTCTTCCCTCAGAAGTGAGCAGAAGATCAGATGATCTTGGAAATGTCTAAAACATCTAGAGGAAAAAAAAGTGAGAGTATACATTTGCAGGCTGAGAGAGTCTGATGCACAACATGCAGACATCAGGGCTAAGTTCCACGTCATGGAGAACAAATATGACAGAGTCAGACCTAAACACTGCCCTCTCTCTGAGCACCCTAAAGAGATGATGTCAAAGAAAAATGATAGCATCTCTGAGAATCAAATTACCATCACTAAGCTCCAGTGGCTGTTGATTGACTCAAAGAACAGCAGTCAGAGAGCAAGACGAGATGAGCAGAACTTGAAGAAGCCTTAAAACAAGACAAGACAAGATGGGCAGAACTTGAAGAAACCTGTGATCAATAAGTTGTGTTCAAAGGCCTCTGGACCTCACACTATACAATGTTACTCTGACGGTAAGCGTATTGCATCACCTCCGGTTCCACCGTGTGTGTGTGTTAGACAATAACGTAGTTGTCTCAGCTCCACGTAACCCAAGGTAATTGTGTGATATTTTTTAGTACAACATTGTACAACTATTCAGTACAACTATTTTTTACTTTGTTTGTTGTGCTAATGCTAGCTACCTTACTTGGCTTAGCTGTTAGTGATGTCTTCCTCCTCTCCCTCTCCTGCTCAGCATGTCGGATGTTTAGCTATTTGCCTGGCTTCTTTGATGATAATGATATATGTAAAAAGTGTAGTTTATTTGCAAGGTTGGAGGCAGGTATCAGTGGGTTAGATGCACGGCTCCACACCATCGAAGCACAGACGCTCCCGTTAGTAGTAGCTGTTCCCCGGCAGCCCCCGAGCGGCTGGGTGAATGTTCGAAGGAAGCAGAAGTCAGGATCTAAGCAGTCCTCTGGACACCCCCAGCCTATTCGAGTTTCTAACCGGTTCTCCAGATTCAGTGGCACTAAGATTCCAACTATAATTAGCGACACTGAGAAACCAACTTTGATTATCGGCAGTTCCGCCACTTGGATGTCACTAAAATCAATGTGGAATCGGTGTGTGCCTATGCCAAAACGATCTCGGACCTCGTAATCTTCTCCAGCCCTCTCCCAAACACGGTGACTGATGAGATGTGAAGCCGCATGTCAGCACTCCACCATTAGTTGTCACGCTGGTGTCCAGCAAACAATGTGGGCTTTGTAGATAACTGGCGGTCTTTCCGGGGAAACCCAAGTCTGATCAGGAGTGATGGCATTCATCCCACGTTGAATGGAGCGGATCTCCTTTCTGCTAATATGACCAAGCTTATTGGTCGACTTCATCCATGACAGACCAAGCAGAGTTGTAGTCTTACACACCTCTCTGCATCTTCTTTAGAGCAGTTGCCCACTCTATAGAGACTGTGTCTGTCCCGCGGCCACATTTCAACAGTGCAACACAATAGGAGGATTAAATTTGGACTCCTAAATATTAGATCTTTATCTTCTAAAGCTTTATTAGTAAATGAAATAATATCAGACAATCATATTGATTTGTGCTGTCTCACTGAAACCTGGCTGAGGCATGATGCATGTGTTAGTCTAAATTAATCTACTCCTCCAAGTCATACTACAGAGCTGCTAACTTTTCAAAAAACCTTGGCGTGAGATTTTGTCGAAGGGGGGAAGACGACGAGGAATACACGCCACCGCGAACAGCTGTGTGTCGGGTGGGCGTGACTGAAGACCGTAATGAGTGACGGTCACGTTCAATGCGTGAGACTTGAGAGCCCCGATACCTCCGTCTCTCTGCTCCTCTCTGCCGGCGGTCCCCCAGTTGCGGACACAGTCCCGCCACTGTCTGTTTGGGGTAAACAGGATGTCTATGCAGCAAATAGGTTTACAGATGCGCTCCTTAGCGCCATCCATCGTCGGGGAGTTTGAAAAGGAACGAATGCGCCCCAGACTTTTTTTTTGGCGTGAGATATTGGTTGTGTGGCGTGTGAGCGTGTTAAAACATGAAAAAGCGTGTGTCACACGGCAAAAGCGTGCGAGTTGGTGGCTCTGTAATCATGAACCTCAATCTACATGACATTCTAGCTAGCTAATGTTAGCTTATGTTATTTAGCTAAATTCTAGCTAACGGTATCTAGGTCAACATGACATTGTAGCTAGCTAATGTTAGCGTATGTTATTTAGGTCAATTCTAGCTAATGTTAGCTAATGTCAGCTCAGTCAACAAAAGAAAACTTTACATAGAACAGTATACTGTATATCTGATCAACTGATTTTCTTTATCCACAGTGTTAGTATGGCTCGTCTGAGTGATCCTAGATTTACACGTGAAATGGTCATACAGATGATACAAGAAGAACAGGATGAGGAAGATGAACCAATTCTTGATCCTGACTCTGAGTCTGATATCTCTGATGCTGATGACCTAAACTATGTGCCACAGGGTCAAGCTGGAGTTGTGGACATGTCGAGAAATCCAGCTCTCCTGGATGAAGAAGACTCCTCAGATGAGATTGTAGACTCGCCTGATGAGTCTTTTGAAGAGGAAACTAAGACACAGACCAATAGACTAAGTAAAAAGGGGTCTTACTGGAATGAGCTTCCCCCCACTCAGGGTAGAGCAAGAAGCCATAACATCCTGAGGAGCTGCCCAGGAGCTGCATCTGGTTCAATAACCATTTCACCAAAAGATGCCTGGGATTTGTTTATTACTGACAACATCATTAAGGAGATTCTCAAATGCACCAATTTAGAGGGACGAAGAGCAGCGGCAGCAAAAGATAAAGATTGAAGATGCATTGATAAAGTAGAATTCATGGCCTTTATTGGTTCGACCCGCCTTGCAGGGGGGGACAAAAGCTGGGATGTAGCCCTGCGGGAGCTGTTTCTGGATCCACTGCAAAATCCAATGTACAAAGCCACTATGGGTTTCTGTAGATATCTGCTGCCTCATACGGTTTGATGACAAGAGGACCAGGGCTCTTCGACTGGAAGCAGACCACATGGCGGCATTCAGATATGTGTGGGACTGTTTACTGGCCAATTGCAAAAGAGTGTTCATCCCCAGTGACTGCGTCACCATAGATGAGCAGCTCGTGCCATTCCGGGGCAGGTGAAAGTTCTTGCAATACATGCCCAGCAAGCCTGCAAAATATAGGATATAAATCTTCTGGATGTGTGATGCGAGGGTCCCTTATGCAATAGATGGAATAATCTATGCACGGAGACAGCCAGGAGAGGAGGTCCAGAAGAATCTTGGAGAAAATATTGTCCAAAAGTTGGCCAGCGGAATCAGACAGACAGGTGAATATAGAATACAGAAGTAAATATACTCTTGAAGTTCTAGCACAATACCTAGATCACTTTTCCAATTTTTAACATGTGTATTTCATTTTCTTTTACCATTGTGCAAAGCAAAATAGTAAAATGGAATAATATGCAATACAATAAATACTGCATTAAATGTATTTTAGTGTTAGAATTTAGAGAATTCTATGTTGACTAAATTGACCATTCAAAGTTTTTGTTTTGATAACAGGTCGCAACATCACAATGGACAACTTCTTCACGAGTATCCCTCTGGCTGAGAAGCTCCTTGAGAGGGACCTGACCATTGTGGGGACTCTGCCAGAACAAGCCAGACATACCACCTGTCATGAAGCCATCCAAATTGAGGGAGAATCCTAGCTCTGAATTTGGATTCAGTGGCAACATGACCATGGTGAGCTATGTGCCGAAAAAGGTGAAGGCTGTTGTCCTCCTGAGCACAATGCATGACGACAGAGCAGTGGATGACAATAGTGCGAAGAAAAAAACAGAAATGATCCAGTACTACAACAAAACAAAATCAGGAGTGGACACAATGGATCAGATGGTTCGCACATACACATGCAAGCGGAGAACACGGAGGTGGCCCATGGTGCTGTGGTGCAATGTGCTGGATGTTGCTACCCTCAATGCCTACACCAACTTCACTGCACAACATCCTGATTACATGGGTGGTGTGACCAATGCACGGCGGCTATTTATCAAGAAGCTGGGCAAAGAGCTTGTCATGCCACACGTGAGGAGGCGCATGGAGGGCACGCCCCACCTCCATACACATATCATAGAGGCAATGGGAAGATGTGGGTTCAAAAAAATAAATGCTGCCGCCATCCAGCCCCATGACGACATTCGACAGGAGGGCCAAGCGAAGAGGAAGAGGTGCAAGATCTGCCCGGCTGCCAAAGACCGAAAAGTCAGCAGCTGATGTTCCAAGTGCACCAGCCCTGTGTGCAAGGAGCACAAACATGTGATTGTCATGTGTGAAGAATGTATGCACTAAGATGGCAATTTGCACTGTACCGAACTGTGAGTGTGAGAAAGTGGCAAATAAAGATTTCAAATATTAAATTAATTCTTTGGTCCAAATCACTGCTTAAATATGTTTCAACAAAATCATTATTATAGTACATCTTTTTCTATTTTTAATCACACACGGGTCTTTTTTTGGAACAGTGTGTGTAAACTTGATGTAAAAATACAAAAAAACATGTTATTTCATAAATTAAGAAAGGACAAATTAAAATAATGATTTGTGGTAATCAAAAACAAGGTATTTAATGGAAAAATTGATCATTAAATTATTAAATGAATTGATTTCTAAAAATATAGCAGAGAAACACTCAGACATGCATGAAATAACATGGTAGGTCAATACGGGTCATTTTAAACCCATGTTGTGCTTTCAAAGGGGTTTTCATAGCTTGTGTATTAAAGGGTTAAGGAGCTTATAGTGCCATACTACCCAACTAGAGAGTTGCGTTCATTGACTGCAGTGTTATGTGTGGTTCCCAGAGTCTTAAAACATAGGTTATCAAGCTCCTCTTCTGTCGAATAAGCTTCGACTTTCACTCCGGGGGCAGACACGGTAACTTCTTTAAGAGTAGACTTCAGACTTTCCTCTTCGACAGTGCTTATAGTTAGACCCTGATCTTTGATCCAGGAAGCTTTCTTTCAGAGGTTGGGTCGGACAACTCTCCTCTAGATTCTTGTGATTCAGCCAGAAAGCTTCCTCTCCCTCCTCCCCTCCCCCTAGATATGCTGCTATAGGCCTAGACTTGCCGACGTAGCCGCAGACCCCCAATGCCCTTTATGTGTGCCAATCCCCGACCTGGCGACGCGACATGGCAATAAGGACTGTGCGCCCCGGTCACAAGTGCCGGAAGCAGGGCACCGCGTGCCTCCCCGGCGGGGAGAGAGTCACAGCAAGCACATAATCCACGGCCTCGGGAAGCAGCGAGGTCCGGGCACGGGCGCTCTAAAGCACGCAACCCGGAGCCGGCGTGCCACCTTCCGCCACACTGACCTTGCTCAGTGCAGACCTTACATTGCAGCGCAGCTGCACCGGCGACAACCTCTCCCCGCGAGGAGAACCACCAGCACCCCCCAGGTGCAGAAGTAACAACAGTGCGGTGGCTAGTTTATGATTAAATACGACTGTAAGTGTAAAAAAAACAGTAACATAATCAGCATTTCACTGACCAGATGCACACGAACCTCTGTGGGTCGTCAGTAAGTCCTGAGATTCTAGCTTCGATGTTCTGACAGGCTTAGAAGGCCCTGACTGCCCCGTCCCCCTCACACAGAGTGAGTAGGACAGAACCAGCTAGCAGTCCCTGTGTTTAACCAGGGGAGAGAGAGACGAAAGAGAGACATAGCAAAAGACAGAGGTGAGATGTGATTGGTCAAAGAGCGTTAAGGAGCATGCATCAAGCTGGCCAGGGAGCTGGCTACAGAAACAGAAAGCAAAGCAACAGGAGCACAGACAGGAGACAGGAGCTGCTCAATGAGAACATAAGCTAATAGGGAAAAACATAATACATACACAAGTGTATTTGTGAAAAACAATACATTATAAAATAGATATAACTTTTAATTATTACATTTTTTATTTTATTTTGTATTATATTATAAAAAAGCTATAACTTTGTTATTCTGTTTAGTCCAGCAGAGAAGGCCTAGCTGGCCCTGACCGCCTCTGGTGTGCAGCGAATTATTGTGAATGTGGCCGCTATTAACAGCAATACTTTAGTTTTAACCTCATCCAACATCCACTCCTCATTGGATACATGCAGACGCGCACACCTAATATGTTAAATATCACTCCAGCAAATGAATTCTTCTCATACATGCAAACACACACTATACATGTGGTATAGCAGTGTGTTCCTTGTGAACTCACAGACATACGCATACTCACACCTCCTCTCCTCCAGCAGATCCTCGTCTGTTCCAGTTATTACACTCTGGTGTTAATTTCTTCAGGTTTTTGACAAGCCTCCAAGTTAAAGTGTGTTCTTTGTGTAAGTGCTTTTTCTAAACTTCTCCCTATCTCTGCAGATTAGTCAGGGAGCAAATTACCTGCCTGCACAAAAAAAGCGCAGTCTTTCACATTTCTGCTGTGGTTGGTGTGCAGCCCTCCTTTTGAAGACTGGGTAAGTTATTTCCTCTGGCCCTGCAGCAGTCCTGGCATGCAAATCATCATAAAATTTAATTTTTTTTAAAACTGCACATGCACTCCGGGTGCTCTTATCAGCATCTGCACAAACTGCATACAAATCAGGCATCACACAGCTCAGCAAAGGTCTCCCAAAAAAAAACAAAAAACGTTGGCAAATTGCTAATTGGGTCACGAGTTCTGAAGCCGGCTCGGCTAACGAGAATTAAAACGCGGAGGTGTCCGTGCCTGTGAAGTGTCTCCGGCATCCTGGTGACTGGCCCCAGAGCAGAGACGCTGCAACAACAGCAGAGAGGCAGCTGTGCTGCTCGGCTCTGTCACACAGCGGCTTCATCACATTACATGATGGTGGGAGCATGTCAAAGATGGTTTTGCTTCAGTGACACTGAACTGCACGCTGAACAGTGATGCGTTCAGGTGCACCGGGTGAAGCCTCCAGCCTCTATCTCCAGCTTCATTTATACATGTTTTCACGTAATTCCTGTAACCCCACAGTCTTATTAGTGAGTTTGAAATCAGATTCAAGTCTAATTGCTTTTACACATGATTTTTTTAAAGTGAAACTGAACGTAAAATATTTCTTCCCAGAGAAATTGGTACCTTATATATTCCCGGTGTATGCTTTGACTCGTGTAGCCTACTTAGTTGGTCAAAATTGTAATTACCTAAAGCAATACATTTTTAGTTTGATGTATTTTCATGGCGTGAAAGCGCTCTAAGTGTTCTCCTGGAAGAGGTTATGTTTCTGGCACCAACTGACAATGTCATGCATTGTGATTTGATTGGTGCATAACATGAACCTGATAGTAATGCATCACATGGTAACACTCAGTAGTTGTGTAATAAGCACTGACGAGACAGAGTGAGTTATTGTATCATATTAGATCTAAAATGGTTGCAAACACATCAATAAAAAACAACAAAGAAATATTCAGAAATGAATCAATGAAAGCTGGCAAACGTTACTTCTGCTGAGTCTAATAAAACATTCATAAAATATAGACTCTGGATTATATTGTCACTGGAACTCAAAAAAATATGACTAACCTTTTTAATGCTTTGCCTTAGAAGTCATTACACAGTTTGGTAGTGTTCCCTGAGTGGAACGTGTGAAGGGCATGCACTTCTCAAAGCAGACTGCACAAATGTGTTCTTCTACTCTTGTGAAACACATTGCATCCAGAGGACATTGTTTAAATGTACTAACACAACAAGATGGTTCAGATAATCCAGTTGCACCATGTAGATGTGTTACAGCTGAAGATTGAAAACATCAACCCACACGTCAGCTTCTCAAGAAGAGGAACCAAGAGGGAGGAAACACATTTATTAACATGACAGTGCTGAGAGTTCATGGCTGCTCAGTTAGAGCTGAGACATCATGGATGCTCAGGTCAGGGCTGAGGAGCTTCCATATGAGGCTGAGACTTCATGGATGCTCATTGGATGAGAAGAAACAAACAAGTAGAATTATCGCCTCCCGGTTGTACGGCTCAACCAACCAGGTGAGCTGCATTTATCCCGGCATCTGTTCAACATGTCTTCACTTCATCATTTAATTTATTTTAATTTTAATAGACATTCGGAAGTATATTCATTAGCACATGAACTCTTGAGTTATGGACAAAAATGTGCTTTACGAGTTTAAAATGACCAAAATTGTATAATAATAATAATAATTAATCCTTTATGTATCAGTCTATCCTCGAGTCCAAGAGGAAATTCCCGTTCACGAAAGAGGAGGGTAAACGGACAGCCAGGAAACATAATCCCATGACAACGTTGTCATAGAGAGCAGATGACGCATCTTTGTAAACCAACCCCAGAAGTCAGAATAACTCCGGTTCCCTCGACAAAAATATAATTGGCTTTTTGTATATATAGAGCATCATTTCTCTCAAGTTTGATTCACAAATGTGTGGAAATTTGTGTTAGTGAGCACTTCTGCTTTGGCACGTCGCTCCATCCAGCTGCCAGGTGTGGCTATCGGGATGGTGATTAAACAGCATGATTGTTGCAAAGATGATCTCGATAAACGCTCACTCTAAGTCTAACTCTAAGTCTTATTTGGGGGAATTTTTCCTGATCTGATGTGAGGTCCTGGGACAGAGATGTCATCTGTTCAGACTGTAAAGCCCTGCGAGGCAAATCTTGTATTTAGTCCGCCTTTAGCTTGTGGTGACGGGAAGTCATGTAACCGCTGTGTAGTTCCTTGAGAGCAAATAAAACAACTAATAACGTTAGCTTTTGAGTTTCTGATGAATGCATTCACTCTTCAAAAATCATAATAATTCAAAATCCAGTGCAAAAAGCCCAGCGGTTTCTTTGTGGAGTGAAACTAGTACGAGTGCAACTTTTGGGTTGGCCTGCAACAATATGTCATCTCTGCAGCATTCTATATCCATATCTATATCCAACGCTATATCCAAATATGAGAATAAGATTTTAATAAAATGATCCTTTTTCAGACTGACTCTGGGGCCGCTGTTAAACAGCTGATAAAGTGATTAGGTTTTTCAGCTTTAGAGACGCATTGAAGGCGGGGTAGGAAATACACTACGCGCCACTGAGTTAAAGCCTGCAGCGTGCTTATTCAGCCTAAACTTTGTTAAAACAGAGCAAATAATGGCTGCAAGAGCAACAAGTTGCTGGAAGATGAGTCTGTTGCTTTGCAGCGGTCAGCACAGTGCAACGCGGAAAAGAGAAACAGCGTGGCAGTAAATGACCTTGTTGTTTCAAGGTCAGAGGAAAGCTTGAAGACAACCCCGAAGAACTCTGACCTTTGAGAGCTGACCTTTGAGAGCTGTGTTGGTCTCCTGTTGATCCCATATGACGTATCTGTTGCATGCATCTCATGTATATTTCCCTGCATGTGATTTGCATGTGCAGATTGCAGGTCATACAGCTCCTCAAGCATGACGGATCTGACACGTGTGTGCATGTTTCATCTTATTTTGTTGTGATGGATATTTAATCAACGGTATTTTATGTGTTCTCGTTACGTGTATTTATTACATCAGACTGCCCCACAAGCATCGTGCATATTTAATTTATGCAAAACAGACAAACAAGTCAAAGGTACAGCCTTAAAAAGAGCTGTACACTTGTGTCTTAATGTAGCCAAATAGTGTGTACATGTGTGACGACGCATTGATATGCCCAGTGCAATGATGACTGCATGTTTTCTGTCCTTTAAATCAGAAAACTGTCAAAGTTGATGTGATGCTGACGTCCGTTTTCTTTGTTTAATGAGCAGCTGGGTGTATGTAGTCTTAATAAAACTCTAGTGCTCGTCACAGAGCATCCCACTGAGTTAACGGTGTGTGTTGTCTCGTGCTGACTGGAGGTCACACTGCAGTCCTGTTCTCCGCCACATCATAGAGCGCGTGCACGCTTTGGTCCAATATGCAGTCCAATACTGCAGCCTTTTTTTTTTTTTAACAGGGAGCGCGCTTCCAAATCTACCCTCCCGCTGCGCTCCCTCCCTGTGCCTTAAAAAAGAGCGTGCACGGCTGAA
Source organism: Clinocottus analis (assembly GCF_023055335.1). Lineage (NCBI taxonomy): Eukaryota > Metazoa > Chordata > Actinopteri > Perciformes > Cottidae > Clinocottus > Clinocottus analis. The sequence goes on along the minus strand of NW_027176031.1, from coordinate 1,223,658 downwards.
GGTCACTTAAACACAAAAGGCTTTCAGCGCTGCGGTCCAATATAGCGCATGCGCGCTGCCGGAGGACCGCTTCACAGACCGCAATATGGCGAGAATGCCTGCCAGCGGGGACACGCAGCCGGAGAGGATGAGCTGCCCCTTGGAGGAGGAGGAGGGGGAGGAGGGGGAGGAGGAAGAGGAGGAGAAAGAGGAGGAAGATGTGATCCAGGAGGTCCAGATCACCGGGTTAGAAGAGGACGAAGAGTCCGACAGAGATGGCGCGGAGCTGGAGTGGGAGTCAGGGGGCACCGCCGCGGAGATGCGGAGTCCGGACCGGGAGGAGGAGCACCAGGAGGCGGACCTGCTCGGCAGCGGCAGCGGGGCCGCGGGGCTGGAGGGAGACCTGCAGCGGTCTGAGCGGAACAAGCTGAGCGAGAACACCCGCCTGGCCACCCGGTACGCCGTGAGGATCTTCAGGGAGTACCTTAGCGAGAAAGCCCAAAGTCCAGACTTTGAAACTCTGGACAAGGACGCGCTGTGCGCGCTGCTGCGCTCCTTTTACGCGGAGGCGCGCTCCAAAAGTGGACAGCTGTACAGCAAGTCGTCCCTCATCAGCATCCGGAGCTCCCTGAACCGGTACCTGAACGAGCCGCCCTACTGCCGCACCTTGGACCTCACCAAGGACCCGGAGCTGCGCAGCGCCAACCTGACCCTGGCCGCAGTCATCCGCCGGCTGGAGGAGCAGGGCGCCGGTCCCGTGGTGCAGAAACAAGCCATCACGCGCTCGGACCTGCGAAGGCTATATGAGTCCTCCGTGTTCAGCACCGACACGCCGTTCGGGCTGCTCAACAAGGTCTGGTTCGAGACCTGCATGTATTTCTGCACCCGGGGTCGGGAGAACCAGCGGGAGCTGGAGGAGGACTCGTTCGGTCTGGCGGTGGACGAGGACGGGAGGAAGTTTGTGTACTTCAAAGCTTTGGGACCGTACCACAAGTCCCGCTCCGCCGCCTGGACCAAGAGGCGTCCGGACCCAGACGAGGACACGTTGCCCCGGATGTACGAGACCGGCTCGGACCAGTGCCCGCACGCCAGCTTCGTCCGCTACGTGTCCAAGCGGAACCCGCTGTGCGGGGCGTTCTTCCAGCGGCCGCGGGACCACTGCTGCGCGCGCGACGTGACGTGGTACGAGAACAAAGCCATCGGGAAGAACCTGCTGGGCACGAGGATGCAGATGCTGTCGCGCGCTGCCAAGCTCTCCAAGACCTACACCAACCACTGCATCGGCGCGGTTTCCATAGCGACGCTCAACAGCATCGTGGGCGCCGCGGGCTGCAGGTCCACGCCGCGCTGCGGGGAACCGGAAGCGGCCAACGGCCACGCGCAGGCCCGCCTCCAGCTCGTGATTCCGTACCTGCACCGGGTATCCGACGCTGCGGATCTGAAGCCGGCAGCAGCGACAGTAAACACGTCTTCATTATTATCCTCATCTTCTTCATCCTCGTCATCATCAACAACAACAAAGAACAGAGTGCGCGCCGAGGAGGACCCAGAGGCTCCTCGCGCCAAGAGGCTGTGCGTGCGCCCCAGGACACACACGGAGTCCCCCGTTGAGCGGAAGGAGAGCGCGCCGCTACCTGCGAGAGCCACGGAGACCCGGAGCAACACCTGGCCCGCGGCCCGGTCCCTGGTCGTTGCGCCCACACAGGTAATAGACGACACGTGATCGCTTGTCTTTTACAATAAAGGGCGATATACACTCTTGCAACTACAACTGCAGCTGGCCACGCAGTCGGATCGACAGACTCGTTTTGGTTTATAGTTCCCGTGCCTTTTCCATACGCCAGAACCGTAGGTGGCGCAAAGACTGTAGAGTCGACCTGACTCTACAGTCGTAGAGTCAGGTCGACTGGAATTCACCGCCATCTGCGTGTCCTTATACTCCGTCAGACAGGTTATATAAATGTTCATATTTGTGGACCTCTTCAGCCAAACGTTCTTCAACGGGATCCATTGTTTGTGTTTCTGCTATGGCTTTTAAAACAGCTGTATTATGCTATGAAACCGAAAATGAGAGACTAAGAAAGGATGTGGTTAGCGGACCAAGCAGTGTCTGTGAGTGTGAGTGTGTGTGTGTGTGTGTGGGGGTGTGTGTGTGTGCGCGCGTGCGCGCGCGTGTATGTGTGTGTGTGTGTCTATGAGTGTGCATGTGTGTATGTATGTGAGTGTGTGTTTGTGAGTCTGCATCTCTGTCAGTGTGTCTGTGAGTGATTGTGTGTCTGTGTGTGTGCATTTGTGTGTGTGTGTGTGTCTGTCTGTGAGTGTGCATGTCTGTGAGTGTAGAGAACAAGTTCTGACGTTCAAACAAATCCTGTTAAGTTTTCTGATTTGTATTTCTTCGTTTTTTATAAATTCTTTGTTAAGATTTGTAGCACTGTGAATTTTCACTGTCAGTTCTGTTTTTGTAATAAAGGTAGCAAATTAATGCTTTAAAATTATTTATTTTTATCCGATTAACATTAAATGAAATTAATAAAATAATCGACTGATTAATTGATTATTAAAATAATCGTTAGTTGCAGCTCTCGTATTAAGCCTTATGCATTGTTTGCTAAAGTGGTGCATTTCATTATTTGTGGCGAGTAGGGAGCAGCAGAACAAGATCCACACATTTTCCACTTTTTAAAAAAGTTGTTTAGGGCAGTAAACAGGTTTTACACATGCAGCAGACAGGAAGCTGCACGACCAACTTCTGAGAAACATCTGTGTGTATAGTGCTCCATGTTCCCTCGCTTCTCTACTTGGTCCCTGTTTGCTTTGAGGCCGTGCACACTGACTTCATAGGAGACTTGTTTCTAACCAGTGATGTTGACGAGAGCTGAGCGATGAACCGACCAACCCACCATGTCTGGAGTCTGACCACTTTAACCCTTTCACTGTGTTAATTGTAACATTTAGTCGCCTAATAGTTGCTTATTCATTTCTTGTTGCTAAAAACCAAGATGGTGACAGCCAAAACGCAAATCAAGGCTTGGAAATTGTCCTTAAACCAATGTGTGACATCACGGAGACAAAGAGCACTTCCCCCACACAGTCTGGAAGGTCGAGGGGGATACAACCAAAACCAGCTGAACAACCAAGACCTCATAGAGCTGCAAAGACGAGGAAACACTCTCTGTGGGATTGTCTCTATGAGTTAGTTAGTGATGGACTCAATGGCGCTGGTTTAAAAGAAATATGTCAACCCCAAAGAAATGCCTCAAAGAGCAGAGAGGAACTGCAGAGTTGATGATCATGTTGTGTGTGTGTGCTCTAAGTTGATTCTAAAATATGAATGAGTGCATCTTCACGATAGTGAGTCACACCATTAAGATCACTGGTGAGGAAGAGAGAAGGCGTCTGACGTTAGTGCAATATTGCAGCCTATATTACACCGCACTGCATTTACACCACCCTGCTGAAGATCTACAATGAATAGAATGTTTTACAAGATGGTATTCATTGTGTTGACCACACTACTGCTGATATTACCACGGCAACTGATACTGCAGCCATATAATTACTGTTATACTGGTAATACCACTACTGTGTGTGTGTGTGTGTGTGTGTGTGTGTGTGTGTGTGTGTGTGTGTGCGTGCGTGCGTGTGCGTGTCTCTGTGTGTGTGTGTGTCCTAGGACAGCAGCAGCATGTCCGGTCAGCAGCAGGTCTCCTCGTCTCCTCGTCTCCTTGTCTCCTCATCTCCTCGAGGCTCTGCCGGCATCCCCTCAGCCGCCCAGCTGACCAAATCCAACGCACCCGTCCACATGGATGTGGGGGGTCACGTGTACACCAGCAGTCTGGCCACGCTCACAAAGTACCCCGAGTCACGGTCAGGACGCACATCCATATGAAAAATAATCTTAATAACCCTAAATTCATTAACAATATGTGACGCCTTACATTAAATACTTAATAATAATAATAATAATAATATAATTATTAGTACATCACTTTATTGTCCATTCAATGGAAAAATGCAAAAACTAATTATCTTAAAATCCTTCATTTAAAATGTTCTTGATTAATGAATCAAGATTTTAAGGGATGTATGAATTTCCCCTAATTTATATATACTATCTATATCTATATATATATCTATCTATCTCCCATTTTTCCAGGATCTTTTCGCAGATAGTCTTTTAATGGGCCCCCTAAATAGGTTAAGGGTTTCTTTAAGGGGTAAAAACTATCTCTTAATTTGTACCGCAATAGGGGATAAATAAAAAAAATACAATAAAGGTGCAAATTGTGTGTTTTTATAAGGAGCCATGTGCAGGATGTAGGGGCATCTAGTGGGAGGTTGCAGATTGCGACCTCTGGATAACTCTCCTCTGACCCCTGTTCTGTGTCGAAGAACTATGGTGGCCTTCAAGTTTACCTAAAAACATTAAGTTCCATCTCTCGAGCCAGTGTTTGGTTTGTCCGCTCAGGGCTACTGTAGTAATGTGGAGCCTTTGCTCTGTGCTGATACTGTTAGTCTGTGTTCCTGTAGATGTTCATGACTCATGTTCATCTTGACCCCCATAACGTATTTTACACTTTAGTTTCTGTGCCTCTGTGAATCCTGTTCGTGCCTCATCTGGCTTTAACAACTCAAATATAATAGAGGTGATTGTCAGCACTTTTAAATCTGCCAAGTGGCATTCAGCATGTTGACTGCGTTGTAATGATTATGTAAGCGTTTTAATTTATTCCATTAACTGCTGGTGGTCAATTACCTGCTCGCACTGGCTTTCCTATTCTAGCTAAAGCAAATCTTAACTTGTAAAGTCACAAAAGGGCCAGACAATGTGACCTCTCAATAATGAAAAGTTGAATTCATACATTAAAAAACAACCCCTGGCTCAGTGCTGCTACAGCGTCACATGGTCTGGTATAACTTATAATCTATAAAGGCCACGGCAGTTTCCTCTGGACTTCTTTCCACTGAACCTGCCAGTGTGTCAGTCGTCTGGACTTCACTGATATATTGAAGTATATGTTATTGCAGCGTTCAGGATTAACAGTCAGGCCAAACACTCACAGATGTGTCGTTGACTTGCAAGCCGCTGCACATTCTCTCCATCTGCAGCTGATCCAACCAACACCCACACGCCTCAACACTCAGTCATTTGGTTGAGGAAGCACTTTCACTGACCAGGAAGTGGGAAAGATTATTACAGCTGCCAGTAACTCTTTCAACGTACAGCTGTATTAAGGTAGACATATCTGTATTTTGACTTGGTCAGTGGCTTAAGGTAAGTTATTGGTTAGGTTTGGTTTAGTACTCTATGTAAGTTACATATCTAAAGTAAGTCCAAAGGGACGTCTGTGGCCAGCAGACATGGGTTCGGGTTCGGGGTTTGGTAATGTTGTGCTGAAGAGGACTCTGCTTTTGTCTTCATGCTTTCCTGCAGGATCGGTCGTCTGTTCGAGGGAACGGAGCCCATCGTGTTGGACAGTCTGAAGCAGCACTACTTCATCGATCGGGATGGACCCATGTTCCGCTACATACTTAACTTCCTCCGGACCTCAAAACTTCTCCTCCCCGATGACTTCAAAGTGAGTGTCTAGAGCTTTAAACAGGTACTGCTACAGTTTATCTGAACAGTCCCAAACACAGGAAGAAACCAATGAACTGTCCCGACTGTCAGAGGAGTCACATATAGAGCACTCACCTGGACGTCTGTTTACTGTTATACTGTTTTTATGTTTCCTTAATGTCTTATTTTTGGTCTTTCTTTATATTTATCTTTATATCTAGCTCTTGTATTGTAAATAAGTACGAAGCGCAGAATCCGGCGTCAAATTCCATGAATGGGAAAATGTACATGGCCATTAAAGCTGATTCTGATTCTGAGTCTCACACTGCAGGAGCTATCCCGAGTCCTGCGTTGAGTTCGGTGTTATGACTTAGAACCTTTCACACATCCTCCAGTCACTGTGCAACGCCGCGCTGAAGGACACAAAACCTCCTCGTGAAACTAGCTTTGTTACATTGTCCTATGTTTTCTCTACTGTCATAACTTCCCATGCAGTTCATACATTCCATATGTACTCACTTTTTTAAAATAACTATCCCTTCATATTCATTACATTATAAATATGAGTTTACTTTGAACTAATCAATTCTATGATATTATACACAGATGTTGCATTAAGCCATCTTGACTTCCAATGCAAAAACAGATCCCGATCAATAGCCGAAGGGATGCACTCAGTCATATGGTTGTTACTGTGTTGTGGTTCTTATTCTATCACAACTTTATGACTTCATGTCAACATAAACACCAAAAAGGACTATTCGGTCAAACAGTCCTTTTTGGTGAGGAAGCTTCCTAATTGAGTGAAATGAGCCGGACGTGTCCAAGTGGCCACGATGATGAGAGCTCTACTGCAAAGGAAAGGAGCTTCAATGCTTTCTCCTTTAGCATAGGAAACACTGGTCCTTCCTTTATGAAAGGAATGGCGCTTCAATGCTTCCTTACATAGCTCCTTTAGCATAAGAAACACTTTACCTTCCATTGTGAAAGAAAAGGAGCTTCTATGCTTCCTCACTTAGCTCCTTTAGCATAGGAAACACTGTATCTTCCTTTTTGAAAGGAGATCATTCCGCCACATTTAAAGTGACGCACCACGCTCATCTTTGCTTTGTTTATCTATTTTGATTTATGCTCTGCTTGTGTGTGTGTGTGTGTGTGTGTGTTTGCATGATCTTGTCTTTTCTACCTTGGTGTCTTCTGTCCGTGTGTGTATGACTCTGAGCTTGTTTGTGTGTGTGTGTGTGTGTGTGTGTGTGTGTGTGTGTGTGTGTGTGTGTGTGTGTGTGTGTGTGTGTGTGTGCGTGTTTGCAGGAATACTCCCTGCTGTACGAAGAGGCCGGTTTCTTTCAGCTGTCTCCCCTGCAGGCCGAGCTGGAGCGCTGGAGGGCCGAGCAGGACTGCGGGCGGGCCTCTCCGGAGTGCGAGTGTGTCGTGATTCATGTGGCTCCGGAGCTCGGTGAGAGGATCAGCGTGAGCGCCCACCGGGCCGTGATCGAGGAGGTGTTCCCTGAGGTCAGAGACATCGTGTCCAAGTCCCTGAACAGCAGCTGGAACCAGGACTCTGAGCACGTCATTCGCTTCCCGCTTAACGGCTACTGCCACCTCAACTCTGTCCAGGTACAAATTACACTGTGGATTTAGATGACAAACCTTTTGATACCATTATGTCTGACTGGGATCATACAATAATTGTGTAGTGTGAACAGTTCAGAGATTTGAAAGTCGTGTGGTCATTGTGCACGTCGGAGTTAAAGTGCCTTAAGCTTCTGTACTGTTCTGTTTTCCCCAGTAAAGCAGAATACCTGAGAGCTGAACAGGATGAAGAGGAGTTTAAATCAGACGCTAACAAAATGCTAATGCTTTTATTATCAATATTACATATATTATATACATTATCATTATCCTGTTTACTACTCTTAATGCTCTATCTATATTACTACTATATGAGTCATTTATATCATATGCATTGAATGTGTTGTAACTGTTACGTTTCATTCTGGTCGCATGATATCTATTGCTTTTGTCCATCCTGATAGAAGATGCTCCTCTGTTGCCTCTCTAACCCTAAACCTCTCCTGAAGGTTTGTTGAAGGGTTTTTTTTTTGGGGGAAGTTTTTCCTGAACGACGTGAGGTCCCGGGACAGTGGATGTTGTATGTGCACAGATAGTAAAGTAGAGTTGCTGCTTCTTTCAGTGGAAAGGGGCTGGCTGAGGTGGTTTGGGTGTCTTATTAGGACGCCTCCTGGTCCTCCTAGACCTTTAGAGGTTTTCCGGGCACACGCTGGAGCGATTATATGTCGTCAGGACCTCAGGAAGAGTTGGGAAACCATGGAGAGGGATGTCTGATGCTGAATGGATGGATTTTATCTTTACCCAAACCATAACCCATAGACATATATTTGATCTCATACAATAATACATTTTTACTCATGTATTTTAACTCACAGTCATACATTTTCAGTCTCTTATACAGTAAATCCAGAATGTTAGTTCCTGTTACTTTTTTACATGTTGTTATGTTGCAGTATTATGCTAAATATCTCAGATTTATCTACACAATTGATTTCCAAATAAAATGACACATTGAGAAAAGTATTCAGACCCTTAACAAGTCTCAAGGTAAGCTTTGAACACCTGTTTCTGCCATTCTTCTCAAGACATCACATGAGTTAGAAAATGTGTTTTTCTTGAATTTTCAGTTAGTGCCGTGTAATTTAATGCCTTTGTAATTTTGCGGTCCTTTAATATATTGAAAGTGCTGAGAATCAGCCAATGACTTCCTTGTGTGGAGATACATTGATGGCTGACACATTTCATTACTGTATGTCTATTTTTGTCTCAGGGGAAATATCATCAGTCAGAGGAACAGAGGACTCCTGAGGGCAGACTGAGATAATGTCACCATGCTGTTCCCTTTGGTGCAGGGGAGGGGGAGAAAGACTAATGCACTACTTCTGAAGTAGTGGATGTTTCAGCCCAGATTGTGAGATGGATTTTACCTTGAGAAAATGAAGAGTGACCCAAAGCTCAAGGGCCTCTTTCTCAGCTATTGTTAGCGACACATGTACAGACAAAAGAAGTGCAGACTATATCAGAGACACATCAGAGAGAGATACACAACTGATCAATAATTCCTCATTCTGTCACATTCACACTGATCACATGTAACTATCAGTTATATTTTGGGTTACATACTGTTGCTCTTCCTCTTTAGGAAAAGATTTTGTAATTTAACTGTCCACAAGATGAAGACGACATGCACAACATTTAGTAAAAAACACAAACAATTTTGGGTGGTGTTTCTGTATTTGTTCATGTTTTCTGTATTTGGTTGTTTTTTTTCAGACAGACATTTATCTCTACTGAGATCACGAGGGGCAATTGTTTTGTTTGTAGCCTTAGGAATGATGACATGCTTACATGGTTTACCTTGACAGAACTGTAGGATGTAAAGATTCCATTCGACTGTCCAGCAACAACGAGAAAAAAGTACAGTATATGTAAAAGTTTAGCTCTAATGCAGCAAACCAAGAACACACACTTTGGACAGAGCGGACCTCAGAGCCCAACACACTCCTTTTGCCTCCTCTGTTTTGGTTTGTGTTTGATTTGCCCGCCCTACATTTGTATAGCTAGGTTCAGGAACAAAGACCACACCCGACAGATCTCATTTCCTCCGTGCAAAGTATTTAAGCATACGTGATCCCTTAGCTTTTCTTTTGACTCCACAAGTTGTGTGACAGACGAGCAAACACATTTGATCTTTATGCCTCATACAATGTACCAGGAGCTCTTTGAAGAAAACCGGCTAACGCCTAGAGTCCCAGAGCTCCCTCCTTTTCACACCATTCGTTGTCACCAGCAAGCTGGGTTGCATTTAGCCTTCCATGTTCCTGATGCTCTCGGCATCCATCTTCCAACAACTCCTTAGGAAGGCAAAGGACGGATAACTACCACAGCTGCACAGCCCGCTCTGACAACAGTGGAGTCTTTGGCCTAAACCTGTTGTTTCCTCCTGTTTCTGCCTTCCCCCCACTCCTACCAGAGTTGAACGGGGGAAAAAGAGACTTATCATCGAGCTGTTATCGTCCCATGGATCCACTTTACCAATCATCAATAACCTAATTCTACTTGGACTACTCAATGCAGTACATTACAATTGCCACATCCCTCATCACGGAGCCAAGGCAGACATCACCAGCACCTTCCATCTCCCTTGAGCACTGGAACCTTGCAAAAGCATCCGGAAAAATGTTTAATTCTTTATTGGAAGCCCTCTGCTGGATCCTTACAAATGTCCATAAACTATGTCTGTCATCCATCTCTCAAATGACTACTTTACCGTTCCCCCATCTTTCTATCCCCCAGCCCATGACCTCCACACTCTGACTTTTGTTTTCCAGGAACTTGGTGTTCCTATTTGCTCAGGTCCCTGAACATCTCTGGAATCCCTTGGCATCTATTGTACTTCCGTCCATCCTGATAGAGGAATCCTCCTCAGTTGCTATCTTTGAAGTTTCTTCCCTTTTTTTACAAAACATTTAAGTTTTTTTGGGGGGAGAAGTTTTCCTGATCCGATGTGAGGTCCCGGGACAGAGGATGTTGTATGTGTACACATTGTAAAGCCCTCTAAAGCAAATTAGTGGATTTTGTGCTTTTCAAAAAATTGAAATGAATTGAAGGACCATATTAGCACTAGTTCATCATCCAAGGCTCCCACTTACCAGGTCACAAAAATTAACTTCACAAAACGGTCCTTAGGGTCTCTGTGTCAAGCCGTGACTCAGCGGCATATCACCTAATCAAAGGTCTCCAGAAAGCCCGAACCACATGCTACACCTAAACATCTGTCCCTCACTTCAGATCTTGTGGCCTGCTGCATCTATACACTCCACTCATGCTACCTGTCTGCCTTCATAGATAAAGTCAGCAGCAACCAACCAGTCTGGTCCACCTACTGGACTCGTACTCCAGTCCATATGAAACCATATGCAACTACATAAGCGAAAGACGAGCCAGCCCAATGTATCTGCAAGACCCCTGTTCATCACAGATGAGGGAAAATGAGCCATACGCTCTGGTTTCACCACCACTTCCACCATATCTTATTGACATCCAGTACATCCCTGACACTTGGGCCATTCATTCTGCATTGGAGCCACCTCCACCACGTCAATATATCTCATGAAGATTCTTGGCCGCTGGTCCTCCTTTCCATACCTCGCCTATAACCACTCCAACCTCAACGACCAATCGCCCACACGCACCTGTCTTCACGACGCTAACTCTTGGGGACTCAGTGGCCCGCCATTCTCTCCTTATCATTGCACGACTCTCGTAGGCCTCCACGTCCATCATGCCCTACCCTCCATCACCCCAGCCCACTTCCCCCATCCCTTACTCCTTCAACTTCCTTCCACACCCTGCGTCTATTCCTCTTACTTCAACACTCAACAAAAAAAATAGACAAAACTTTATCATTATTGGTGTGGTTTCTGTTCGTGAATTCAAGTTGGAAAATGAGTGCAAGCCATTTGTTGTCTTTAGTCCATTCTGTTCCAGGTGTGACTCATGCAATGTATGTTCCTCAGTGTGTACCAATGGAAGGCACCAACGTTGGAATATTTTCAAATCTACACATATTCGCAACTCTTCCGAGAATACTTAGAGAAAAATGTCTAAATGTCTTGTTTTGGTTTGTGTGTGACTGCAGGTGTTGGAGCGGATACAGCAGAGAGGGTTCTGGATCACAGGTTCATGTGGCGGTGGAGTGGACTCTTCCCAGTTTAGTGAATACATTCTACGAAGGGAAAGTCGAGGCAGCCGACACCCCCCGACCCTTATCCAAATAAAACAGGAATTTAAGGACTGAACAAACATAAGTCCCTCTTTTTGCACTGTTTCTCCTACTGACAGCAGATTCTCTTCAGTGAATATACTCTGTAGTTGACTGAGAGGCTAGTCTTCTTTGACACTGCGCCACATATATTTTCACACAGTGGTCATTACAGTAAAACATGGATTCATTGGTGCAGGGATTTGCAGGGGATCATGGGAATTGGATCCTAAATTTGAGGTGCACTCACATTAACATTTCTTTTGATATAAAATGGAGGCTGGTACTTTGTGGATGTGCAGGATTAATAGTCTTTTGTCACGATAGATGCAATTTTATATTGCGATATAGTCTTTAGAATTCCTTTGAGAAATCATTGATAGATAAGATAAATCGATGCTCATGTCTGTTTTTTATCGAATACATTGAATTCAATACCTGTAAAACCAGGTACTGCATCACATTGATGCACAAATTCTGTAAATTGAAACCATACAACAGATCAGCTGTGTGATGTACAACATTGACCACATTGTCATAATAATATTACAAGGATAGTCATCAAATATCTCTTCATCATAATATTGTCCAGCCCAACCATTATTTATTTCTACCATGTTCTCAGACAATTGAGCTTGGTAAATGTCAACATTAACATTAAATGCATTTATTTCATATCAATTTACTGAATGGTTCAAAAACACAAATGGACTCCTGAAGCTATTCTTTGGCTCTGGCTGGTGGCTACAGCTCATAATATGATTACATGATGATATCACAATGATTCATATACAGTCCAAAAATTATTAAGGTACAGTATTTTAAAAATGCTACTGCAAGAATGTCCTCTCAAGATACATGTGAATTAAAAAGCCCTGAATCATATTGGATGTTTCTGAAACTGACCTTTCATGAAAAAAGATCATATCAGTAATTTGTTCCGATGTCTACTTCCACTGAACAAAGACCTCGAGGGTCCATGTGAATTATGACTCATCTGATGGGAGCCAAGAAGGAAGCAGCATGACGTTATTGTCCCACTGACAGGACACTTTTAGTTATAAAAGACAATGACTCAGCTTATTGGACCAAACGTTCATTTTGTGTGAGCTGGTTCCTGTGGTGTTCCCAGACAGCAAACTCTCAGCATCTCCATGAACGTGCAGCACATCAGCAGCACAAACTACTATCTGCTCTTCAGACTTGAATCAGAGGTCAACAAATACCATATTCAAAACAATCTTTTTTTCTCCCGCTAAGATGACTGGTTATTATGTACTGTATATGTTGTATAATTGTACACAACTATGTATATGTTGCATGTACTGTTGCATTTATTTGTAATGTCTGCAGAGGCCATCAGTTACTTTAACCTGGAGCAAATAGAACATGTCTGCATTTGGTAAAGTATACATTTAGAGTACAGAGCTCCCTTTGAAAATATGGCAATTTTTGGCATGCAATATTTTTATCGAACAATTCTCTTTTTATTCTTCTTTGGAAAATACAGGCGGAAGAAAAGATTCATACCTTAAGGAGTTCAATTTTTTTCCATGCAAAATTATATCTTTTCAATGTTTTATAGAAGCATGGAACAGCAACCCAAGCCATTTTGTAACACAGTTTCTCTATGAACATACACATACTAACAGTTCAGAACTGAGGTGATCTGGTTGGACTGGTCACCAACATAGCTGCAGTGGAAGATTCTGCCACTTGGTGCAGACTCTGTGCTAACAGACTCTGTATCTGCTGGAGGGCATGCGTGGTGCAGTCTGTGGCAGAATAACTTGAGATGTAACAGCATTTGACCCTACGCAGCATTTATACATACAGGTAAGCAACACAATATAAAAAAAGAAAAATATGCACAATTATATAATAATCACAAGTATCGCAAAGATGTTGCCAAACAAATAAACAACCGTGTGAAGGTGATATAGTTGACTGTTTGATTTGGCCAGAGGGGATTTATTTTCAAAGTCTTACTGCAGTGGGCAGGACTGCTTTCCTGTATTATCACACACACACACATACACACACACACACACACACACACACACACACACACACACACACACACACACACACACACACACATATATATATATATATATGCAGTAGGTGGTGGAGAAGGTAGTTTGCGTTATCCAATATGGATATTCATTTCTTCAGTGTCCTCTACTCACCACCTCATCTAGACTGTCCAATTTGGTTTGCAGCTCATGATGGAGCTGACCTTCTTCACCACTTTATTGAGTCTGCTGCTGCTCCTCCAGCAGACTACAGAGAAGAAGATTCCAACGATTGGAAGACGTTTATTATTATTATTATTATTAGTAGTAGTAGTAGTTGTTGCATTATGAATGTCTTATCGACGCCGCCTTGTGGCGTGGCCATGTAATAACGACTCTTCTTTCCTACCTGTGGACGGGAAAGATGCATTTGCGTTATCTGCTGATTGGAAACTGCACCACTGTATTTCATTTACATTTAAGTCAAAGACTACTACCACTCTCGTCACATCAAATTGTACTGGAAAAAAGGCGACTTTTGTCCAGTTCACATTCATCCCGCAACATATATTTAACTCGCATGTATCATGATAAAATATTGTTTTAATATTTTTAGTTAGCCGGAGTTCGTCATCTTTCCCGTGTGTTCCCAAATGCAGCGCGGTCCAGGATGCGTTCAGGCCCCAAGCTGCCGTCTAAACACCGACAACAGGTGAGCTCGTGACTTCACTTTTTCTCAGAAAACTCGGTGAATATTATCTATGATAGGGGGGTAAATGTATCCACTTCCACGACTGCAGCCCTCCCGATTATTCCGTTTTGGTCCTTTGGTTGAAATGACAGTAAATTCTGGCAACGAAGTTGTGTTAATGTTCAGTTAAACTAAGCTAGCTAACGTCAGACTTGACCTTGTCTCAAGCTGAAATAACGGCCAGTTAATACTTCTGCAGACATAACTTGGATGACCCAAACAAACAGAAGTCAAGTTATATAAATAATAAGGTTAAATAGTTATGTTGTTTTTTTTTAACTTAGCTAACATCTGTCACGCTAACGGGTTGTTATCTTAACGTTTGCTAGGTAGCTAGCTAGCCGAGGGATCTTCATCAACTTGTGCCTGGAGTTTGCAGGAAAGTACAGTAAAGTTAAACAGCTGATTCATATCAGTATTTATTGATGGTGGTCAGCTGAACTGAGAACAGGCTTGTGTTGACTGTTAATAGATTTTAAATGTAATATTTGTTTTATGGGGTAACTTTACAGCTTGGGTCAATATAGCGTAACATAACTTCATAGCACTTGGGAAACAAACACACTTGATTTTGTTTTTTTATATTTTTGAATTATGTATGAAATCACATTGATTTGTTTCCTCCATTCAGAAATAATTATGGCCACAAATAAAGTGGTTCTTGAAGCCCAAAAGCTGGAATCCTGTGGGGCTGCAGGGAGCGGTGACACCGCCATTCAAGTCAAGATCCTACAGGTCCAGACTAAATGTGCACCCAGCGCTGCTCTGCAGCACCCAGCCACTGCTGCAGGCGTCTCCAAAGGGGTGCCGGTCTCTGCCCTACCTAAAGCCATCCCAGCTGGCCATCCAGCTGGCCATCTCCACCAGCCCACCTCCTCTACCGTTACAGTCCCAGGGCGTCAGACTTCCTCTTTCATGGTAGTAGCAAAGGTGTCCACCGCAGGAGGAGGAGGCCAACCACAGGCCACAAAACCAGCCCTGAGCCAGTTGGCCTCCATGAACCAGGCCCCAACCCCCGGAAGGACAGTGGTGATAACCGTACCGAGGGCAGCGAGCCCACAGACTGTCACTGTGCCCCCCCGGCTGCCAAAGACTGCCTCCTCACAGCTCCCAGCTAATCTCCAGATACCACCAGGTGAGCTGCAGCACGCCTTTGTAGTGGACAAGGTCCTAGTCCTTATTGGTGGGGATCTCAAATCACCATACATACACACATACACACACACACACACACACACACACACACACACACACACACACACACACACACACACACACACACACACACACAGGATAATTATCGTGCATATGGCAACACTGAGATCGGTCGAACAATGACAGTTCTCTCTACAGTTAGAGCTCGTGCAAGAAGGTGGGACGTAAGGGAGATACTGTTTCCAGAACTTGTAAGGGTGTAATAACAGTTTGTGAAGTACCCAGAGAAACACAAATATCCAACGAGGCAAAATCCCTAGTGTTTTTGGAATACCTGCCGGACACATTTTTTAGGTCTCGAAAAGAGGACATGTCCAGGAAAAAGAGGACGTCTGGTCACCCTAGTTAAACTGCACTCGCGTGTCAACTGCTCTCTCTCTCTCTCTCTCTCTCTCTCTCTCTCTCTCTCTCTCTCTCTTTCGAGAATTATTTTTGTCAGTAAGTGGGCGGACCCAGTCACCTTCAGTTCTGGGCATGCCAACTCTCAACAGATGAAAATGATGCGGGAGGACACATTCCTTAGCTAATTCTAAATCAGGAAAGTAAACTAAGACTTTCAGTGAAGTGTGGTGCAGCAAAGGTGTCGGGTGTTTTTTAAAATATTTTAAAAAAGAAGTTCATGTTTCAAGTTTAAGTACATGGAATCTTTTTTTTTTATTGTGGTATCGAAATTGGTATTGAGAATAGTGGTATTTTACTGGTATTGGCACGAACTACTAAAATGACTTTATCCAGCGTGTTCTCATTTCCGGACAAACCATCAATGCGTTACAGTAAGTGATTTTGGACTCTGGCAGGTATGATGTTGATCCGCAGTGACAGTGGTCAGCTGATGCTCGTATCCCAGCAGGCTTTGGCACAGGCTCAGCAGGCACCAAGAGGGGTCAGTGGTCAAGCACCTAGAATACTGGTCCCACAGGTATGCATGTCAAATAGTCAAATGAAGTGACCCTCACTCCTGTGAGCTTAACGTCCTGGCATGTTTGTCATTAGGTATCTGCAGCAGCAGGAAATAAAACTAATGAGAAGGTAACCGTGATCAGGATGGCCGCCCCTCCCAGTTTCCACCCAGCACCAGTGCAGAAGACGGCTGTTCTAAAGGTACACCAGCTGGTTTACTCTTGTCAGTTACTGACAGCAGCTCATGTAGTGTTTGATCATGAGGAACATTGTTACTGCAAATCAACCACACCTGTCATTAATGACTATAATTATTATATTTTAACTTTTTATTAATGATAATCCTTTTTCTGTCATTAGTCAAAAATATGTGGCCTGTTATTAAAATACATGAGCTGTTATTAATGATAATACTTTGCTTTACTTATAATTATTTTAATAGTGATAATACTTCGCCTCTAACTAATAGTGATAACACTTTGCCTGTCATAAATGGTGAACAATGATGAAAGGATTCTGACCATGAATAATAAAGGCTGTCGTAGATGCAGGATGCTTCTTGACCCTCATCCAGCAGTGCGAGAAGGCTTGATGACTGGATGGTTCACGAGGTATCTGACACCTCGCTGACAGTTTGCACGATTAGCAGACGAGTGCCATATGTTTAAACTCACTCAGGTGTAATTATTATCACGTCGTCCTGTTGTCTGTCCACATCGCTGTCTCACCAGAATGAACCCGTCCCAGAGTTCACTTGGAACTGGACTGAAGGCCTCTATTGAGGTCGTCAGGGTGCTGTAGTTTAACCCATAGCAGATTCAACATTGCAAATACACAGGAGCTTTAGAGTTTGGTGAAGGTCAGGTTCCCATGTACAGATGAAACAGACTAATGTGAAGCTCAAGTACACGTCCCAGCAGGGCATATCTCCACCCTGCTGCTCCGACACACCACCCACGTCCTGCTGGTGACACGCGTCTTATTTGCTCAATTGACCAGTGGCTGTCACCCGTCACCAGTACATGCATCCGGTTACCTAACCATTAGTCAGTTGTATCTGTGTTGGAGTGATAGATTGTATTGTGTTGTTCAGGGGATCGGTGTGACTCCCAAACCAGCTGTAGTTCAGACCTTCAGCGGTGTGTCTGAACGGGGGAGCCAGCCTCGCATTCAGGCGCTTGCCACAGAAACCAAAAAGGAGTCACCAATCACCATTAATCAGGTAAGTCAAAACCAGTAGCAGTTCAGACCCGCCTTCCAGTTCAGACCCGTCTCCCAGTTCAGACCCGCCTCCTCGGTTTAGATTTCTCTTGGCTGAGTAAACCGATGTCAGTCTGAAGCTGCACTGTGCGGTTATTGCAGAAAAATCAACTTAAAATCATGAAAATAGCAATTCTTGATTTGTATTTTTACTGTTTCCACTAATAAAACATTCCTGAAAAGTGTATTGTAAGATTTCATGATTCATTTCATAGGTGAGTCTGTGTTAAGTGATCAGAGTTCATCAGTGTTGCATGAGGAGATGACATTACAGGCTTCTTGTGTGACAGTATTTGTAGTTGAAATTATAATCTTACTCCAATCCACTGAACATACCCAGCATGCATGTGGTGTTTGAAATGCAAATCTATTGTGCAGTGTACCTTTTTCCTGAGGAGAAAAGTTTATTTCAGGACATTTTCTGTGTTTGTTACGTAGTCATGTTTGTGTGTGTTTATTTTTATTGCACAATTGTGCTATAAAGAGACGATAAGAGTGTCAAAAATGTACCCAAGTTGACCTTTAATCAAGATGTGTTGTTCACCAACAGGCGACTCTGGATAGTGTGAAGAAGTGCAAGAACTTCCTGGTGACCCTGATCAAGCTGGCCTCCAGTGACTCCAGGTCTGCCAACATGGCTAATAACGTCAGAGGACTGGTCCGGAGTCTGCTGGTATGGCTCTGCTCTTCATCCTCACTTTCACTGTGGAGAAATGGAATAATGAAGTCTGAATTTTAAAATAAACATAGTCCCCAAATCGTCACCCATTGGTGGTTGAATATAGTTGTGAAGCCTCAGGTTTGACATTTTGCCCTGATTTTTAAACTGTGTTGTTATGCTGTTCATCAAGTATTAGCAGTGCTAATTTACCAGCGTATTCTCTTTAGTTTAGAGCTTACTGCTACAGGTGACATAAATGTATAAAAAAGTGAAGGATTGGCCCTTTTTCCTGTCCTGCAGGAAGGAAAGCTAGAAGCAGAGGAGTTTACAGAGCGGCTTTACCAAGCGCTGAAGTCCACTCCACAGCCCTGCTTGGTGCCTTTCCTCAAGGTGACTGGAGATGCAACAGCACATTCTCTTTCGCTGCTCGGGGTCTGCAGGTCCAGGACGTCTCACAATGTCCAAAGTGACTCAAACTCCACACAGATTTTTAACTAGCTAGGATCCAAATATATTTTGATGGGTCTGTCTTGGCAAAGATGAGGCTGATTTTAAATTCGATCCTTTTAACTGAACAGTACTGTGGAGTAATGTTGCACCGTATACCGATACTAAAAAAGTACCGCACTACCCGTACGTTAAAAACTCCGCTCTCTCTCTCTCTCATGCTGCATGCAGAGAGTGCATGGAGACAGAGCTCAGGGGGGCGGGGCTTAAGGCGACGGAGCAGAGCAGCAGCAGCAGAGCGCACAGCAGTGACCTGGGGAGACATGGCCTGAGCTCAGGAGCTCTTGCCGACCGTCCTCTGCTTGTAGAAAAAAAAGACGTCAGGAGTGTAATCTGGAGATACTTTGGAGACAGTGCAGACTGTGAGGGAAAGCCCACTGACACCGATAGACCAGTCTGTAAAACGTGCTTTAAAGCAACACAGGCAAAGGGAGGTAACATGTCAAACATGACCAAGCACCTTTCAAGCAGACAGCCCGAACTTTTTAAAGAGTTTAACGAACGACAGGTAAGCAAATGTAATTATAAACATGAAAAACCCACAGCTCACTCATCTACAGCTACGAGTAGCATTAGCCTAGTTTGTCTACAAGCATTTATGATCATGAGGTCAGAATGCACACAAAAGTGTACCAAATGAAACACAATTGATGCGAAACGGTGACATGCTGGTGGAGCCTGAGGATGGATCTTGAGCTAATTTGTTCAAGATTATTAATAAGTGCATTTTTCAATAAAGGGGAGAAATCACCCTTTTAATTATGTTTCAATCTTTAATGTACCCATATGATAGCTTTAGGTTGTTTTCGCCTCAAACACACATCTGTAAATTTCTTCTTCTTCTTCTTCTTAGTAGTAGTAGTAGTAGTAGTAGTAGTAGTAGTATGGAGTATTATTATCTACAATTGCTCATACTTATGGAAATAACTATGTAGTCATCCGGACAATAGACCTACATAGCCGTGTATAATCAATGCTATGATAGCACCATGTAGTTTTCATTAATATCTTGCTGTATGCTAATACTAGTATCAATGCCATTTGTCAAGTGTTCAAAAAGCTGGGCAGAAACAAGCTGGTCAAAAAAGAAACTATAAAGATGTTTTATTTATTACTATTATAGATAAATATACCAGCACCGTATCTTATTTATGGTATCGTATCAAATTCTAGTGTCGTATCGTAAGTATCGATAACGTGATATTAATGGCAGGTATCGTATCGAAGTCATAATTTTGGTATCGTGACAACCCTCCTGTGGAGTCTACTTTAGTCTGCTCCATCTCCAGGGATTTATTCCTAAAACTGAGTGCAGAAATTGCAGCGTCTGAAGAAAAAAGATTGTAAGATATTTCAACAACAGAGTTGTATGGGACCTCTCTGGCTTCAAGTCAGTTTCAGGAGTCAGTGTCCCGGCTCCATTCATATCACATTGATCGTTTAGGCTGATCAACTTATTTTTGGATCCGGGCCGTTAGTAGTTTGAGCAAAGTAAGTTGGGCTGAATTTAGAAGGCGACACCTGTTGCATGTCAGATATTTAATCATTGTTTAAGTAAATGTAGGTATTGGACTCAGAACCTGCACATGCCATGTGTTAATGTGATCAGATATGATGTCAATGCATTCATGTTGTATTCTTTTACCAACAAAAAGAGAACTCTAAGCACAGTCCAACTAGAAGGTTCATTATGGGATATTTATCCCAATATATATCCCAATATAGAAGGTTCATTATGGGATAAATATCCCATTATGGGATATTTATCCCATAATGAACCAAGTTGCTTCGAGTTGGATTGTGTTAGCGTTCTCTTTTCGTCTTTGCTCCAGAAAAGTCTTCCCGCAGTGCGCCGCCTCACTGCAGACCCACAGTTATTCATTCAACAGGCTTCAACGTCTGCGGTCAACCTCAAGAAGTCGCCCAGCACCGTCACAGCTCCTCCCCACACTGCCAGCCCGCAGGTAGAGGACACTTTTCTAATGTTTTGAGAATAGAAACGCAAGTAATTATCGGTAAATGTGAGGGACATGTCATTTGTGATCCATAACTTTTATCAGCTGGATTTGTCCTGGTTTTAACCAATGTGTATGCGGTTAACTGTTGAGGAGAATTAGAGACATAGAGCAGTTGGATGAGAGCAGAGATGGCGGCATATCTGAGGGCCAGAGTGTGTATCGTGTCATGAGGTAAACACAACAGGGATTCACGACAAACGGCTAAATGGAGCCACAAGGAGTCAAAACCTCCACAGGGAACCTTAAGTCATGCAGTGTGGAGTAACACATGCAAAACACTGTGAAGCTTCTTAATTAGCTCCATAAAATATTGATTTTCGTCATCGTATTAATTTTCCAAGTGAATTTCCAACATTGAAGTGGCAAATTTACATGAAGAAATGCAAAGATTTGTGAGAATATAAAGTCAGAGATTTCTGTGAAAAAAACACAAGAAAAAAAATGTGTGGTGATGAAAAGAAAATAGTGTTTTTTATGGTCTTTTTTTTTTAGATCACATGAGCCGACCTGTAAACTCACGGCCATAATTCACCATAATCTGTGTTAACAAAAGTAACGTTATGTGCCTTTTCTGTCACACTGACGCAGTGGCGTTGGGCATGGAGGATGTGTAACTATGGTAACAATAGGTATGGAGTAGCGTCTTCTCAGCGCTTGTTGTTTAGCGTTGCCTGGAGACACTCCTTTGTGTAGTCAAAGATAACGTTGTTGGCTTCTACTTTTTTGTAGCTTCTATAATCTTTGTGTGTGTCAATAAACACTAAACATTAATGAAAACATGTCCGTTTCTTTGAGGAGCTTCTCCTGCCTAAGGCCATACTTAGCATAACCACACAACTTCATTGGTGTTACCATTCAGTCCCTCCTCACCATGTCAGCAGTCCACTAGCTCCAGCTCATGAGCACATCAAACGCACCTCAAGGGCTAGCATTAGCAGGAACGTTGTCCTTTCTGACAAACTGCCCAATTCATACAGTTGTGCTGGGATGGATGAATGATGATGATGAGAGAGGATGTGGACATGTTCCTGCTGTCCTCTTATGTATGTTGCTATGTGTATTCATGTTTCTGTGTCGTACTGGCTGTGAAAACCAATACATCTAAATGTAATCTTAATAACTTTAGGTTATCCAGCAGCCTCCAGCAGGGACTCTGAGACCGGGTATGACGACATTAGTCCAGTCCAGAAATTACATATTGAAGAGCAGCAGACCCGCCCCCAAGCACACAGAGGTCCAGTCGGGAAAACCCTTTACAGGTAACAGATGGGGGGGACTTTGGGAATGTCTTCGACATTTTTCCGATTATCTGTGTACATGTTTTAATTTAATCAGAATCTTAGGACATCAAAGTCATATGGGATCTAGTGCATTTCTATTTTCCCCCAGCTCTCGATAAGAACATCCTATTTAAGGTTATGCTAGTCAAAACACTGCAGCCTGAGCTGCATGACCTCCTCCACCCTGAAACCTGGAGAGGACAGGCTGCACAGACAAAAATGTAGGAGGAGAGGAGCGGTACACACCCCTCAGGGTGTCGTTCATACCCTGGTTCAGGAGTCACGCTTCGGTGCACATTTGCTACAGCAGGAAAACAAGACAGACAGTAGTGCAAATGTCAAAGGCAGAAACAATCGTCCTGCTGGTGGCTGATAACATGTTGGCCTCTGGCAGCTTTGGTAAGGTCATTCTACTGCATAAGGAACCCTTCTGTATTACACCGTATGAACAGGGTCACAATAGGCTATACAGTCGTCCCTCGTTATAACGCGGTTCACCTTTTGCAAACTCGCTGTTTCGCGGATTTTTTTTTTTGTTGCTTTTATTTTTTTACAGCTACAGTATGAACGCGCATTGTGTTCTGCGCCCTCATTAAGCTGAGAGACTGCACTGTACACCTTGTCAATCAATCTCCTCCGTGCAGTGTCTCCTATACAGGACAGATATTTTTTTTTTCTTATATCATGAAATTGAAAATAGTGTGTTTCATTAGTGCCATTTCCACCGTGACTATATTTAAACATTCAAACATTCAAAACCCCAAACGTTTCTTCTCCCGGTGATGTTTCCACTCCCGTCCTCTGAAGCTCCGTCCTCGTCTTGCCCACAACGATGTCTCCGTTGCTGTTGAATCTCTTTCAGCTCTCTTTGCTTTCACCAAAACGTGACTGAAGCACACCAATCCACTTGTTGCTAACAGCTAACGGTTTTACAGGAGGAACTTTGAACATGTACTCTGGGTGCACCGGACTGTGACCGTCCATGTCAAATGGTGTCCGTGTAGGTGGAACTGCACAAAGAGCTCATTTCAAAGGAAATGTAATGAGAAAGGTTTGATGAAGTCGGCCTTTCTCATTTACATATTGAGATTAGGTTACAATGCAGGCAGAACTGAGCTAACAAGAAGCAGCGCATTAACACCAGGCTCATGGCCAGATGAAGTTACTAAGTACAGCAAACTGAATTTACACCCACAAGCGCTGACACGGGCTAAAAGAGACGTAACTCTCAAAATAACCTTGTATATTTTTCTTTTTTCTAGGGACGTTGTCGTTGAAGCAGCCTATCACTCAGGAGCCACGTCGTTCTGCTACATTTGCATTCAAGGACAGTTCAGGATCATACAGGTAAAACATCCACTTTACCCTCAGACTCAGATGTCAGTGTGAGGGGTTTCAATTGGGTAATTCTGACCCACATTCTGTCAGAGGGCAAAGCAGAGTTATGTGTGTGTGTGTGTGTGTGTGTGTGTGTGTGTGTGTGTGTGTGTGTGTGTGTGTGTGTTTCCCAGAGAGGACGATGACATTAACGACGTCGCCTCCATGGCTGGAGTCAACCTGAGAGAGGAGAATGCTCAGATCTTGACCACGGTGGTGGGCTCCGTGGTGCAGTCGTGCCAGGACCAGCCCTTCCTCTCACCAGCCCCAGTGCTCAGCCGAATCCTGTGTACAGGTGCAGGAGACGTTGGTCTCAACAAGACAACCAAGTATGAATAGAAACCCTTATCTTACTGGACACGCTCAGCTTTAGGGTGTCTCTGTGTGCTGTGTTAGGACGGGCACTGGGAGTGACGGATGTCGGTCCAGAGGTGGTGTCTCTGGTGTCTCATGCCACCCAGGAGTGTCTCCGTGAGCTGCTGGAGAAGCTCACTGTGGTGGCAGAGCACCGCAAGGCTGCCCTGAAGGTACAGCGGCCATGTTGTGGCCATATGAGGGATTCTGTATTCATTCACACTAAGAATCATATGACATTGTATTGATGTCAAGACAAAAACCTTTTTCTTATAATTGTATAGGATCCTTTTCACATTGTGTGTGTGTGTGTGTGCGTGTGCGTGCGAGCGAACAGGAGGACTTGTGGCATACCAAAGTGAGTGATGTGCGATCCCAGCTTCGCTTTCTGGAGGAAGTGGAGAGTTTAAAGAAGAAGAGGATGGATGAAGAGGAGCGAGAGAGACTGCTGCGTTTGGCCAGAGTGAGCTCATGTTTCACTTCAACCAGATAAAAACAAGACTACTGTGTTGTCGTCATATAAAGTGTGTTGTCATCATATAAAGTGTATCTTGGGCTCAGAGTGTGTTTCTGGTCACGTCAGCATTTTATCCGATAATTTCGACCTCTATTTGTGTAAATTCTGCTCACTGACTTGACATCGGTCTGTTTGTGGTCAGAGTCGCTCACACACAGAGGATCCACAGCATCAGCAGCTCAAGCAAAGAGCCAAAGAGGTGTGTATGTGTTTCATCCTGGAGCATGCTGAGAGACTCCACCATACCATCCAAAACTGTAAGCTGTGTATCTATAATGTGTGTATGAAAGTAAGATTTATTGACTGTTGCGTTAGACTGACAAATGTATCTAATCATCTGTATTTATGGTCATATATTTGAAGCTAACAGAACACTGAGAGAAATGAAAATGGATCCTTCCCAAGTCCCACCTCTTTTCACTCTACGCTCTAACAGTAGTTGAGCTAGCTTCGGACCTGGCAGAACCTTTTCCAACTGGCTCTGTGAGTCCCAATAGATCGGTGTTCCAGTCTCCATGGACTCGTTATGTTGCGTGTCGTCACTGTTCCTGTGAGGAAATTTCCTTCATCGTTAACCTTTTAAGATAAGATAAGATAATGCTTTATTAGTCCCTCAGTGGGGAAATTACAGGATTACAGTAGCACTGCGCACCAGTAATAAGATAAAGAAACAAGTAATATAAATAAACAGTAGAACGGTAATAAACAGAAGATTTAAGAAGAAAATAATTTGAGAGAGAGAGAGAGAGAGGGAGAGAGAGAGGGGAACTAATTAAATCTCTGCTATGTTTCTGGCTAATAGTTAATTTAGTAATGCAGCAGTGTGTGTGGAGGGAGATTATAGGCACCGGTAGCTGTGACACCTGCTCCGGCTGCTGTGGAGCTCCCAGATGCACGCACAGTCTCCCAGCAGCAAAGGGATATATTGCAATTTTTTAAATCGTATTTCAGGATAACAGCCATAATATAAAGAACACACCTCCATGTGCACAAGAGAAGTGAACTTGCTGGTTCAGTAGACTCTTTATTCTAAGTAATCGTTGGCCTCTCTTCCCTTTTCAGCTGCAGCAGATGGAAGAAGCTCAGCTGCAGCAGCGAGAAGCCAACCTCACGGCTCTGGCAGCCATTGGGCCTCGCAAGAAGAGACCTCTGGAGCAGCCGGAGAGCCAGGTTGGTCTGCAGTGAAAACAAACCAGAGAACCTGTACAGGCGGTTGGTAGATAAACGAGCATTGCAAGGTGTTTCTTCAAATACTTTTATTGTAAAGCAGAAAATAAATTGAACAGAAAAACCCGCTTTGTCTTTAAATTCCCTTCAAAGTGGCAATATATCTTAACATGATCTTTAATGCAGTCTTTATGCTGTTCTTAGTGCGTGTGGTTAAAAATAGGTTGCCCTTCCACACTCTAAAACAAAATACACCTGTCTCCACTCAGGTGACAATTATATAATGTGAACGCCCCCTGGCATCACCACGTCATCAAAAACATAGCCAATCAAACAAACAAACCGGTTAAACATAAATCATATAATGGCTTCTACACTTCGGCCCCGTGTTGTCCCGAGCCGTCTGCTCCAAAGAAACACAAATGCACAGTCATCAGTGATGTAAAACGGCTGATTACTCACAGCAGAGCCACAGTGCACGAATACGAGTCACAATATGTCTTCAGACGGGTGTGAGGCGTTCACTCCTTCTGCCACTTTGGATTTAATCCAATATTCAAACCAACGACATACATGCACGGCCTCGTAAAGCACTAACTCCCACTGCCAGCAGATGTTTCACATAAAAAGCCTCTTAGGAGATGCTGGAATTGTGTCATTTAAACTCCTGGAAAGCTTTTAATGTGAAACACCTTAACAGGAAGTGTTGTTTCATTGGCACAAATTAACGTCAATGTTGAAATGAAAATAATATTTTCGTTGCAAAAAGAGGAACTCCGAGCAGCAGAGTGGTGGTCAAGACAACAGGTACGCATGGTGACAGTGACCGGGAGCTTCTAACTCTGATATGAGAAGATGTGATCCAGGCCGGTCTCTAACAGAAGCCTGGCACAAATGAATACAGCTGAAACATCTGTTGTGGGGACTGACCTCTGTTTGAATATTTCTTTTTGCTCATCCTACAATCAGTCAAATTCCATTTGCTCAAAACATGTAACGAGTCAAAATGTCCCCATGGTCAACAGGCTCAGATGTTTGTTGCCCCCAGCTGGACTCGCAGCTCGCTAGTTTAGAGGTTAAGGTTTCTTCTGAACGACGAGCTCCAGAAGACCCAACCAAAACGTTGCCAGTTGGCTGCGTCTGAAGAAAACAGCCAAACATTCAGAAATGAAGAGGAAAAGATGGAAAGGGCCTGGCAGTGAAGAGCATGAAGCACTAAGATGCTCGCAGCTAGTTTGCTCGGATAACGCAGGCACACAGGCAGCCACAGCGTCGCACAGCAGCATGTGTGAGACTGTTGGTTTAGCTCATGGAGTCTTTAGTTGTGTGTTTTTGAAGTGCAGCCCTGTAGGCTGTGGGTTTAGAGCGAGGACGCTGTAACTGCTCACGCTCCTCTGCCTTTGAACTCCATTACCCAGCGGAGCCGGCTGCCTCTCTCTCCTCTAAAGCCACAGGGCTTCCTCTACCTCCTCAGCTGGCACAGCACACAGAGATGGCTAACTACAGGAGGGGTGTGCTCAGGATTGAGAAAACCAGGATTGTTTGTCTCCATCTGACTTGCACGAGGCCCCGTTCAGTGAACGTCTGATCCTAACAAATCCTTGAACAGCATCCTCTCTTTGAATAAAGCGATTTGATGGATGAAATGAGCGTTTTAGCTGTTGGGTTCTAGAGACCCGCAGTCTCTGGTACCGGGCTCGCACAGGGAGAATGATTTTTTTTTTAAAAGTAATTTTAAAAAATGAAGGTTAGAAATATGTTGTATTTTGAGAACTGACCGGATACATCCATCGGTAGGTAACCCAGACGTGACCTCCTGACACATGCAAGAGGTCAGTGTATACCCCCAAAAAATGAAACTTTCAACTCGGTGCCAAACTGTCGGTGTTCTGCATTAAAATCAAGGAAGAACATCCTGTGATTGCCAACAAAGCAGTGAAATCCTGCCTCCATTTCAACATTCTGTCTTTGTGAAGCGGGCTTAAGTTACGCAATATACTGGACATAAACAACACACGTCGGGTGTTATTGTTTCATATCACCCCGAGATAGGACCGGTGTGTAGCGGAGAAACAAGCGCAGAGCTACCATTGTCGGCGTAATGGTGACTTGTATCTTTATGCACTCTAAATTGTCTATGTCGGTCGTATCACTTTATTACGTCACATTTATTACGTCATATGGCTTAAACTTTAAAGGTTGAGGACTGCTGCTTCAGACGGGCCCAACGGTTTCTAATGATGCTCCTCAGACGTTCTGTGCAACAAAGCACCTGACGCGTCTGCTTCAGCAAGACCGGGTTCACACCCAATGAACACAAAGGACTGCAGCATTCCAATGTCATTGTTATGAACGAAGCTATTTAGCCCTGGAAAGCACCAAATGTGTTCTTTGTTAATGACGTAAATATAAACGCTGCTTTAGAACAGCTCTTCATGACTATTCACTGATAAAGACCATGCCATGCATTTGAAAGTAAGCGAGTGTGTTTGTGTGTGTGTGTCAGGTGACCCTGCTGCCCAGACCGGGTGTTCAGAGGATGACCCGGGTCCTGCTGAGGGATCTGCTGGTGTGTATGGAGCAGGACCGCTTCCTGTGCCACTCCCTTTCCCTGTACAGAGCCATGCTCTGAGCCTCACTCATATTCATCTGAGCAGAGCTTCTTTATCTTTCACCTCCTATTTATTTTTCAGTATGTGGATCAGTGATGGTGATCAGCTGGTCTCTAAAGCGCTTCTAGTTTTGATTAAAACAATGATAAAGATGATGAAACTGCTGTTTCCTGAACAGATGAGTTGAGTACGAAGTTGAATGTTGAGCGTTTCATTGTTCTGCTCGTTTATTATTTGACCATTAAAAGAAGTGGACTGTCGCATCTTGCCTTGGACTGTGTGGTGGTTTAGTCTATAGCCGTACCTCGTGTTACATCAACGCTGAAGACAAAAACACTGTTGAAGTTATGAGGTTTTCAAACCATGAAATGATCCTTCAGACAAGACCTTTTTTGCTTGGTCATGCGACTCATTGGTGTTAAACGGCTGCTTTGACTCCGGTCGGCCACCAGGTGTCGCTGTTTTTAAAAAAAAAGTGAAACCTTGAAGCTTCCAATGCTTTTGGATACAAACAGGAAGAAACTAGCAGTATGACATCAAAGTGTCCTGATGAACAGAAATGTGGATGTTAAAATGTTTACTACTTTCTTTATTTTGCTTAAAACAGTGTCTGACACTTCTGACAGCATCAAGGAGGCGTGGGGGTTCAAATTTGCTTTCATTTTTTTAAATATATATATATACACGTTTTAAAGTTGTTAGTTTGCTTTCGTTAGGGCAGTTGTGTCAGGATGTCGACACACGCGTAAGTGGTGGGACTAGTGGAGGGGAACGGCCATGTTTTATCGACTATTACCACCTCACTGCAGACCTGTTAAGCCCACCTTAGCGCCG
The DNA here is from genome assembly GCF_023055335.1 of Clinocottus analis. Classification (NCBI taxonomy): domain Eukaryota; kingdom Metazoa; phylum Chordata; class Actinopteri; order Perciformes; family Cottidae; genus Clinocottus; species Clinocottus analis. Next base: position 1,194,815 of record NW_027176031.1, on the reverse strand, counting down.
TCTTGTTACATTCCATCGGATCCACCACAATAATATGGTTCATGCACATTGTGACCAATGCATTTTTATGAGCAAACGTAGTGAAATCTGTGTAAACAGTAAAGAGTGATAAAATGTATTCAAACAATGAGGATTCAAAGCATACAGTACACCTTAAATGACAAATGAATGAGACAATAGTTTGATTAAAGGAATAAACATTTATATAGATGCCTGTATGTATGCCTGCTTAAATTTCAGCCTCTTTCTATCAAAAGCACAATTATCATCATGAACACATGAATTAACACATTTATATTACTTTTAGTACACTTGGGATTTTATTTTGTCCAAGGTTTTTTTCAGGCCTGGAAATAACCATTTTAAAGCTCCAAGTCTTTTCCAGGTTTTCCATGAGCATATGAACCCTGTATTAATAAGACTAGACTGCATGTGGAAAACAGATTCATGGTGAAGCATTTGCAGCATAGCGCCACCACCTGGGACATTTCAGCAGTAAGAGGTCAGGAAAGTCTTTTTCATTAGTGATATAGCTGCCAACTTAAGTTTGTATTTATGGAATATTAGTTGTTCTGCTCATTTTTATTTGAGTCTTTCCATAAGTCTCCTGGTGATCAGAGCACTGATTGGTCAGGTGAGCGGCGGTGTAAAGGGGGCGGGGTTTAGACTATTAACTTCTGATCCTACAAATGTTGATAAAACAAAACTGCAATCAAAATCCATTTCAAAACCATTAAACTGAACACAAATGATTTAATATACAAGTCGATCCCTAAAAGTTACTCAATACATGTCATTGATTACAAGACGGAGTCACGCGCACAGACTAATCAACCAGTCAGAACAGACTGGAGGAGCTTTGTCAAGCTGATGTCATCAGGATGATGCTACCATCTGAAGTTGTGAAATCTAGATAAAGTCAACAGTTAAATCAAAAAGGTTGGATGTCAACTGAAGCTGATCAAACCTGAGCAACTCAAAATCAATACTCAATAATACGGTGGTAAAGATATGAGATTGGATGCGTTTCATATTGCCTCAACACAGCGACGAGAAGCCAAACGAGCAAACTACACAACAGCTGACAGCTAACTGAGGGGGTTACGCCGCCATAACGACACTCGTTAAGGTTGATGTCATCAGCAGCTGTGAGGTTACCAGCAGGACATGCCCACAGGAAACACAGGGAGACTCCGCTCAGGTAGATGTTATACTATAACTTTATATAGAAGATGCTCCAAAGCCCATACATTGCACTTTAAAGAGGTTACAGAACTTTAAGTGTTGCAGGTAAATTTAATTTTCAGACAAATTAGATTTGAAGCCAAGTTTTCAAGGCTTTAATGAAAAGATGTAACCTGTTGCATTGTGGAGTTGTAGGATCTTGAGCCCTTTATGGATGCTTTACTATACCACTTCATAATGTCTCATCCTGAGTCCTCCAACATTCTGGATGTGCAACAGTAAAACAATGAAGTCACCTTTTCTCTGTCGCCCTTCCAACGAGGACAGGTTTTACATCCCAGAATCCTCTCTGCCTCCTCTAGTTCTGTCCTAGCAGATGCAGGACCAGTTGCTCGTCCTCAGCCAGAGACAGGCCAGTGTCCAGGGCTTTGTGCTCATCGTTCTGTCGGCTCACTTTCTTTCTCTTCCCCGCTGCCAGCTTCTCCTCCTCTTCCTCGTCACTGTGCTGCCGTTTGGCTGCCGTCACCTGCTCTTCCTCCTCTTCTCCGGTGGGCAGCTTGTCAGGATCCGGCAGGGTGCTGGGGTCAAACTCGTCTTCGCTGTGGTTGGCGAGGTACGCAAACACGTCATCCTCCTCATCGTCGTCGGCCGAGCGGCCGTGCTGCTTGCTGGCGTCCCTGCGTGCCTCCTTGGCCTTCAGCCTCTGCTCTCTGTGCTTGGCCTTGACCTTGCGGCTGTACTCCTGCTTGTCGAACGCCTGGTCCTCACGCTTCAACCTCTCCTTCGCCTTCTGCACGTTGATACCCGAAACCTCTTCATCCTCCTCCCCTTCTTCTTGGGTCATTGCGCGTTGGACCGGCGGCCACAGCTGCACGGCCTTTCCTTCCTCGCTGAACGCCACTTTGGTGTTGACTTGGAAGTTTCTCTTGAGGGTCTTTTTGGCTTCTTTGAACTTTGTCTCTTTTTCCGTTTTCTTTGTGAAGACCTTGTCAAGCTCCTCTGAACTCTCAGTGTCCCCCGTCAGGTTAAAAACGTCCTTTCTTTTGACCGTCAGCAGGTCCAGGTCTCGTAGATCGTCATCACTTTCGTCGTCATCAAGACCCAGAGGCGCCTCTACTTTGTTACCGCTTTCCTTGTTGTCGCCTGAATCTTCGGATTCTGAGCTCTGACTCTCCTCTTGCGGGTCGCCTCCTTTCAGCGGGGCCTTGAAGCTGCTCAGCTCGTCTTCCCCCTCAGACTGCTCCTCCTCTCTCTGACTGTCTTTCATGGCTTTGTGCGTCTGAGCTTTGCTCAAGAAGCGCACCCTGGGGGCCACGGCGAGGCCCAGGGAGAGGGCGTAGTCCTGGATCTGGAGCTGGAAGACGTCGAACACCTCCTTGTTCTTCATCAGGTAGATGGAGCGCAGGTAAGAGACAAAGCACCTCTGAGCCCGCTCCTTTTGCTCCTTCTCCTGGGCCAGGAAGGCCTCCAGCTTCTGCTGGATGTTCTGTAGCTTGTCTGGATTCACCTGGAACCAAAGCACAGAACAAAATGAGAAAATACAAAGGTGGTCAAATCCATATGTTTGTGGCAATTACAGGCTATATAGTCAACCTCGTGTCGACAAGCGCACAGTCTCACCTGGATCTTATTGATGGGCACCTTCTTCTCCTGCAGCTGGCCGACCATGCCCTTCTCCTCCGAGGGCAGCAGAAGCAGCAGCGCCTCCCCGCCCTCCTTGTACCGGGCGGTGCGACCCACCCGGTGGATGTAGGTGTCGGCGTCCTCCGGGCAGTCGAACTGCAGCACCCAGTTGACCGTGGGGAAGTCCAGGCCACGGGCGGCGATGTCGGTGGCGAAGAGCACAGCGTTCTGCTTCCTGAGGAAGTCGTTGTAGACCTCCACCCTCTTCATCTGCTGCTGCTTGCCGTGCAGCGCCAGGATCGGCATGCCAGGCCGGAGGCGGCAGAAGACCCGGAACAGGTACTGCACTTCCTTGCAGCAGGCAAAGAAGACGATGATCTTCTTTCTCAGGTGACTCCTAATGAAGGAGTAGAGCATGTTGACCTTTTGGTGGAGTTCACACACCACGTAGCTCTGCTCCAGGGAGGCCGGCGTGCTGAACTTGGCCTTCTCGTGGACCCACACGTACTCCGGGTCTTTGAGGCTGAGCCGGGCCAGGTCTTTGACCGACTTGGTCTGCGTGGCAGAGAACAGCAGAGTCTGCCTGGTCTTGGGCAGGTTCTCCATGATGGCATTGAGCGTGTCCGCGAAGCCCATGTCCAGGATGCGGTCCGCCTCGTCCAGGACCAGCATGTGGAGGTCAGAGGCGTGGAAGGTCGCGGTCTCGTCCATGTGCTGGAGCAATCGGCCAGGCGTGCAGATCACGATGTTGGTGCGGTGGATCCTCTCAGACTCGCTCTCCAGGTCCTTCCCGCCGATGATGAGCCCTGCGGAGAACTCGTGGTTCTTGCCCACCTTGCGGAGAACCTCGAAGGTCTGGTAGGCGAGCTCTCTGGTGGGGGATATGATGAGGGCCCCGAGGCCGTCCATGGAGCTCCACTGGTGACGGTACAGACACTCCAGCACAGGGATGAGGAAGGCTAACGTCTTCCCGGAGCCGGTCTTGGCCGCGCCGAGGACGTCTTTCCCGAGCAACGCGAAGCCGATTGTCTGCCTCTGGATCTCCGTGGGCTGCCGGTACTGCCCCCCCTGCAGACCCAGCAGGGTCTTCTTTGAGATGGGGAAGTCAGAGAACCTGAGCACCTCCTTGGCGTTGATATCACCGTACCTGCTCACGAGCCTGTCGATGTACTCGCGCTCGACCTGCCACTGGGGCTTCTTCTGCTTCGCTCGCTCTCGCTTCACTTGTGCTTTCGTCTTTTCGTATTTTTTCTTCCATTTCTCGAAGTTTCTGACGGGGTCGGCTCTGTCTTTCATCTTCGCGGGTTTGGGTTTCATTCCGGTGGAACTTCCGCCCTTGTTCTCCATGGTTTTAAGATAATCGGAGCCAGAGAAGAGTTATAAACACACCGCCTGTAGCTTCTACCGAGCAGCGTGGAGAAGACAGCGCTCCGTCGCATGCAGCACGGCGTCATCATTGTGCGTGTCCATGTGAATGCTTCCGTTTGCCCTCAGAGACACCCGTCAGGCAGCTTTTAGTTACTCTGAATTCAAACCATCAAAACGGCACTGTACAATCTCTCTGTTTTATTATTATAATCTCTGTTATCATATTCGTTTTTATTCGTGAGTTTATTGAGCTTTATTCTAGTCAGACTTTTTCATTGCAGCAATTTCAGTTCTGATTATTCAAAATGGTAATTGAGTCAGTCATAGTTTTTATTCTTTAGAGAAATATGTCACCTATGGTTTTAGCTTCTCACATACAAATATGTTTTAGTTCAAAATAAGACATTTGAGGGCGTAACCTTGTGCTCTGGATTGATTGTGAACGGTATTTTTTTTAAAATTATTTTCTAATGAACCAAAAGACAAATTGCTCGAGAAATAACCGACTGATTTACATGAAAATCAACCTTTAATTGGAGCCCTATCCTGGACATTAAATAAAAAGCCCTGTTAAATAATGTTTTAGGCTCTTTTGAATGCACATTAATGTACTTAATGACCAAATATTTACTAATATACTATGTATATAGGCATTAGGTTGCTTTTCTTGAGTCAATCATTTACTTTACTTTATATTTCAAATTATGATAATAAATACCATTTCCCATTACAATAAGTAGTAAAGTAAACAGTCACTCACAAATATTTAGATTTAATTGAAAACATGTAAAAACTTAATATATGCAATGCCTGAAGTATATTTTCCCCCTCGTGGATGAGAACGAAGTCATCAAAGATCTGACGCTACCTGTGAAGCTCAACTCCGGGCTAAAAATCACTTTTTCTCGTCAGCCGTTCTGCTGCGTTCCTCCCGGAGTAGAAAGAGGCGGCGACTCTTCCGGATCACATGACGCTTAAAAACAAGTTCCACGGAAGTTAAATGAACGTCCTTTCAAAACAAAAGCTGGTGGTCGAACCAATGGCGTTACAAAGACGTCCTCAAGACGAAACATGAACGTATGAATAAACAACATGGTTTGCAATATTATTATTATTATTATTATTATTATTATTATTATTATTATTAAAAATACCAACCATGATACAATACATCAATGTTAGATTGTATTGCAGGAGCACCACAGTGATAAAACCTACCACTGAACACATTTCTGTTGGTGGCTCGATTGCTTCCTGGAAAAAAATATTAAACATTTAACTTAGCAATATATTTAGTACATTTATACATCTCGGCGTAATTCGGCAGAGTATATAACCATATTGTTTTGACAGGAAGTCACCAGTGTGACAGTAAGTCTGTTTATTCGCAGGACCCTGAACAGTTCGTAATCCAATTACAAAATTAATTTCTTGTATGCTACATAGATACAATGTAGGAGTGCATTACTTGAAGACACGTTTATACCATTATAAATATCCATGTTTCCATGTTAGTGTATCGCGTTTTATTTTTCAGGATTAGACCGGAAAACGTATGCCCTGTCGTTCTACCCAAGAAGCAAACACTTCTCCACAAACACCCATGCGAACACCTGACAAGACAGATAATAAACAAGTATTGGGACGGTTTCTTTTTCTTAACCTGAAGTGAATATCGGTCCGCTGGGGCACGCTACCGTCCCGCTGCCTCTATGCGACACACGGCATGGCAGAGAGACAGGACACCGAGGTAACATACCTTTATTCTGTCAAAGGCACGGGGCTCTGTTTGAGGAGAGCCAGCGCACGTTGTCCATTTGAGTGTTCGTCCTCGCAGCCACAACTCGACCAAAAAAGTTCCGCTAGAAGTGACTCATAACAATAAGAGGAGTCCCCAGCAGATGAAGCTTCGCTAACCCCTCTGGACGAGTAAGGTCTGGTGCTAGCTGCGCGTTAGCTCGGCAGCTAGCGAAAACAGCCGAGTGAACCCGAGCATGTTCGGGTCCAGTCCAGTTGAGACGTCCCTGTGTGTGTCCGTTAGTGCATTCTGCGACCACCCAGCTCCAAACTAACTCAGCCAATACGGGTGGTTAGTGTGGCTTTGTGCTTAACTTGTGTTATGATTATTACATTATATTGGACGTTTTGCTAAATAGCTCGATCTATTGGTGAACTCGGCGTACAAGTAACCCATTAAAGTGCATTATTTTTTGGGTGAAACCTCAACTCTGCGAACTGAGGGAATAGTGACTTCCAAATTGATATGTTTTGTGATTTCATACCTATTTATAGTTAACAAATTTTAAAATTATCTTGATTTTACAGCATGCCCATTGGACCATTTTCGTGTGAACAGGCAGCCAAATATAGAAGATAAAACAACTAAGAAACTATGGCAATAGTGATATTAAACCAATAATACATTCAACTTGATTATAAAACAAAATAATTATTCATCTTTGAATGAATCCTAAATCTTGAAATACTTTGTTATCAATGTAAACTACTGAATTGGACTCCAGTCTGCAGGTTGTACAGTCATCCAGGTAGCACAGGTGTGAATCTATTATGATGGAAAATAACACCAATAAATGAAAGCTAATAACAGAAATAATAAGTAAACCTTAGACAAATCTATTTGGATTAAATGCAGTCAGGTTGTAGTGCTTCTTCTTCTTCACCTTCTTTGTCACCTTCTTCTTCACCTTCTTCCTCTTCACCGGGCTCAAACTCATCCTTGTCTCTCTCATCATCTCTCTCAACTATCCGGTACAGCATCCTTTATGCTTGAGTTCTGTCTCCAACAACAATCTTAGTCATTAAAGACATTATTTTTGTCCTGATGTCCAATATAATTGACATTCATAAAATAACTATTATTTAAATAAACAAATAACTGAAATCCTTCAGAACTAAATATTTAATTCCTGACATTTTAATAAACAAGAAAATCTATGAATAGTCAAAAAGACTATAATTTAGCAATATTTGACCATAAAATGTGCTTGCTGATCCAGACCCCCTTCTTGTGTCGACAGAAAGAGGAAGTTGTCATGATATCGATGGAAAAGCCCAGGATGTCCTCTTTCGAGTCCAGCAGGAATTGATATTCAAATGAGTAAAAGGAGAGATGCAAAACCAAAGTGTCCACCACAGCGGACACAAATGCATGGGCTGGGTCTCATGAAGTTATTGCTGCTCACTGGACGCTAGTGTCCATAAGGAACTTACAAGGTCAACATCTCTAACGGGAAGACTCTTGACTAAAGTAGCTCTTTGATTGAAGACCAATACAATAGATGCTGTCAACACCAACATCCATTAAAGGCCTTAAATCAGAATATCATTGCTGATGAACTTTGAGAACCAGGAAACATGATGGGCTTTAAACTGCCTGCTTTGTTTGTATTGCATCTGGTGTTAAAAACACGTGGAGGCTAAATGAACAGGACACTTGACAATTGAGAGCAGTGAGCTTAATACTGTTAACATGTACTTATGTCTCTCATGGCAAGGTGGAGGAGGCTGACCGGATCTACCTGCTGATGAAGGAGGAGTACCGGATCTCTCGGAACGTGCGTCTTGCGTGGTTTCTTGGCAAACTTAACCAAGTCATCTGGCCAGCATCAAAGCCTGAACTGGTGAGCTGCCCCATACTTCCTCTTCCTGTCCTTACGGAGGCCCCATAACACAGAGGTGGAAACAGGAACAGGGTTTGCCACCCTTGTTAGAAGTGTTGAATGCATCTATTAGTAGGATGCTGCTTGTATGCGGAACGGCGGATGAGAGAGCAGAATAACCAAAAGCAACATTTAGGAGACAGGAGGCCTCAAGTTTCAAAAAATCCAACGTTTGTTTTCTCTTCGGGACATGTTTCCAGGAGCAAATTATCATATCAGCAACAACTTTTTCTTTGCACTTCAGCACTAATTTGCTGTATTTCAAGTTGTCATAAACTTGAACGCTGAATGTTCTTCTGCTGTGTGTAGAAAAAACTGTTCCCTTCACTTGGAAGACTTTGTGGATCTTCCTGTTATGGCGTCGGGGCAACAGTAGTCTGTGTTTCAGACCAAACACAGACTCATTATCTCAGCTCTTGCAGTGCGATACCTCACAATTGAATGTCCCAATAGCTTGGCTGAGAACACTTTACTACTTTACTAGGCGCTGAGAATCTTCATGAGTCCTAATGGATCCAGGATGAAGGTCATAACACGATGTGACTACTTAAATAATCTCTGTAAACTGAATTTGCATTTGTATGCCGACAATTGACATTTGGACAGAATGCTTGTGGCAAACGCAACATAACGACGTACTGAGTGTCAAGATCCCACGGGTTTCACTTCCTGATGACACCTCACATCGCATTGCTGTCACTAGTGTTTCAGTTCCGCATTTGAAACACCTTCTGGATATTTAACTCTGTTTGTAGTGTTTTACAGTTACAGCTGCTCGAGTAATCTTCCAGTGCAATGTAATGACAAAAGGTCCTAGTTAGCTGTCGGTGTAGCACGGTGGCACATGCCAGTAAGCATCGGCCTGTGGTACAACATTTGTTTGTTTATTTCTGTATTTATTCATGCATTTATTTATTCATACATTATATATTCCTCTATTTATTTATGCATCTATTTACACATTTATTTATGCATTTCTTTAAGCATGTATTTATTCCTGTATTTACTTATGCATTTATTATTATTATTTTATTATTTATCCTTTTCTGTCTTCCATAGGTTGACCCCCGATGCTATATCGACAGCACTATTAGTGCATTGTATAGAAGTGTCAATACATACAGTGTATAAAGTTACTTTCATACCTTTCTGACATATTGATGAAAAGATAATATGAAAATAACCAAACAAAGCCATGACCTTCGAGGATTTCCTGAACCACATGAAGTCTCTAAAGGTCTCGTTTGACTCTTCATTTACAGTTGAACTCGGAGAACGAATTGGACTTGCTGAGCATCTTACCCAAAGGATGGCAGACAGACTTTTCCGCCAGCATGTACCCCTACATGTTGGTGCCATCCACCAGAGCCACCTTCCTGGCCCGCAGGTACCGCTTCATCATTGAACTGGACCTCAGCCCCTCCACAGGGATCGTGGTAAGACTGGAACACAGTTTAAGGGGTTGCTAGCTAACTTGTTGACCGAAAGAACGAGGTTCTCCTAACCACTGATATATGAATGCATTTCATTGTTTTTCTCTGTAAATTCTTCATGGTGGAACATACATTTCTGTGTATTGTATCTTTATTGTGCTATTTAGAAAAGTATCTAACACCTGCTATCATGGAGTGGTCATGGCACATGCTAACACTTGTGGATGCAAAGTGCAGTGAAACCTTAAGAGGCACAGGATCCTGATCAGTAATTGCCCTTCTGTGCTTGAGTTCCAGTTTGTATATTATGGTATAGGTAATTGCAGCTCATCCTGTCAGACTTCCCTGATCCCAACAGGATGTAATGCATTGGTGTTACCCTGAAATTTACCCTTCTTAAGTCCCGCCCCTTTTCTGTGTCCATGTTATTTGCTATATCTGTTCAGAGGTAGCATTAATGTGAGTCACATGACATTGGTACCACAGTCTCCGCAGACTCATTACATCACATCCTATAAAGTCACAGTGGAACTTTTAATTTGTGTAAATTTTAGTGGCCCCTGTGGACAAAGGCGGTAGTGTTTCCAGGGTCCCTCAGGACAGAAATGCAACTTGATGACATGCCGTCGTGTTTCCTGGACGCCTTGGGTGAAAGTTCTTCAAATTTGGCACAAACGTCCACTTGGACTGAAAGTTTGACTGATTAGATTTTAGTGGTTTTGTACACCAACTTGACACTCAGTCTCTTTTTGCAAACACGAGACACTGCCAGCATGGCCACACTGCAGATCTATTGAATGTGCCTTATGTTTGACCCCTTCATATAAGACTGCAGTGCTGACACGGATCTGAACGGTAGTTCCACATGCTTCACTGGTCAACCACAGCAATATCAAGGGTCACATAACACCAGTACCAGACAAGGTGAAGCACTCTCCCTTTTCCATTCCCATCAAGCTCTTTACAGAGAGCGACTGAGAGAGCCGTGTGCTAGAAATGGAGGAAGAAGATTCAAGATGTTTTTACTGTCATATGCACAGATCACAGACAGTTATTATATACAATGAAATGGTTATTTTGCTCGGTCCTAACACAGAATTACAATAAACTTATGGTAAAAAATAAGGCACAAAATATAAAAGATATAACAATATTGCACAAAAATATGATAATAGTATTACAATGGTAAATATGATAATAGTATTGCGATGAAAAATATGATAAAATATGATAATAGTATTGCTATAATAAATATGATACAATATGCTAAAAGTATTGCTATAATAAATATGATGCAATATGATAATAGTTTTGCTATGATGATGAAATATGATTATAGTATTGCTATGATACATGTGATAATATGATAATAGTATTGCTATGATAAATATGATAGAATATGATAATAATATTGCTCATTGTATCTGTATACACTATGCATTGCTACAACATTGCAATTTGTCATTAAAGTTGACGTGTAGAAAGAAGACAGCTTTAATTATTGACTATCATGAGCCCGTGATGCTGGCTCTCACTTCTCACTGATACAGTTCTATGTCCCTTTCATCTCAGCCATTTCATTACTCAGCTATTTATTTGCTGCATGTTTTATTTTTATCCAACGATGCACATTTATGATGTGTCTGTTTGCTCGTCTCAACTTGTGCTGCTTATGTTCATCTGGAAGCATTCAGGTCCACGTGTGTCCTGTTGATGGTGAAATAGTGAAAGTAGGTCCTCCACCATGTCAGATATGTTTGGGCGTTATATTATTGGTCCACGAGGCTACATAAAGCCTGCAAGCCACAGCTGTAATGACTCAAGATGCTTCAGAAGCTGCAGATTGCAGAAATGAGTTGTGTATTTGAGATGTGTTTTGTTCTGCTTTCTGCAGGACGACAGCACAGGAGAGATGATCTTCGACGAGGTGTTCCACGCCCTCTCCAAGTGTCTGGTCGGTCTGGCTCAGCCGTTCAAAGTCCCAGGAACCGATCAACCGTTCAAGCCCAAGATCTTCGTCACCATCTTGGCGTATTCGTCTATCATTGGCCTCACTTCCCATCAGGTCATTACTTCCCGTGTCCTCCTGCTTTTGTTCACCTGCGTTTTAAGTACACATGTTGGGACCCAGAGGTTCAACGGCCTTGGGATGAATGCTCTAACATGGAGCAACTTAACTCAGAGTTAGTTGTCTGTCCTCTCAGGAAGAAGTTCCATGTGTGCTTCACCTTTGGCCTCAGCCGCCACCACTGTAGGCGTGTCAGAGGTGTGCTCTCTTGAAAGTGGTACTCAAATGCTTTAGAATACCATAGTCCAGAAATAATCCATGACCAGTAGAAGTCCTGAATTCAAACTGTTACTTACTTTGTATTATCAACATTATCATGTTCCAAAAGTAGCAAACGAGTACTCATGATGCAGAATGGCACCTCTAAAGGTGCTGTGTTGTTTAGAGTATTCATCCATAGTCTGTGTATTACTACTGGTCCCAGTACCTCTTAAAAAACTATCCCTTTAATGTTGTACTTCATTACAAGGAGTCAGTTTGACATACTTTGTACACCTATGGTAGATGAGTAGCACAGTATTGCATCATAAAATGTATTTTTCTGATAATCCGTTTCAAATAAATCTTGTGAAGAAGAAAGAAGTATAAAGTAGCACAAAATAGACACACTCAAGTAAAGTATGTAAGAAGTCTGTTAAACTAAAGTATAGGACTCAAGTAAATGTTCACAACAGGGTACTGTGGTACACCTGTACATCACTGATAACATACATTTTTCCCAAAGGATGCTGAGTTAAGTGTTATACTCTTCAACAACATGTTTAAAGCTGTCGGTACTTATAAGTTCAGTTTGCTCCAAACTGAACCTACATGGATTCACTAAGGCATATGCAGGCCATAATAAGCGGCCGCTGTGCTGTTAAAACAGGAACACATGAATGAAGCGCAATGGGCTCCTGACCCAGGTGTGGGTGCAGTCCTGTTGACAGCCTCGGTTCCCCCTGCAGGTTCTGGTTCAGGGCTGCCAGCTTGATAGAACGGACCTGGACGAGTTCCTGCTTCACATCTACCAGCAGCTCAGAGCAGTGGAGAGCAACATCGCAGAAGTCTTGCATCAGCAGCACGAACAGGCAAGTGCTCACCAGCAGAATTAAAACACAGCTCTTCTCAACAAGAAGTATCACTTCTATCAAAAGCAACGCAGATACTTTCATGTGAATCTGTTCTTCTGATCCATATTCATATTGTGAATGTGTCTGAACTCATATTGCATAGGGCTGGTGGTACTTTGTTTCCTATTGTGACTCAATCCTAAAAACACTGTGCTGCTGCCAAAAATACTCTCTACAGACCAGTTGTTTCAGGAAATATTTCAGCCTTTAAAAAAATAAAAATAGGAGCCAATGGGATTGGAGTAGAGAAGTCAGAAAGTATTAAGAGGCATTTAGAGATCAGTTGACATACAGAAAAATACTGAATAATGTTTTATCCTTTAATGTTTTGTTGTTCATAGAGAGAATATAAATAACAAGGTAACTTTTGATAGAATGAATGTGTCTCAGAGATAAATCTACTGGATCTTCGAGTTTTTAGGTTAGATCCTTCTGCAGGTGATGTCTAACTCAAACCAACACACTGTTCTTTACACTGATGGAATGTGACTTCCTGAAAACGGAGGCAAACACATATTTCAATACATTTTTAGTCACCTTATATTTTGATAATTAAGATCCTATGCAGTTATTCATATACATGTCACGTGTATGTCATACATGCTTTGCTCTATCATTATCAAAGGTGCTTACAGGATACAATAATTGGTTGCCATTTACTCAACCTGGCAACCCTTATTGTTATGCCCTGCTTCATGCCATTTTGTGCCTTTTCGCTTTTTTTATTAGTAATGTTGAGAACGGCTCAAGTCCTTTACAAAGGTATTCACAAACTTTGTGTCCAGGATTAGGGCAGAGTGGGAGGGTCACTTACTACTTAGAGACCGCCTTCCTCTTCTGGAAGTAGGGCTACTGTTTGGGGTTCGGAGTCTAAAATCCATTCTTGTGTATGTGTTGGTCTCCAGTGTTGATGATGATGTACTGTATACATCATTGTACTTATTCTTCTGTACCTTTTCAGTCTGTGGAGCCAGTCCTAAGCTCCAGTCTCCATAGCAACATCCTGGATGAGCAGCCTCACAGGAAGCAAGGCTTCTCCATGGTGTCAGCTGACATGGGGCTGGTCAGCATGGTGCGTCAGGGCATCCTGGCCCTCCAGCTGCTGCCCCCAAACTCCAGCGCAGGTAGGGGCCCAAAGTGTAGCATCTAGGTCCTGTATTGAAAGATTTTCTCTGTTGACCTGCTAAGGAGGAATTGAGTCTTTGAATCAAAATGGTCTTTCGTCTATTTTTTCTTGCAAGAAGGAAAAGTATGCAACAGCCACTCAGAGCAGTCTGTGACACAAGATTCAATGAACCAACAGTCACAGCCCTCCTTTATACATGATGAGAGTCACACCTCCAAGCCACGTGAAACAAAGAAAACACTGAGTACTGGCCCATGTTTGACCTTTTGTCCATTGGTCCTTGACATCAAATAAGTCACAGCCTGGGAAATCAAACCCCCGTCAGTTCACAAACTCCCCAATCTGTTTACGACCCCTTCATATACATACAGAAGGAAAACAGTCCTTTGGCCTTTCACCCTCTCACCATCTGCTTTCAACATCTTAGAGAAACATTTAAATCAGTTTAGACTCTATCTTCACATAAGATTACAATACTATATTTTACCATTACAGTTCTCAATCCAGGGATGGTCTTCACGGTCTGGAGCGGTTTCCTAGAAGCTCTTTGATAGAGTCCAGACCCCTCTCACAACTACTGCATCATTAAAACAATACCATTATTATAAAATGTATATTTACACAGAGATCACACAGATATCTACCACACACTTACCTTCATACAGTATACTTAAATATACACGCATCTAAAGTCAACCGCCCGCATCTACTTCAAAGCATTGGTACTGGTTTACCATGCTTCGAACAGATCGGGTCTGATCTACACCTAGGACACAGTAAAACCTACACCCAAGCTCGTTGACTCTGCTCAGCTTCAGCCAATTGGCTTGTAGCTACATCACTGCTTCAGCCAATCAGCTTGTAGCTTTGTCACAGCGAGCTAAACACTCAACAAAGTCACGACTGTTTGCTTCCTGGCTCCTCAATAGTGGAATGAGCTTGCCCTTGACATCAGGACAGCAGAAGGTCCCTTCATCTTCCACCGTGAACTAAAAACACATCTTTGTCGACTGCACATGAATAAGGAAGGTAGCGCAGTAGTAGCACTTAAATGTCTCTTACTGATAGCACTTTGTAGTTTGACTTCGTTGAAGAAATTTTACTTTCCTGATTCTTGTTGTTCTGAGTTTGTTCTCACGGTTGAATGCACTTATTTTAAGTCTCTTTGGATAAAAGCCTCAGCTAAATGAAATGTAATCTAAACGGAGACTTGTGCAAGAGAGGTATGAAGTTACAATGACATAGTCATTGATTCTGCTTCCTGAGTGTTGCTCTGACATTATGGGCTTCTGAGTTTGTTTCCTGAGGCATTTAGTAAAGCTCACCTTCAAAACAAGGATGTACGTACCTTGTCCTGGCTCCTGTTTGTAATTCAGGATCAGTGTTGGTGATGTCAGTTCATTGGCTAACGCTCTGCAATATCCTTTTGTCTGCCTCATCTGCCGCGTCTTGCTGTGATGAACT
Organism: Clinocottus analis; assembly: GCF_023055335.1. NCBI lineage: Eukaryota > Metazoa > Chordata > Actinopteri > Perciformes > Cottidae > Clinocottus > Clinocottus analis. The sequence continues at coordinate 1,179,756 of NW_027176031.1, read as the reverse complement.
CTGTGGTCATCTTTTACCCTTTTGAAGCACCTGAAGTGACTTCATCCCTTCTCACAATAAGAAGGTTATGAGAAACAGTATTTAAACTTGTGTGTGTGTGTTCCAGGGATCATTATAATCACAGATGGAGTGACAAGTGTTCCTGATGTGGCTGTGTGTGAAACCCTGCTGAACCAGCTCCGCAGTGGAACCATTGCCTGCTCCTTTGTGCAGGTACAGACCAGGACATCTCCATGTCGGTCACTTGTCTAACTCTCCTTTCAAATGGAGACAGCATTGTCAGTGTTCTGCATGTCGACGTAGTCAATAACTCCGACTCAAATCCACAGTCTGGATCCAGGCTGCAGGACACATTGTGCTGAACCTCTTTGTCCCTCTCCAGGTTGGAGGTGCATACTCCTACGACTGCAGCTTCGGCTATATCCCCAACGTGGAGCTGATGAAGTTCATCTCCTTAGCCACTTTCGGCTCATACCTGCCCACCTGTCCTGACGTGGATCGAAAAAGCCAGGAGATGAACGCCTACCACAAGGCCTTCTTGACTTACTCCTTCCTCAACACCTCTGAGTCCATGAACTCTGAGTACTTCTGTGGTGAGACAGCCGTAAATACTGGGAAGTTTTAACGTTCAGTCTGTGAACAGAAGGGGAACATAAGAGCTATTCATCCATCTCCATCCTTTGGTCTGTTGTATAATACAACCGCACACTGAACAAGTGATTTTTAGGCTACTCGAATGTTACAATTAACTTTGATTAACTAAAAACACACTTTGAAAGAGTTCTGTAAGTAAGAGTAACACAAACAGCGTTTATTAATTTAAACATACTGGTACCTGTTTCCCGGGTACACATTAATACAAAAGCCATTAATGTTAAGTAAGTCAATAATCAATATGCTAATTTTGACAATTTCACACAAATATCCTAGATGATGAAGTGACAACATTTGGGACAGACATGCATATAACAACTCGACTGCGACCTGTCTCAATAAATTTAATTTAAAGAAGAACGTGAACTTTACAGCCATTGTCCCAACCATGGAGTCTATTTCAAATTAATTTCTGACCTTTTACTGTTACATTTATTTATTTTTTCTACTCTAGGGTTTTTTTTTTGTGGCCTCTGCCAACATTATTGTCAGTGTATTGTTATATTGATGGCTATAATGCTGAAAATAAACACGGCTACATACCAACTACTTCACTGTTTTACAGTTTCCCAGCACAAACTGTTCAATGAGCACCTGGTGTCAGCCAGTGGGAACCCAGCGCTGGTCATGAGGAGGAAGAAGCACACAGAGAAGGAAGTCCATGCACATTTAATCAGCGTGGTGTCTGTGCGACTGAGAGAGGGCTACACCATCAGAGAGATCAGCCTCACCAAAGGTCAAACATCTCTCTTCCAAGAGCAAGTAGCTCATCAAAATGGAGCCCCGTGTGACCCTTGTCTGGTTTCTTTAGGAGGGAGCCAGCTGGAGGTGAAGCTGGTGCTGTTGTGGAAACACAACATGCACATCGAGTACCTGGCAGCTGCCTCCTGGCCGCTGGACCCTGCCAAGAGAATCACCAGGGTGGAGGTGACGATGGAGGGCAGCTACGACATCCTGCATGACATCAGCTGCACGCAGAGGAAACCCATCACCAGCCCGTACCGCACATCCGTCATCCGGCGCTTCTGGAACACACTGCAGAGGTACAGCTGTCTGAACGAGCCACGGTGCATTCCTGCAGATAAAACCACCTTCATGTAAGACATCATACTATATATCACGTGGTGCTGTGCGTTCTTCCAGCATCAACCAGACTGACCAGATGTTGGTGCACCTCCAATCATTTAATTCAATTCCTGAGAACTACATGATTCCAGAGAGCACCAAAAACGGAGTTCCTCTGTTCTACATCCCCCCCGGCTCCACGACTCCGGTACTGTGTAGACCTTCACTGTTTCTTCTTAACCAGCATGTTATGATGTTGTGAGGTTTTATGGAAACTATACATTTTGTATTGTCTTCCATTAAAGCGTCTAGAACCTCTTTCCCACTTGGCAAAAACCTCACTAACAACCGCTGACTTCTGACTTTTGGCGAAAGTGGGAAAGGTTGCAATCACATTCTTTCAAACGAAAGTTATTTAAAGTTCTTTGCTGTCGTACAAGACACGTCCTGCAGTCCTGCAGAAACAAATTCAAACTCACCAAGCTGTCTGATGTACTGGTACTTCAGTTAACTGTTAGCCGTTAGCCCAACACACCGTCCAGAATAATGAAACGCAGAGGGTTCCCCTATGCATGCAGCCATAACTGGCCACCCAAAATATTATTTGTAAATTTGTGACATTAAATGTGACACAAAAAGCAAGAAGGAATAACGGGATCGCCCCAAAACCTGCATTTACACTCTAATTCTAGGGATACGCGTGTTGAATATTGCAAAGTAAATGCCTGTGTCCAAAGTTTGGTACTACCACCAAAACATATGATTCCACACGCGAGCTTGAAGCTGCAGGTGGTCGACCACAGAAATAGTTTGGGAGCTGAGTTCAGACGGGGAGGGTAAGGCAGGGTACTCGATGCATCCTCTCAGCTGTTCTTTTGTTTGCGTGCCTCCTTCTCTGAATGCTCTCCTCTCTGTCCAGGTCCTGTCGCTCCAGCACAGTGGATCTAAAGACCCCTCTCAGTCCCAGTTTGCTTCCTATTGGAAGCCCATCCTCTCCATGGATGCCAACTTCTGGCAGAGATGGCTGCACATGCATCGCATCGCCATCCTCCTTGAACATGACATGTTAGAAAACCCCTTCAGGCTTAATATCTGCCATATTTGTTGGGCTCTGTCAATCCCTCATTAAGTCCCTTATTCTGTCACTCCAGGCCGGTCCCTAAACACCTGCACACAGCTGGAAACAATGGACGTTACAGCACCATTCAGTGTCGTATCTCCCACTCTGCCCTCACATCCCTGCTAAGGGACTGGAGCAGCTTCGTGTTGGTGGAGGGATACTCCTATGTCAAGCTCATATACAGGTGAGATGCCACATGGGGTCAAGCGTCGTTGTTTTATGTGCTGGATGCAGACACAAAGAGAATGTTTTTGGATCGGAGCTGGTGGTAACTGATACTTCTGCCAGTATTTAGCAACTTTAGTGTTCTCAAAGTAAATCGTCCTAAACTGTAAAGGTGTTCTCTGCAGCCTTCACCACCAATATGTATCTTAATTACTAAATAAAATAAAACGGATAAAAGTAAATCCGTTTATGCAGAAGTATTTAAATGAGTATGGTTTTAGTGAAGATGTGTGTGTTTTAGGATGTAGTGAGCATAACACTTGTAAAAATAACTTATTATCCAGGTGTCCACATCATACTGCACGCGTTGTATGAGAGTTTGTAAGCAGATGTTTTCACATTGGTTTGCTGCTTTAAATGCACCCCATTCACTTACTTCTTTGATAAACCATTTCAGTTTGTGAGTGAACTATTCTTTTAAGCCAGTGGTTCCCAACCAAGAGGTTAGGAGCCCCCAAGGGATCTCAAAGTCACAATCAATGGATCAGAAAAAAGAGATATTTCTGCTCAACAATATTGTAATATTGCTTTATTGAAGTACTTAAATATTTAGGGTTTAAAAACATCACATGAATAAAATCCATTACAACATCATTCTGTTTAAATGATTTGCATCTGCACAGTTTGTCAGACCAGCCGCCCTCCTCTTTCTACCTGGTCCGCCTCATCTCCAAGACGCCATGTATGGTTCTGCGTCTGGGCTTTCCGATCGGTACACCAGCTCATGTCAGGAACAAGGTACTCGCAAACCAATGACTGCCTTTGTGAAGATAATAGTGTCCAGCCTGTACGTCTTATTTACTGGATTTCATTTGGAAATAGAACTTTAAAGACTCGTGCAGAAAATACCCCAGCAATAATTATGACTGAATTTAAGTCTTTTTTTGTCTCTCAATCAAGAAAGTGGTGGCGCTCTGTACAGAGTAAAAAACGTAGCTCTGTATGTGGTCTGCGCTGACCCGGCCTGACATTTGTGCCCTCCATCAGATTGTAGACGAGCTGCGAGATCAGATCCTCAAACTTCGCTTCCCTCAACGCGTTCAGAACAAAGAGGCAACCCCCAAGACCAAGAGGAAGATCGTGGGTCACCCGTCGCCGTCCAAGTCCCCCTCTATCCCCGCTCCCAAAGCGGCGCTGTCAGACCGGCCCTGCGTGGTGGTTCTCAACAAGCCTCTGGAGAAGCTCCTCATTAGGTCGGTGCATATGACAGCAGGATGTCTAAATCACAAGTAGACACGTTTCATGAAACGAACCAATGATGCTTTGCAGGTACGAGAAGCTGCCGCTGGATTTCAGGACCCCTTTTATTTTCAACATGGAGAACTTCCCTCAGCCCTCGAACAGCTCCGTCCCCCTCAGTGTGACGGCCAACCGGATGGCTTCCTCCACCCTGGCCTCGCTGTCCCGCTACTTCCTACACCAGCGCTGGGTGTGGGCCGTGCAGAGCAGCCAGGGATCGGCAGTGGCCATGCAGGCGGTCGCTCACATCCTGTCCATGCTCTCTGAGTGAGTTCACGTCGCTTGTGTTTCTTTGTTGTAGTTTTTGTTCAGAAAACGTTTTACTTTGTGCTCAAAAAGATGAGCAAAACATTTAGTTTGTTTTTTGATTCCATCACTGCAGCTAATACAAATGAGTTCCAGCTGTTTCACTGCTATGTTGCTCCTAATTGCATAAAGACACAGCAGTTGGCTGGTTTATGAGATAAGCAGTCTGAATGAGTCTCTTTGTGTCCGTGAAGGATCCGCATATCAGAAGGCTTTCACTTTGCTGCCAGTGGAGAGGGCATCGTGAACATGGTGATCGAGCTGCCGATGAAGGTGAGACGGCACTACATGCACCTTTAGTCTGTCACATTGATAAACATTTACGTTTGGTTCCACTGCTGGTCCTAATTCCTTTTCTATTTTCAGGGCGAGTCAGGGGACACGGACAGAGAGAGCCACTCTTGTATCGTTCAGTACATCCTGTTTCCACCTCACTCTACATCTACTAAGGACAGGTGAGACTGGCGGGGATCCCCTTCACACAACTCATCATTTGTATGAATTAAGATGGGACTCTGAGGGCTTCTGCAGTGGCCAATTACATATTTACAATTATATTTCCCCATCCCTCCTTCTAGTATTGTTAATTTGCGTCAGTGTGTGATAAGCCCTAACGGGCATGTGTCTGTTAGATCTGAGCCCCAGCAGTTGTGAAATGAGACAATCTCAGTGAAAGCTGGTGATTAAGAGGAATCTTAAGTTGTTTTCATGGAAATGTGGATCTTTCAGGTCAATTTGAGGAATGGCTATATTTTTATGTTCCACAATTTATCTTAAGTGTGTCATGCAGTGTGGGTCTTGTACAGGTCTTGGTCTTAACCCCTATGTCTTAGTCTGGATACACGCTGGTTCTGGTCATTATCCTTTGTTTAGGTGGTCACTGGCTACAACACTGCTATGCATTGTGGTTTTAAACTCTGGTGTGGTTTAAATACTTGCTTCTCATGAATACTGGCAACAAGTACATTTGTCCGTTGTCTCTCATCGGCCTCCAGCTTTTCCACTGATGACGACAACGACACCGAGGTGGAGGCCGTGGACGTGGACACGGAGCTCAACCTCGTGACAGAGTGCTGGGTGGAGCCGCAGAGCGGCATCGTGATGAACTGCATGGACCAGCATCGCCACTTCCAGGGCCTCAAGTACCAGGAAATCCCCCAAGCCGTGCGTAGTCCATCATACACTCATTCACTGTGAAGTAGGGACAAGTGGGGGAGGAGGGGTATGGAGTGGCAGCGCAGATGCTGGTCCTGTAGCCACAAAGTATCCTGTTCCATCCCTGGTTTCCCCATAGTTTGCGTGTGGAAGTGTCCTTGAGCAAGACACTGAGCCTGTAGTTGCTACCCGGGTGCTTATCAGCAGCCCTCTGCTTCTAAATTGATATGGATGGGTAAAATGCAGAGAGCAAATTTCATATATGTATGTTAAGGGATGGGCAAAGTTGAAAAACATTAACTGATAAATCGCAAGATTTTTCTGCGATTATTCGCATTATGCGCTAAATTCAATAATGAAGTAAAAACTAGTGTATTGCAGGCTTTTATTTTAAAGTAATGTTATCAGAACAATATAACAGCACTTTGGAGCAACAGCAAGTTAACATACATACATACATAGTTTATAAATCTGTTTTATTTATTTTTTCTGAACAGGTACTGTTGCATAGTAAGGGTCCCTGTGAGGGACAAAACACTCCTTCTTTTGTCCATCTTCAGTCTGTTGCTTACCTTAAATATGTATGTTAAAGACAAACAATTGATTCACTTTATACAAAAGCAATAAGTGCTTTTCATGTTTTCAGTTCAGTTTTTCTTCCTCAGTGAGAAAAGTCCAGTCTGTGTTGGCTTGAACAAGTGCACTGACGTCTGGTTAAATGAGGTGGGGATGTGAATGACAGCTGACAGGTATCAGCGGCAGCTTTGCACATGCGCGATTAATGTTCAATCCGGGGATGCTGAGCTTGCAGTGCGAGCCTGCTGGTAGACTGAGCGCCTGTGAAGCTTTGTGAGGCGACTCGCAGCAGCTGAGAACAGAAACTACAGAACAATACGTGCTTTCACATCAGGCTCAAGTCGGTAAATCGTCCGGTGAGGCTACGAAAGCACGCGCTTGCGCCAAGATGAATCGCCTATAAAGTAAAAGCCCCAAAAAAATAATAAAAAATGCAGTTAGCGCATGATCAAATAATTAACGCCGTTAATCGATTGAAAAGTTAACGCGATATTAATGCGTTAACTTGCCCAGCCCTAGTTAAGATGTATGTAATATGATAAAAAAAAAAAATTCAAATCTGTACAGGTCAGAATCAGCTTTAATGGCCATGTAAATTTTCACATACATGGATTTTGACGCCGGTTTCACTTCGCTCTTCGTACTTATATACATGCAATAAGCAAGATAAATATAAAACAGACAAAAAAGACATTGAAGAAAACAGAAAAAACAGTACGGCTCTATTAAGACCCATTGGCTTGTGTTTGATAGCAACTTGCTGTTTGGTTCTAGATCTTCCCACGAGACCTGGCCTGTATGTCCACCATGATGACCTTCGAGCATTTGAGCCAACTGTGTCAGAATAAGGAGCAGGTCTGCTCCCTGCCAGCTGGACTCAAGGATGTGAGAGGTAATGAAACACCGGTGAAACATTTGGTGCATGTGTTACTTGACACCGGACATTCTAAAACGGTGTCCCGCTGAGGTGCAGGAAGTACTCATGTCCTTTATTTTAGCAAAAGAAGCTGTACCACGCCGTGCAATACGTTGTGTAAATTGTGTGTAACATGAGCAAAATGTACCTAAAGTATGCATTAAATGCTTATACTATTCCATGGTATTATTATTATTATTACTAACTGATGAATGAATGAATGTTGACACAGTAGCAGCTTACAGACACAAAATAAAACATTAAACAGGGATGAAAGATATGTACAGCGTATTAAAAATGCAAAGTTTGTGTAGTGTATATGAAGGGTGTAAAGAGTAAATAAGCAGTGTTTAAATGTTAAGGTTCATGACTGCAGGCTAATAGAAAACATGTTTTATAAGCTCATTATGCGTATGTCTGTAAAATCTTATTTTAGGGAGGATTATTGTATTTAATGAGAAGGATATGTGCATGGATTTTTATTTACGGCAGTCAAAAGGTGCTCAATACAAGATTCAGAGCACATTATTGCCTCCACACGGCTCGCAGCGTGGAGACAGCTGAGCCGCTGGCTAGAAGCTAACAGCGCTAACGGTACTAACAACGGCAACTGCTGTCAGCTAAAAGGTTATAGGGAATATTTAAGTTTAAAGAAAACTCCAACTGAAAGTTAAGCTTCTGCCAATGCGCCAATATGCTTGTGTTGTAGTTATGACTCCTCCTGCAGCTACTAGCTCTGTCTCACCCTCTGTCGAGTGAAGTCTGCGGTTTCCTCTTTTTGAACGGCAAAGCCTACGTAAACTGAAGGATATGTTGTGTGTGCGTGTGCGTGCGCAGGAGAAGCCCTGGCCTCTGAGGAGAGCATCCACATGGTTCCTTTCCAGTTTGACCTCATCCAACTGCTCCCAAAGTGCCAGCAGGTTGAGATCTTCTTCCTCACATTTGGCACAGGTACGACGTCTGTACACTTCATCTTGACACTGACAATGACACAAACCCATCATCAAACACCTTGTTTTTTTCTTTAGAAGTTCACAATGAAATAAAGAAACTAAGTCAAAGAATACTTTACCAATACGTCCCGTGTGTCTCCTCCTGTTTCCTGTAGCAGTGGAGAACGAGGAGCAGAGTCACAGTGCACCCTGTCTGCCCAACGAGCTCCTGCTGGGTCTCTTCCACAGCAGCCTGGAGCACGAGCTCAGCGACAGAGAGGTCCCCTTGGCCGACGGAGACCATGCTACCTTCATGCAGCACATCTTAGAGCGGGAACGGGACGGCCACGTCGCTCCTTTCTCCCTGCCTGTTATCAAAGGTGTGTGTCTCTCTGTGTGTGTGCCTGGTGTGCCTTTTGTTTTGTCCTTCTGAATGGGATATAGGAGGGCGTTTCCTCTTCTGACGAGCAATGTCTACCTCTTGTGTTTGGTCAGAGGAGGGTCCGAAGCCTCCTGAGCAACAGGACACCATGACGTCATTCCACACCACCGGCAGCAGCAAAGAGGTGATGGGATCTACCAGCACGTTGCAGGTAATCCCAACCCTGTGAAGCCAGAATAGTGGTTTTCATAGTTTCCCTTTAGGAAGCCACCTATACCAACACACCAAATTCCATTCTCAAATGTAGCACTTTAAAGTTTCTTTAAATGTCATATTACAACACTTGCTTCCCAATGTGAATCTACAGTGTGTGAGAGGAGCTCCATGTAAGCTTGTGGAGTAACAGCCTTATAAAGAAAGACACTATAGTCTGTCACAGAAACCAGAAAGATGTTCCATTTAAATGAGCATGACGTAAATTTTATTCAAACAAACCTTTTTTCTTCCTGCTTCAGCTGGTAACAACATGAATACTGTCTAAAATAACATGTTCATATTCGTCCTTAAGTTTAATTCAAAGTCATCTTATTGAGATCTCTTTTCTCTTGTACTTTTTCGCATATTTAGTACTGAGATATTCCCAAAGTAACCAAAAGTTGCCAAGTTGCGTTACTTAAATATTGTAATACTTGAACTAGGTTGCATATTTTAAAGGTCATGAGCACTTATATCGGAGAACATATGCAAAGTAACTTTACTCTGCGTGTAAATGTAATCATCTATTCAAGGGCTTTATTAGCAGAAATGGAATATAATATTCTAAATTCTACATCCTGTCCCTGTAGTACGTCCTCACAGGTGCTGTAATGTTGTAAACGTGTTTCCTCAGAGTTTCAGTAATGCGGACCTCGTGGATGAGGAACTGTCGCTAGGGAAGAGAAGCGGCTCCGTTCCACAGTGGAGGTGCTACGCCAAGTCCATCGGCTCCCAGCAGATCGTCCTCACCTTCCTCCCTGCATCCTTCACAGGTCTGTGTCACTGGTCCTCTCAGGTTTGGAACACATTCTGAGCTGTGTGGCGGTTAAACGTGGATTTTCTGTGTTTGTTTTGCAGACGTTCTGATGCTGATGGCATTGGGGATGGAGGCGAATCCTCGGAGCAACGTCAGCACGCAGGAGGACGACACTCTGACCCCCAGCAACAAATCCCAGGCCGACTCCCTGTCCGGCTCCAACAGCGGACTGGAGAGGTCCGAGTCCGGCCTCGGCCTGGCCGACCGGCTGAGGAGGAGCTCCAGCAGCGGACACTTCAGCGCCATCTCCCCCACCCTCTCCACCCGCTCTGAGGACCAGGACAGCAGAGTGTCGGAGACTGAGACTGGGACTCAGGGCTCAGGTCGGTCTACAACTAAGCTGGCTTAGTCCAGTCCAAATAATTTTATGGCTAAAGTCAAGCATCGACACACTAATGGAGATTTTACACGCTAACAGGGTTGAAACATTTTTTTCCTCTTTTCACTTTTCAGATCTGGGAGGAGTCGCGTTCTCTGAACCACAGAAGGCAGATTTCCACATCAGCTTCAGCAGGCAGTTGTCCCAGCAGAGCACCGGTGAAAGCACACAATTAAAGTGTCCAGTCTATGTCTACAACTGCTCCCTGGAGCACCTGAAGGAGCAGCTGGTTCACCCCAGCTCCAGCCGCCAGCCCAGGGACGTTTTCTTCAGGTACCATGCTCTCCTGCAGGAAGCGAGACCGAGGCAGAACGAAATGTAACTGACTAGGTTTAGTTTGAGATCTTATCACATGGGAGCTCAGACCTCACATGCCTGTTGTGCAGCAGAATCGCTCTATGATCCCTACACTGTTCAGAACTTCTACAACTAATTCCTAAACCTTAAGTAAGATGGTGAACAGGTTTGATCACTGCAGTGAGAATGCAAACTTACTTTTAGTCATTCAGATTTGTGATCGCTCATTTCAGTCATGAAAATATTGTACTGACCGAGTCGTTCTGAAGGTCTGGGACCACAGAGTTGTCCCTGACTTTGAGAATATTTATGAATGTGCACACAAAATCATGATGGCTCAGGACTGTCAACTGTGTTGTGCAAAAGCACCTCGAGAGTCAGAAGTTACCTTTAGTTTTGATTTCTTCAATCAATGAAACTGACGTTTTCTGATACATGCAATCATCTTTTCTCGTGATGATCAACCAGGTTAGGAGCCTGGAGAAGTGCATGGTGTATCCCGTACACGATCAGGTTTTTGGGATTATGGCGGTCATGTTTTTTTTCATGTAATTATTATATTCAGTAGCTGGAGTACTCGGGTAGGTACTGTGGCATGTAAAGACTGTATCCAAGTTTCTCTCATTCTCTGTCAGCAGTGCGTGTGTCTATTAACTGAAGTTAAGCCGTAGATTAGTGCTTTAAATTAGAGTCTATTCAGAAAAGAGTGAGACTCCTCTACAGGCCACGATCACAAACTTAAACTCATGGGGTCAGGGAGGTTTCTCATGTTCCATACAAAACAAACTAATGTGGATTGGAGGAAGAATACGCTTTTGTTGTCTGCAACCTTCAGCAATCCCTTTAGGGAGTACAATATTATCATAACCGAGAGAAATGATGAGCAAAACTACATGAGTATTAACCACGGATGATCACTCTCCCACCATTGTACGACATAAGTGAGCCATGATTGTTGCAGGCACTGGGCCACGATCCCGTTGTTAACATGTGTGTCTCTGTGAGAATAGAGCTCAAGATGCTGAGTCCTGGGAGATGTGTCAGCAGATGAAGTTCAGGTAGCTCCGCCCTCCTCCCTCTGCTCAGCTTGTATCCTGTAGAGCAGGGAAGTGTTGCTTCTCCTAACACTGTAGGCCCTCTCCCCAGGCCTGACTGTGCTTCCTCCTCAGGCTTGTGTCGCCACACACACACACACACACACACACACACACACACACACACTCACAGCAGGTGCGGTGCAGCAGGTATTTAAAGAGACAGTGTTTAGGATTTGGTAAAACCTGAAAGTCTTTAGAGCCGTGTTTGGTTTGTCCACTCTGGGCTCCTGTAGAAACATGGTGGTGCAACATGGAGGACTCCCCATGTAGACATGAAGAACTCATTCTAAGCTAACGAATACACAACTGTTGTTAGTTTCAGGTGATTATACCCTCATGAAAACATAGTGATGAATATTATATTCCATTGCTCCTAATAGTTTCCCTGAAATTCTACACTTTGTCCCTCTGAACAAGTTCCTCCTTCACACCTGAAAATAAAAGATGGGGCCGGGTGATTTTGCCAAAGTCTTTCACAATATAGGTCACTGCACATACCATTATGTCAGTATCAATTCAATAAATCAATTCAATCAATAACATTTTAAAGGCAGAATTGGTATTTTTGAAATTCACCGCCCCGACAGCTTCAGAATGATGCACCGTAAATACAATACATCATGTTTTATATACATTGCTAATGCGATACCTATCCATGATGAAAGGTAGAGTGTAGAGGTATTGGTGTACTCGTCCCTCCAGTCGCTCTCACAGCAGCTCGCTCTCACAGCAGCTCGCTGTCGCAGCGGTTCGTCTTCACACCTCGCAGTTTAGGACAGAAACACTTTGGTGATCTTTGGTCTTTTTACAACTGTTTCATGTTTTTTCCTCCTGCTGTCCTGATCTTTGGTCTTTTAAACGCATGCTGTGCAGGTTCAGCTGTTCCTCAGCGGCTTACTGGCTCCTTGGACTTTGCTTCCTGTAGTTGGGCGATCGGGGCTAAAGCTATCCAAAATGCTTCTGCAACACAAAACTCTTTCACATGTCTTTTTACACACACATATTCTGAGCATTAACTATACATTTACTGGAGGTCTATTAGTCTTCGTTACTCAAGATCGGTGCTTCCCGTGTACCTGTTCCTCTCGCAGGTCACTGTCCCAGGACCGCAGCAGTCCGTCCCCTTGGACCGACCTCCTGGCTCAGCCGCACAAGCACCCGGAGCTGGCTAACTACTGCAGCCTAATGCAGGAGCACTACCAGCAGAGCTACGTCCGAGGTGAGGACGTAGCTGCACTCACTGCTGTATTAACCGTAACACAAGCATCTCTCTTGGATACTTCTTCATAGCATACGGGAAAGGGAAAACACAGGTGCAGTTAGCTGAAAGCACAGACGACTTCTAAACTATAATATAACTTTTTTTTTACACTACATAGTTCATACAAAAGAGTAAGATCAAAGTATTAAGCAATTGTAAGAGACCTAAAATTAGAGGAGTTTAAAGATTACAGACCTTTACACATTGGACACTTCCACGTTCAGACAAAGCAGAAGATATCAGGGTTTCACGGTGTGATTATTGTGGTTATTATTGTAATATCTATAGAGAATTAAACATTAACCGTAACTGTACTATATATACACACACACACACACACACACACATTAGTCACTGGTCTGTGTGTGTCAGGTGTGTTCCGCAGCCTGCAGCAGTCCTACAGCATCAGCTCGCAGGACGTCCTGGTGGCTATGGACTACTGCGAGGAATCCCTGCAGGAGATCGACGTCACCACCTTCCTGCAGACCGTCTGTGGACACATCCGGGTCTTCAGGGAGCATGCTGGGGCGCCAGGACGGGGGGGCGATCCTAAACCTCCGAGGAGCCCTGCCACCTTCATCATTGGAGAGGTGGAGGAGGAGCGAGCAGACGACCGGGCCGCCATGGCCTCCTCGTCCAGGTAGTGTTTACTAAACAGTGTTTTACAGTATACAGTGTGTGTATGTAACAGTTGTTCACGTTTAATGTGCATGCTTGTGGCTTTAGCATTGACATGGAGGATGCTGCTCAACCTGAATCCAGAGGAAAGTCCTCGGCTCCCACATCTCCACCGATCTTGGATGAGCCCCAGATCCCCGAGTTCCCTCTGCTGCTGCTTCAAACACAGCCCAAGTGTGAAGTGTATCCTGATCTGCACGCCATCATACAGGTATGTGTGAGGTCTTATTTCATGTTTGGAAAGAAGGCCTGTACTCAGTGATTACGTCCTATATAATTTAACAAGCTAATGGAGTGAAACTGAGTTCATAACTAATTATTCTGCAGGATAAATTTATGGGGATCGTGTCCCAGTATTTCAAAACTGTGCCCTCCAACCCACACTACTTCTTCTACTGCCCGCCTTCATGCAAGAGAGAGGTGAGTCAACTAGTTGTGTTTTGGCATTCTAATTGTCATCCTCGTGTTTTACTTTGTTTTCATATTGCATCATCGTTCAAAATGAGATGATATGAAGGAAAAGTAAATGATGTTGAATTAATATTGACTGAAATGTGTATTCATCATTTGAGATGCTGTGAAAGGACTGATGTTCTGGCTTTGAAAGAGAAACGGCTCCCACACTGTGGCTTGTCTCCTCAGGAGGACTCAGAGGACGGGGATATAGGGAGGAGGCTCAGTGGGGATCTGCTGTCAGACGCTGAGCCGGCTACTGAGGACGGTGAGGATCGCTCCCAAATGTTCACCCTAAGTACCTTCAATTCAATCCCAATTAAGTCAGGTTGGCTGTGAGTGATAACCGGCAGACCGACCACTTGGCTGATGGGAAACTGTCCCTTGTTGTGCACTGCTCGAGATCGCTCTTAGAAAAGGCGCATCAGCTCCAAGTTTGTCCGTAATCTTAATCATCATAGTACCTCATTTGGCAATGAGTAGTGACTTTACAGACATTTTGTTAAATGGACATTTTCAGGAGTATATCTTTTAGTGAGGTTAGGTTAAGTCTTTTTAAGTGTAAAGTCTGGTTCACTTAAGTTAAAAGTAAGTTATCTGGCTAACAATAAACGTTAAAGGGGATGTTATGAACATGAAATACTTTTATGATGGGGCTGTGGGTCAGTGGTGAGCAGGGTCGTCCTTCGCATGATATGATAATTACTGTTTTTGTGTTTTTTTTGCATGTAGAAAACTTGCCTGGCAGCTGCATTATGACGGAGAGCGACACCGACTTGGTGGTGGAGTACGAGGAGCATGCCGACGCCGGGCAGCGCGCTGAGGGTGACGACCAGTCCCTGTCTGACTCCAACACGGTCAACCAGGACCAGGACTCCTTCAGTATCCTGGAGGGGGACTCCTTGCTGGAGCCCGAGGGTCCGCAGCTGGACATGCCGCCGCTGTTTGTCCACATCACCTGCTCTGTCAACATGAAAAGCTGCCACGGCTCCATGCCCATACAGACGCTGCCGACCTGCCTGGGTGAGGACAGACTCAGCACAGACCATATTCATTACAATATTCAGAAGTGAACTATTTCATTCATTCCTCAAAGCAGCTATCTGTCCTCCCAGCATCGCTCTATGAAATATTGAATTGAAGAGACTGTGTTATTGCAGGTGAGATCATTTCTTGCCTGGAGAATGCCGAGGCCTTGCAGTCTGTGGATCTGAATGAGCTCTTGGTCACGCTAGATATTTTTGTCCTGACTCTTCCTCTGGAGATTGAAGTCATGGCGGATTTTCATCACAACCGGTGAGTCAAAGTGTGAGCAACAAGCCCCCTAACAAATGCACAGTATGCACCAAAATGCATTGTGTAGATCACTAAACCTTGAAAGTATTTCCTGTCTCATTAAATCGTTGCAATGAGGATTTATTTTTTAACACAGCCACTAGCACTTTGAAGGTGCTGACCAATCAAATCAAAGCAGACTTTTGCAGAAGGGCATCTTAAAAAGATAGGCGCTAAAATGGGGCTTTTCAGGTTGAATACAGGTGTATTCAGACAGTATGAGAGGTTTTTTTTAACATTAAAGAATATTATCACATTGAAGTAAAAACACAATTATGAACCTGACAATGAGGATAACATGTCCTCTTTAATTTGGCTAGGCTTTGTCAGCACATTGAGTTGTTCCTAAGCGGCTGTAGTACGCTGTGTGACTGATTGAACACTCCCCTCTGTGTGCAGGTACACCTCAGAGAGCAGTGTGTCCTTGAATCGTTCACCTGGACAGCCCTCCTCCTATCGCTCTGATGAGGAGCTGATGGCGGTGTTGGACGGTATGAGGGGAGTCGGTGCTGACGGGTAAGTTTGTTCAACATGTGATTGTTGGCCAGAACATCTCTCTGATTCTCTCTGGTGTTCCTGATCCACGTGTCTGGTCCTCCATCAGGGTCTCCAGTGATCCCTTATCCAAACTCCCACTTCCTCACAAGTTAGCCATTCTGGCCACAATGGACGAGGTGAGTCTCTGTTTCGTAAATCTGAACCAATCAGGCGACAACACAGCAGCACAGTACAGCCAACTATGACGTGCATTTACACAGTTAAGCAACAATAAATTCAAAGTGCTTTACCTAATCATCTTTACCTCAACATCTTTACTTAAACATCTTTATCTAAACACCATCACCTGAACAAGCCAAGTTCCATATTGTGCGGTTCTATTTGTGAGAATGCAGACATCTCTTCGCCCCATGTCTCCAAAATGAGGCAACTCAAACCAAATTGAACAAGATTAATAAATGAATAAACAACACTTTCGAACTTTAAACACACACAATCACACTAGTGATGAGCTGCTCTGGTTCTGGTTCAGATCCGCTGGCTGCTGGAGGACGAGATCGTCTCGTCTCTGCGTCGCTCTCGGGTCATCAACTCGATCACGTTGCAAAAAGTGTCCGAGCACGTCCTGCGCTCCAGTGGGCGTCCGCACTGTCACTGTGAGGACGTCCCGCTCCAGTTCGTGTTTGGGCCGGAACAGTCTCTGGAGAGATTCAGAGAGGCAAGATGACACACACACACACACACACACACACACACACACACACACACAAACACACGACTCAAGGAATGTTTAAGCACAGTGTTTTCTCCTGTTGCTTATCGTGCTAAAGTACTTTAAAATATGTTAAATTACCTCCACATTTTAATTTGTAGTGCTTTTTCAGACATTCATATTTATTCATGTCCTGCTGTAAATAATCTAATATCAGACAGTTTTATACGTAGATTTGATCGTATTTTGGTAAGAGGTCAATCTTGTTTTCACTCACGAATCGATTCTAGAAGGTTCCACTTTGCCATTTTAAGCTTTTTTCACAACAAAAGCCTTCCTGTGCCTTAACGAAAATGAATCCTCCCTCTCTGTCGGGGTGTGACTTTCCATAAATCTACTTGTTTTGAAAATATGAAATGGTGGTCAATTCTTACTGCACAATGTCTGGTGTTTAAAGAAAGAGGTATCTTTCCATGGGACAGTAAGTGATGGTGTTTGGATGTCTGATGGTTGCTGTCTTACCCCGCAGGAGTTCCGCAGGATGTCTTTCTCTGGCTACGTGTTAAACGGAGAGCAGGGCAGCTTCTACTACATGTCCCTGAGCAGACTGCACCCCCATCGGATCCACGCTGCCAAGAGGCTATCGGAGGGCAGCGTGGCGCCCCCGCAGCACAGTGCCCCCTGCAGCGCCGCAGCGCCGCTGGAGGACGAGCTGCTGCAGAGGGAAGCAGAGGCTCAGGCAGACAGCGAGGTGAGAGACGTGGTTTGACACTAAGGTGACATCGGGATGTTCGCGGACGCTTCCTGCTAGCTAGCCGACAGGGAAGCTTCAGTGTGTTTCTGATCTTCCACTGGACAAAAGGAGCTGATCAACCTAAAGGCATTTAGGTTGATCAGTCCAGCAGTGTCTCTGTTAACTATCAGTCTGCCGTGAATCATAATGGATTGCATGATCTGTCCATCATATGCTTCTAGGAAATTATGAACACAGTACAATGTTTGTTTCATGTTGGGGGACGGGACAGGGGAGGGCGGAGGGGGGGACGAGACGGAACAAAGACGACAAATACGCGCTGCCAAACAGCTGACAGCTGACAACACGACTTAGAGAAGACCGGACCCGGCGCAACGGGGGCTGTTACCGTCACGGACCCAGCGCGTAGTGAGCCGTTACCGGCACATTCGGGAAAGCGGTCTTCAGACCGGCCCGGGCCGTTACCGGCACATCAACCTCACACCGGCGGCCAAGCGGTCTTCAAACCGGCCCCGTTACCGGCCTCACACCGCCCCTTTCTTCCTCCACAGAGTTTAGAAATTCCAATATGGTTAAATTCAGCGGGAAAGCAAGAAAACAATAACACAAACACACGATTATAAATGTCGGCCAAATACGCCAATTTACAAAGCCACTTGAAGTCACAGAATTGGTCTGACAGTTCAAACCGGGAGTTCACAAAAAATGTCCTGACTTCGTCACGCAGTTCAAAAACTCGGTAAGCACCTTAACATTAAAGCCACCGGACTTCAGTGAGCAGGAGAAGCTGCTGGTGGTCGCTTCCCATCTCCGCGAATTATATGGCAAACAGGTGCAGTGGAGGACTTCTGATGAAATTTACTGTTCTCACTGCTTCATCCAAAACCGCCTTTAATTCCGCAGGCATTGTCTTTGTTGCCAGTGTAAGCTACTGTATTGTGTTTTTTTTTATATAAGAAGAAAACGGAAGAAGAGGTGCGGAGAAATGTTGGTGGAGAAAATGGGAAGACGTTAATAAAGAAGTTGCCAGCTTGGGTGACGACGAATCGTGTTAATATTTTTATTAGTACCTCACAGTATAGGCACAAAAAGAACCTTTAGTTACACCAGTAAAAGAATAATATGTAAGTCAAATCATAAATATTTTTATATTAATTTCAAACTTTTAAAAAATTGAAAATTAAAAACGTTGTAAATGACCTCCCGTGGCCCACCTGCAGTACCTTCGTGGCCCACACTTTGAGATTTGCTACAGTAGACGAATCGGACGCAGCAGATGGTCCTCTAATCAACCACAGAATGAAGCTTCTGCTTTGCTAATTTGTGAACTGTTCTCTTGCCAAATGTGTAGAAACCCTCCAGCAGTAAAGAAGACATTTGGTTGTTGTGTCCGCCTGCAGAGTGAAGACAGGAAGTTCCTCGCTGCAGCTGCTGACGGTCTCAGTGACGCTGCTGCAGAAGCCTCGAGGCCCGAGGCAGACGACGCGCTGTCCCAGAGCTCTGTGAGCATGCTTGCGGACCGAGGTCAGCCCTTTGCCCCCCAGGTCCACGCGGAGCGCTGCACAGACCCTACCACGCCCCCCAAGACGCCCTCCAGTGTCAGCCTGGCCGAGTCCATGCAGTCAGCCTCTCACAGTGAGTCCAGCAGACAGCCTCAGACCTCTACTATACCTCAGATCTCTACACCTCTGACCTCTACACCTCTACACCTCTGACCTCTACACTTCTGACCTCTGACCTCTACACCTCTGACCTCTACACATCTACACCTCTGACGATTGATCGTCAGGTGATCCGACGGTTCGATCACGTTACCGTTCACAGCAGACAGGAAGGAGACAGAGTTGTGCTTTGTGTCCTGTGTCCTCTGAGCCTGTGTGGTCCGGCCTCTGACTCTCTGCTCTGTCCTCAGGCTGTGGCAAACTACGGCCGAGTCGAGTCCAGAGTGTGGTCTCCAGCCAGGGCAGCTTGGACTCGGACATGCAAGGTAAGTGTCTGACCGTCGGGCCGTTGTCAGCAGAAGTCTGAACATGAAGGAGTCACTTCTCACCGACGTGTTAGTTTTACATTTACAAAACACAGACCCTTACTATAAAAGTTACCTCCACCTTTCACATTCTCAACACTTCAAACTCCTTTTCCCAGTCTAAGAGCTGTAACCAGTAGGCTAGCTTTCATTCCAGTTGGTCCAGCTTTAAATCTAAGTAGTTTGTTTTTAACAATACAATTGACTGAGTTTTTTTTTTTGCATCTTGAACTCACCAGCCCAGTTATTTAGAGAATAAACTTCATCTAGATAAACACCTCCATCTTGTGGACAATGTACATCATTACATGTTCTGAATAAGAGTCAGAGATGAGTCCTGGTACAGTGACTTCTGAATAGTGACCGAACTGATGAAGATGAATGATAATAATAACGTCGCCTCTCCGTCCTTCATTGTGTGTTTTGAAGGTTATGATGGCGGCAGTAGCGACTCTGAGTGTGAGAGCCCCACGCTGGATGAACAGGAGTGTCAGTCGCCTCTGATGCCCGACTTCTGGCTGATTGTCAAGATCCACCAGGACAGAGTTAAGGTCTACTCCCATTCCAGGTCAGACAATCCTCAGACCAGGATGAATAGTAAAAAATATAGTTAAAAAAAACTGTCTTTTCGATGCAACCCATGCAGATCGGAGGAGGTGCGTGAAACGAGGTTGAGGAGGAGGGGGCCCGGAAACCTAACATAGATGTACATTTTCATTATCAATTTGTACAAAATTAATAAATATTTAGACATAAAGGAAGTGCCTTCTGTTCGCTGAGAGTGTAGCTTTATTAAAACTTTGGGCACAGCTCCGTGAACGTGCTCCATCCCGGCCGGTCTCTGAATCCCACACATGTCTGCTGCAGGTTTTTCACAGCAGGCAAAGAGGTCAGTGCAGAGGACCTGGAGAAGAAGGAGGAAGAGCTGCCTGAATACTTACACCTGCATCAGATGGTGGTCAGGAGGGTCGGAGAAATCTGCAGAATAGTCAACCAGGTGCTCCTGCAGCCCCCAGACTGTTTGACATGATTCCTTTGTAACAGTAGTTAAAGTCAATGTGCACGTGATGAAGAACAATGTAACACCATCATGGGTTTTGTTTGTGCAGCGCATGCTGCTGCAGGACTTGCACGACAGCCATGTGTGTAACTCTCTCCTGGTGGCTGAGAGTGAGGAAGACATCTGGAAGAACGAGTCTCTCTACAGGCAGCGACTCAACACCTCCGACGGTGAGTCAGAACATACTTTCGAGTCCTTCAGGGCCATCAGACCCTTTTTTGTCTTATACATCCTCATAACTTCCCCTGACGGCACAGACTACAACACGGAGGAGAGCTACCAGGCCAGAGACTACCTGGCAGCCACCATGCAGTTCATCCCTGGACATTTTGCCTGCGACGTGATGTGGAGCACCATCATCCACATCCACCCGCGCCTCAAGATGGGACCAAACATGGGGGTGTCCAGGGGTGAGTGCAAGATCCCAACATATCAAAAACATGTTCCTTTTATATGGGTTGAGTCCCACAATGACCAGGATACTGGATCCCCAGGCGGCGCCGATTCAGTCCAATTCATTAGAAAACTACACAAGCTGTAAAATAAAGTGCAGAGGGAAAGGGAGTCAGAGGCCTTTGAGTTGGACGGTCGCCCCTTTGTGCAACTAGTAACTGGTGATTGTGTAGTGCAGCTGGAGGTGGACTGTGGATCTGGTGCTGATCCTCCTCATAAGCGAAGGGATCTGTTGATCTAACCTGTGCTTTGTGCTTGTCTCCCTGTCGCAGCGATGCAGGCCCTGCGCTCGGTGCTCAACTCTTTCTGTGTGGTCAACAGGAAGAACATGTTTGTCTACCAGGAGCGCACAACCAAATCAGTCTACTACCTCAGGTTAGACTTTCCCATCACAATTCAATCTTGGCTTCATCACTTCCTGGCTGGATTTCAATCTGTCTCTGCTCAGGCGCACGTTTGCTGTTGCAACGCGGCGACAGAGTTTTTGTGCGGGAACATTTTCTGCTCGAAGGAGAAAAAAAGAAATCCCCCTCCACCCACAGATGTTAACACAGCAATATGGGAGAGAGGAAATCGAACCGTCGTCAGACACAACCCTGCGAGTGCATATCTTTAAGTGTAGCTTCCACATCACATTGTTAACGCTCCTCTGTACAGTTCATAAATCATTTTTCAACACCGGAATGAAAGTGATTGATGTTGGAGGAGAGGGGATGAGGACCCAGATGTTCCTGCGGTGTTGGCGACCACTTTAAATACGGATACGTTCTGTATGATGTGCTCGTTTCGTGCCAGAATTTGATCAAATATTACAACAGAATAATAAGAAAAAATATATAAAATAAAACGATAAACATACTGTAAACTAACAATTTAATAATGATAATTATTAAGCATAAAAGAAGTAATACAGACACCAGTGCAAAATAGAATAGCGATGAGTGTGAGCTAAATATAGTCAAATAAAATACAACAAAAAAAGAATAAAAACAATAGTAAAGTGTAAAATAAGTGCCTAATACTGTATACACTAAAAGTCTTTATATTGAGAATAATATTGCAAAGTAATACAAAGTTACATAGCACATAATGCATTGAAAGTAATATTACTCATTATATTGTTCACAGTGTAAGTCATGTCTCACTGAAATACAGTTTGTCCCTTCAGCCCGTCTGCCGGCCGCTCAGACACTCAAGCTGCAGTTGAAGCCCTGCAGTGTGTTGCAGGTCCAGGGATGTTGAGCTGATACACACAGCCATGAGAGCACTTATGAACCGGCGTTTTGTCACAGTTGGACTATTTTACTTTGACAAGCATGACATATTGTTTTTAGATGGGTCATGCTGCCTGTGTCTTGTAAGATATCATCACCTTTAGTGTTCGGTTGCTGTAGTTTGCTTCTCTGGCACTTTCTTAGAAGCATTGGTGCGTTATTTGAGATGATGGAAAAGACAGAAACCACTGTAGAGGGACGAGAAAGACAAGAGTTCTAAGGATAGCATTTGATATGAATTGCAGAGGATGGAATTGTTTCAAATGTATGATATGTACATGTCTGTAACCAGCGTGTTGTCATTGAGACATCCATAGTGATATACCTGTGGCTTGTGTTTTCCTCTCCAGACTTTGTGAAACATCGCTGACTGGGAAGTACTCCGACGTGGATGGAAACCTTCACATGACTCGCTCCATTGGGCTCGCGAGGAGTCAAGAGCCGTTGCTCTCTGACGAACTGATGGTGAGTGAACAGATGCAGACACACAACGACACACACAGTCCTGTCCTCTGGGGGGCTTACAGACTTTAGTTGTCTGGAGAGGCAGAGAAGGACAAAAGCAGATATTGATGAGTTAATTTAAAAGGATAAAGCCACTTACGATGTTTACCTGCTGTTCTTATCTCTCACAACTCATGAGTGAATAACCAAGAGTAGGGCAGGATTGTTTAGAACGTCTGATAACATGAGGTTACATGAGGATAAAGTCCCAACATAGAGGTAAAGCTCCACTGAAAGGCACTAACTGAAAGCTGTGGGTCAAAGGTCAGTCCGTGTCATCATTCTGGATCATGGCAATGGGTACAGTGTTGGCATCACGGTGTCTCTTTCCTCAGGGCTCCAGGTCTTCCCTGGATGGCTCGCGGCCGGTTGGACAAGTAGACAAACACATCCTGCTGTTGGTGCACGGAGTGGGAAATGCAGGTAAGAGCTGGGAAACAGCAACAGCTGATACTGATTTACATCTCTATTATTAGCCAAAGTGCTTCATGATCAAATGGTGCAGTGGTCCGAACAAACCAAGGGAAAGATGAGATTTCTTATTGGCATCCAGTTTGTGTCGAAGAAATTGCAGAAAAGAGTCTTTAGGTGTCTGAATAAAATAGATTACTTTGGTGGAGCATTTCGTGGAGCAAGTGGTCTCTGCTCCTTAATAGCATGGTTATTCTTCACAGTTGTCTCTGCAAAGGAGATTAACAACAGCTACTGCACATTTGGTTCACACGGCCAAAAGGTGAACTGGGTTTAGTCGGATTCTTGGAGAAAACTTACACAGCCGTGTAACTTAAGGGGAAAACTACATGGGGACTGGCTACGAATGTGCAACCAGCTGAGTGACTGATGATCATTTTAAAGGCAAAGAGACGGGTTGCTGTAACGCAGCAGAGCAGGCACTTCATTCAGAATACACAAAGACAATATCATGGTAAAAAGAAACTAAAACTATTTTACAGAGCACGGGGTCATGAACCTTAGTGGAAACGATGATGGGAATTTCACCCTCTGAAAACCGTGTGCTACACGGCCTCAATGACCCCTGTGACTCCCCTGCCTCTTTCCTGTTGTTACGGCACACCAGTGGCTGAAACATAAAGTGAAACGTTGGGCACTTAGCAGTTGTGGGTTTGATTTATTCTGCCTGGTGCAACCTCTGTAAAACCAGACTTCAGAAGGCTGTGCTTAGAGGCGGGTCTTTAGTCCAGAATTAGAAGAACACAGAATGAGGCTAGTTTAGTCCTAATTGTATTTTGGCTAAAGTGTGTGTATAACTGCAGCTTTGGATGCGTGAGGGACACACTCCGTCTGCAAGGAATCAAACGCACCCACTAAGCTACTCATCCAACAGGCAGACAAAACCCCTTTCAAGATATTGAGGTCACATGTTGACATAACTCTGCTGAACCTACTGTCAGTTTGAAATACACAAGATTTGTAATATTTATACATTAGACAACCGATCGGTGTTATGAGTTGCTTTGCCAATGAGCTTTTCTCTGAAGAGACATCCCTGCTACTTTGGTGAGCATTTTAAACCTCACTATGAATTACAAGTTAACGTCGCTGTGACTCTCCTGTTGCTTCAAAACCCCTGATCTGATCGGCCTCCTCTTTGTTCCCACTTGCAGCTTAGCATGTCTCATTAACGTGCTAGGAGGAGCATGACATCATCACAGCTGGTTTCTCTGCAGTAAGCATTACAGTCTCACAATCGGTGTGTTTTTAAATCACTGAGGCAGAACTCTGTGTGTTGGCAGTAGCTTACTGTAGATCAAATACAGCTGCATGAAGATGAAATACGTCCATGCTTAGCGGAGCTCTGCATGTGATTAATTCACAAATTGACATTTCACAGTGGTGTTTATACGGTCACCCTCCATCTGTGGATAATGTGTGAACAAACATTGCTCTCTGAGGCCGTGGAGGGGAAAGAAGAGCGGATCACGCATGACTAGGAAAGCAGTGCTCAAGAACTCCCTAAATGCTTTCGGGCTAATCGTGTTGCTCGTGGTGTTATGGGACGAGGCCTTTTGGAGCTGGATGGCAGACGGTGAAAAAACAAATGCCCGAAGCAGCACCCAGCGCTCCTCAGTGGTTTGAGACGGGGGACCGATGCTGCTCCATTGGTCTGACGAAGCGCGTTGGACAAAGGGCGGGAACGAGCTGTAGAGCCGTTCGTAAACATTCTTTCCTGGTTTCTGTGAGTGTGGCTTTTGTCAACGAAAGACAAATGTTAAATAATACATTGTTTTATTTAAGATTAAAACACCAATCACATCATATACCATGGCTGGAGTCATTAAGATTGACAGCAAGTTGTTAGGCCAACAACACAATGAATATATGATATTTCATTAGGATCCACATGATGAAATAAAATTCTATTAAAATCAGTACGGCAAAGCTCCTGAAGAAATATCTGAGGCGGATTATGATTTATTCATTCCACACTTCAGAATAACGGTATTGAACTGACAGATACAAACACAGCTCTTTAACAGCTTCTTGGTCAGGAAACCCTTCCTGTGTGTTGATATCTAAATGTTCTGATCCGGATCAATAGGATCACATCCTGAAGAGACTATATGATCAGCAGATGGCTTTATTAATGGTTTTTGATCTTTTCAAATCCTGCTAAAATCCCATCTGCTGTCATAAAACCCTGCGGTTGTGTCATTTTCTTCCCCAACATGAGCACACAGCACCAGAGTCCACATGGAAGTGGACCCAGCCCACCTGAGGCGGTCTCGATTGGGTGGTTTCGCTCCCGTCCAAATGAAGCAACCATCAGAGCAAACAGACCGGACTGAATGCCCGAGTCATGCGGCTTCATGGGAGACAAGTTCAGCCATGTGATTGGACACTTTACCTGATGCTGCTGTGCTCCTAATATACAATCCAAACTAAGTTGAGTCGCCCTTCTGTACAGAGGAAGTGCAGCAGGCTGCTGTTCCTCGCGGTGATGCCTTGATGGCACTGTTGTCCTGGGAACTTGTCCCCGTTTCAGACGGCTGGCATTACATCAACAGTTTCTGAGCAACACAAGTCATTAAAACCTGTCTGCTCCTTCGCCCTCTGTACTCTTCATTGTGCCACAGCCCTGCATAGCTGTGTTGACTCCTTCCGTGTGGGGTATTTGTAAAAGACCTGAAGATCTCCTCTTTCAGTAGAAGAAAATATTGAAGCTGAATATGGAGCACTTGATGTTTTAACCCTCTGAAGCATTGATAAATAATACTTCATAACATCGAGTTGTTTTTAATTGAGCACGGGTGTACATTCTTGGCCTTGACTGATAAATGAAGGTCTTTCTCAGAGGATGCAGTTTGCTCTGAAAAGAACACAGCTTAGTCGTCATATTTAAACGCAGTGTTGTCTACCTGCCTGTGTACCTGTCTGCCTACCTCTCTGTCGACCTGTCTTTCTACCTGTCTGTCTACCTGTCTGTCTACCTACCTACCTGTCTGTCTACATGTCTGTCTACCTGTCTGTCCACCTGCCTCTCTACCTGGTTAACCTATCCAAAATGTACTTTTGGAACCGCAGCATCCTTGAATGCAGACCTGTTCTGATGCCACCACATTCCCTACATACCGTGTGTATTTCTATGCGGATGATACAGCGACGTCGATCCACTTTCTTTGCTCAGGTCCAGAGATCACAGACGAGCTGCTCAAGGTGCTGCGTAAGCGCCTGGACGAGACCACCTTGGACATCATCACTGTCATGCTAGTCAGGAACTGCAAGCTGACACCAGCCGACGTGGAGGTGAATTTCTCTTTGACAAATTTTGTAGAAATAAATTAAAACACCAGCAAAACAGCTTTTTGTTGTTTGTAGCTTCCCTGTAGTTCTGTGTACACTCCCATAATGATGTGTTTGTATTGGAGAGCAGCATGTCTTTGAATGAAAGCATTCACAGTGTTATGTGCTCAGTTCATCCAGCCTTCAGGCTCTGCAGCTACGGAGGTGATGACCTTCGGCCTCCCTCGGTACTGCCTCCCCTGGCTGCCCGCTGTCGCGCACTACCTCAGGCAGAACCTCCTCATCTTCCTGCACGTACCCAAGTACACCGACAGCAACACGGCGCACCACTTCAAGGTACGACCCAGACCCACTTAGTGACATTAACCTAATAGTGTAATGTGCTATGTTAATGTCCTTAACTGATGGGGTGCATCAAACCGCTCTGACATCGCCCTGTGTCTATTGGGCCATGTGTGTGCATTGTTTCTGAATTATGTGTGTAAGGAACAACAACACTGTAAAAATGTAATTTCCCCGATGATGATAAACGATGTGTCTTTCCTGCCTCTTTCTATTTGGCCAGTAGAGCCTGGAAAATAACAAAATGTTGGATATCAAACCTTACTTTGAGTTACAGATAAAGACCAAAGTCTGGTGGTCGACCTTAAAAGGAAAGTTCTGCTTCATTACTGCTCGGGTCATATGTTGTGTTTTATTTTTTACACCGTTTCTCAGAAAGCTTTCTGATGCAAAGGAAGGTAATTGCTGAGATCTGGAACATTTTCAAACACATGCAGGCAGATAATTGGAAGGAAACGGAAAAAGAAGAAGAAAACAACAGCCAAATTGTCTAAATGACTTTATTTGAAGGTCAAATAGAAAGTGAACTCAAGCAATTTGATGCCACTAAGTGCTCACTGCACAGGACAGCTACAGCAAAGCAGGAAGTTTCTCTGGAAACTGTGATGGATGTGGGTCAAAACATCTCATTTATCTTTTGTTTGACTTAACCTTTGGCTTGTGAAAAATTAAAACAATTCTACAAGCCACATATTAGAATTTCCCCTGAAAGCCTCTTTTTTTTTAACAGAAATGATGGGGAAAAAAAGATTATTCACATTATTTATATACATTGTTGCAAAATACATGGTAGTAACTGAGTCACTGCACACTAGTTATCAAACTACTGAAGATTAATTGATTAATGAGCTAATTATTTACACATTAGCCAGCCAACATGCTCACTAGTAGAGCTGCAACAAAAAATTTCACATATTTTAAGAATTTGTGGGTTGGTTTGAGTCATGTTTTTTTTTACCATTTTGTTTTTAATTCAATAATAAGTACACCAATACAAGTCATCAACAACATTGACAATAATAATAAAACCAAAAGAAAAAAGAAAAACCTGTTGTCATATCAAGTCTGTGTCAACTGCCATAGAGTCCACTTCCTCCATTTATTGTCCATCCGTGATCCTGTCAGTCGTCGTCTGTGTGTCAGTCTTTCCATAATGTTTATTTCCCCCACTGTGTCCACCCAATGTGTCTGCGTGGGTAGATCTTCCGTTCCCCATTTTCTAGTAATGGCCTTTTTACCTGCCACCATGAGTATCTTGAATAGATATAAGTCCCTATCATGTATATCATTCTCTGTATACATACACAGATACATCAGTTCATGATTCATTTGAAATTTGTATCCCAGGATATCCTGTGTTATCCTATGGATCATTCCCCAAAACCCTATTATTTTGTGACAATTCCAGAATACATGTGCATGGTTGGCTTCAGACGACCCACATTTTCTCCAACATGGCTTTCTTGTTTCAGAGTAACAATTTGATATTTTAGGTGTGATAAAAAACCGTATCAGATTTTTCCAGGAAAACTCTCTCCAGGCTCGCGAACAGGTTGTTGTCTTGTGTTTTTCCCACATTTTATCCCATTCATCTTCAGATATTTCCATGTCAAATTCTCTTTCCCATTTTTCTTTTATATACCCTGTTGTGTTTTTGTCATCCATCAATGCCTTATATTATGTAGTTATAGTCCTAACCCGGTTCCCTTTATATGCATCAATCATTACTTGTACCACCTTGTTCACTTCTAGAGAGAGCTCCTGTTCAATCCGTTTCCCATAATAATCCCGTATCTGTAAATATTTGTAGAATTCCCACCAATCCAGGTCATATTTTGTTTCAAGTCTTGAAAACTCCTTATCCTCCCCTTGTCCACCAGTGTGCACCATGCGGTAATGCCCTTCTCTGCCCACCTTCTGAATCCCCCACCAAGCCCAGCTGGTTTAAAACTATCAAAAGCCACCCATTTCAATAAATTTGCGATCTTCTCCGCCTTATTATGTCTAAGTAATTTGAACCATAATTCCAAGGTAAATTTTGTGATGGAATCCATTTGATTTTTAACCTTCTTAAATGTTTCCTTATCTCCGATTATACTCTGTATCGGACACGGTCCAAATGATTTTTCCATTTCTTTCCATTTTGCTTCATAATCCAGTTTACACCAACTATGCACATATCTTATCTGAGCCGCGTGGAAGTATTCTTTCAGGTTCGGCAGACTCAGGCCTCCCTTCTCCCTCTTTAGCTGGAGAGTCCCCCCCCCTCCAAATGAATCTGTCCTGTTTGAGTCATGTTTTAGAAAAAGAAAAGTACAAATTCTCTGATTCCAGTTTCTTAAATGTGAATATTTCCTGGTGTCTCTACTCCTATGTGACAGTAAACTGTATTCATGGTGCAGATCTACATGTCAAACCTCACTAAAGCGGAGCGGTGTGACCAGAAGGAATAGTTTGCTTTTCACTTTCCTGAAAGGACAGAAACACTCATGTGCATAACCTTTGGAGCTCGCACCAGGGACGAGTTGGCTGTTAACATAACAAGAAGCAGAGGAAACGACCTGCCTCTGGTGCTAATTTATATGATACCGTGTTGACTTCTCCCATACACACACATCTTTTGGGTTTCCTTGCATTATACCTACCCTACGTAGGCATTAGGCATGCACCGTGTTGTAGGTTCTAAGAGTTAAGGATGGAAAATTCATTTTTTTAGCAGCATCTCAAGAGGATTAGTGATATCTAGTTCACTCATATGTCGTAACCCTAGAAAAAGATGCTGCGCCTAAATGTCTGAGCAGCAGTGGAGAGGTCTGACATAAAAAACAAAGTCAACAGTCCGGCTTCTTTTAAATCCCCAAACTCCTTTGAATGAGTTGCTGACAAAATAAGTAATTGCTGCTTGCAAATCAACCCCCTCGCTGCACTGATAGATTCCTGACACGTGAAGGCACTACGAGCAGCTCTGTTCAGCGTGATCTGGATTAAGAATAAATAAATCCTAGATATGGGAGGCTCCCACCTCTGCAAAACTGTGGCAGAGACTAAAATCATTTCTGACAAGTCTCATTGTGATGTATGAAATAAATGCTGACTGATGTGGTTTGAGCTGCAGGGGCTGATTGGCTCTCCTGTTCTGTCTGCAGCACTACTTCCATCTGAGCAGCGACTTGGCCGACGGAGATACCTACCTCTACAATAAACCTGGAGGCCAAGGGACTGGAGGCAAAGGTAATCACATATCCCCAGCTCAGAGTGAGTGAGTCCCTCTGCTCATCTGTAACAGAAAGTACTTCTGTGTCTTAGCGCTTGTTTCTTTTAAGAGTATCGGCCAGTGGCTACTGCCTATTGTCCAACACCACGGACCGCCACTGGTATCAGCACAATAATTAGTTTTTCTTTTCTAAAGGTGTCTTTCTCTTCCTCTCCCCTCGTACATTATTCTTTTGCCCCTTTCCCTTTTTAGTGCAACAAAGCAAGTCTTTCCGAGTTTACTCGCTATTCTTTCTCATAGTTGTTGGTTGGAGGAAAAAATGAATTCATTTTTGGGTATTCAGAGCTTTATCCTCACGCATAACCCAACACATCTCTCTGGTGTCAGTCATCCCTGTGTGGATGACTTCCTTCCTCTCACAGTTTGCTTTTATGCAAATCAAGACAAAGAGTTGAGCTGAGCCTCTGCTGTCACATTCCTGCTGCATGTATTCCCGTCAGAGAGGAGTGCTGCGTTCGCTGTTCAGTGTGAGAACGTCGCTGTCGAACGAGAACACACGACTCCATCCTGCAACAGCTCTCACCATAAGGACAACTAGTTAATGATGTACATGATGAGTTTACCAAATTAAAACCCCTCATTTACAATTACTAATCTGCTACCGCTCATTGACTTTTCAACTTAACATTTGGCTCATGTTCACGCTGCTACATCTTTCATTTGTGGAACACGCTATCCCGAAGTAATCTGTTCCTTTAGGCCCAAACAGCAAAGCAGCTGCATACAAGCACCTTGTGGTTTTGTCACGACCGTGTGGGGTGTGACATAGACTCATGCGCAGAGGGAAGCAGGTTCAGGAAAAATCAAAAGGCACTTTACTTAAAGTTCACAAAAAAAGGGCAGGCACAAATCTGGAACACTCGGCTAACACACACGGTTAAGCAATGACAACAATCTGGCAGACGACAAAGTAAAGGAGGGAAGTATATACTGTATATACACACATACACATTAGGGCTGGGCAAAGTTGAAAAAAACCCAACTGATTAATCGCATTATTTTTCTGCGATTAATAGCATTATGCGCTAATTTCAATAATAACAACAAGTAGTCTTAACAAGTAAAAACTAGTGTATTGCATGCTTTTATTTTAAAGTAATCTTATCAGAACAATATTACAGGCGCTCTGGGGCAACAGCAAACGCCACAGAGGGGGCGTGGCTTATCTCCACTGCTTTACTCCTTGAAAAGAGTGATCTTTTCCGTTATAGACTATAGATGAAATAACCACTAGATCTGCTTTATACTTGTTGTGAAAGTCACAAAAACGTGTGAACATAAACGCTGATTGGCTGACGCAACTATGACTCACACGTTTTTGCAGCCTGAGTTGGGAAATTTCAACTCGCGCGTTGACCTGAGTTCGTCCCGCGGCCAACGAGCTGTTCATGCTGCTTCTACGCGTCTGACGCGCTGCCGGCTGCAAAATACGCGTCGACGCAGCTTCAACCCGCTGTGCATTGACTTTACATGAAATCTCGACGCGTGTCAAAATATTGACGCGTTTGGTGTGAACACAGCAGAGATTTAAAGCGATAAGCCCCTCCTAATGCAACAAAAAGTGTGTGTGTGTGTGTGTGTGTGTGTGTGTGTGTGTGTGTGTGTGTGTGTGTGTGTGTGTGTGTGTGTGTGTAAACACAGGTTTAGGCCATACACAATCAGGGGACACATGGGAGTGGCTGAAGGCGGGTAAAGGGAATGAAACAATCAGGAGACGCACATGCACAATCAGGGACAAGGCAGGGGGCAGGAAGTGCAGAGACACAAAGGAAACAAGAGACAAACTACAAAATAAAACACAAAGCCATCAAACACCATGACAGGTTTAGTGTCAGTGCAGTCAATGCGTACGAGGCATCCTGACTTGTGAGTAACGCTGTCATGTAATCAGTAACCCCTCCTGCTCAACTGTCACTTAGGTGCATATTTAAGTGTTTTACTATATTTAAGTATTGTTGCTGCTTTTGAATTTAATTAACAAACGGCTCAGCTGAAACCCGAGATGCAGCGGCGGGATTGAAAAGTGTTATCGTAGTCAGATGCTCGACACACCATCATCATCGCCACATCTTCACTTTGTCGCCTTTCCTCGAACCTGAAGCCAGACACGCTGTAATTCTCTCTACTTCTCTCAATGGTGGTTGTGTTTCCAAAGACGAGCAGGACTTAATATTGCAGTGAAAAGCGAGGCCATAGAGAAAAACATGTGACACCTCATGGTGTTTAAAGGCTTAAAAGCAGTTTTGTTTGTGACTGCAGAGTACTGGCAGCTCTCTGGGGATCCTCACCTCTAAGTCTCTCTTTAAGATGACTTCTCTGTGCCTGTCAACTCCTAAACACTGAGGGCTCCCGCACTCATCCCACTTAGCTGTCTAACTGCTTTTTAATTGCTGTGCGGAGGAGCCCTGACTTCGTCTCATTTGTTTAAGCAGCTGCGGAACAAAGTGCTCAAGTCGTATGATGCTACCTGATCCCTGCCCAGCGTTTGAAATGATGGTAACCTCTTCCTGTCAGCTAATCACCAACCGCGACGGCCTCGCCGCTGTTGTTTTCACCTTGTGTGTGAGTCATCGAGATAAAATGTGGCACCGGAGACCCCTGCTGTAGCAGGAAGTACCACAGAGGAGGAGGTTTGAGTACCTTGACGGTGTTTATACGTCCGTCTGTCCTCCTAATAGCACCACAACTGTAGCCTGTAGCCTTCAACTGTAAACTCTTTACAAGCGTGTTGTCGAGTTTAAAAAGAAAGCTGAGTTAGAAGGCGGTTGTGGTCTGAGCAAGCGGGCTGAGGTACAAGGTAGTGGTGGTCAGGTCAATAATTATGTTTAGTTATTGCAACATACGCAAGCTGCAACTGCAACTAAGACAAGAGAGCATCTTCCACCAGACGGGAGGCATCTACTCTCCTTCTCTCTGACCACAGCTATTTACAAACCCAGCCGTCATTATGAGCCACACACAAAAGAAGATGTAATTCCTGCACGACTGGTGCGCTGTCACGAGGACGGACAGAAAAGAACAAAGGAAAAGTAAAACTTGGTCCATTCTGTGACCAGACAAAGTCTTTTACAGATGACCAGTCAGAGTACAATAACTGAAGTCTCCAAGCTCAAGGCCAACAGTGCTACATTAAAAGAATAACACCCACATCTCTGAGCCGGAGCATAAGCATTATTTCATCTTTATTAGACAGCCTGATAATTACATTTTCTGCAGCTGGTGTGCATGTTCACGTGTCAGCGGGCGGATTACAAACAACAATGGAGAAGAAGTCATCAACCTTCAGAGCTCAGAGAACAACCTGCTGCTTAACATCAGTGAAACCAAGCAGCTGATTAAAGGAGGTGAAGAGACTTGTCTCCATCAGTGGAGCAAGTTAACAGCTTTAAGTTCCTGAGAATTAGCGCCACAACAATCAAACGGCTGTATTTCATGAGGAAATGTCATACCAGAAGAATAGAAAGCATCCTGACTGCAAACATGTGATGTGCACTGCCAGGAGAGGAGCCTCTACAGCAGGTTAAAACCACCACAGCGTCATTGTACCATCTTCTGAGCATCAATAGAGCCGCTGCTCTGTGTGTTTATCGGTGTAACAGGACATCTTTCCTCTCATTGTGAATGAATAAAAAAAGAATGCGGCTATTTTGCTGTTCATACTAACTCTCATTTTGGGAAAAAAAACATGGTTATTGTTAAAAACTAGTGTCAACAATTCCAAGACATCCTCCAGCTGCATGCATGGTGCAGCTGACTCCATGGAGCCATGTGAACACATCCAGTATTGACTCACAGCAGCCTCTGCTTGGGCTTGAAGTGATGAGGAACTGAAGCATCAGAAGGGAAAGGAAGACTTACAATTGTCCTTGTTACGTGCTCATCTTTAATATACGCTGCTGTGACACAAACCAAGTTTTATATTTTGCAGTCACATATATGACCCCGACGCTAAATGTAAAGTGACTTCCCTGTCTTCTGCTCTTTGGATAACGGTGAACAAAAGCAAATGATTTTGTGTCTGCTGGCCGTAGGAGCCGACTAAGTTCTGCACTAGTTAGTAAACAGTCTTCTGCTCTTTTAGGTATCGCTTGCATCGCCCTCTCCTTCGTGGACGCCCGCGGTCGTCCCCTTCAGGTTCCAACTCAGGACGGTGCTGCGCTGCAGAAGTCAGAGAACTGCACTATCCCCCTCCATCCAGACCATTTCCATGAGCTGACCACCGTTGGTAAAGCGGACTCCGTCAACATCATCTCAGGTACACTGAGCAGCTTTGTTTTAAACCTCCAAAAAAGTTCAACCTTGTTCTTCACCTTTAGCTCAATCAGGGGACAAGTCCCGTTCGGAGAGCTACAGATCCCGTTCTCTCCGGCGCTCTTCCTTGCGGACCTCAACACGACAAAGACTCTGCCGGTCGTCGCTCGCGTCCACCACGTTCTCCCGGCAACGCATCCTCTTGCTTTAGAACAAGACTTCTCCCTAAGCCAGACTCTTTCCATAACGTTGTTTCTACCTCCAGACTAGGTGTTTCCCTTAACACTGGGACACTGGCACATTTACCTTTTGTTTATTTAGCAGCAGATTCCACCTCCCCTCTTTTCCCAGGTGGCTCAGTAACATGGTGTCGGGCGGTGTCCAAGATGGAGTCTGTGTTTGATCTGCTGAGTCAGCAGTTGGTGCATCCTGTTGAGCTGTTGTTGACACAGATTGAAGTGGTTATTGTAGAATGGTCAGAAATTATGTCAATTATGACAATTTCTCACTAGTATCTAACAGGATAACATATTTTAATGTGATGACAGACGTGGATGTAAACTGCAACATGATCATTTTAGTTAGTTTAGTTTAGCATCATTTTTTTTTTAAAAATATATTGTTGCCTTTATTTGAGAGCTGGCAGTGTAGAGAGAAGAAAACAATCCCAGATTAAAATTAGCATGAAACTCTCAATGAACCATGGAGGTAGAAAATACTGCAGGGATTTAAAAATTGTAAAAAGAAAAAAGAAAACCATAGCCTGACTTTTAGTCCTAACGTAGGCTCCAAAAATGACTTCCTACCAGGTGAACACCCACAGGACAGCAACATCTGATCACAGCAGGTCTATACAAGCACTCTGCTTATCCAAGGCCACCAGACTCCTTTGGAAAAACCTGCTTCACCGCAATTTCTTCATACGTCCACTTGAACTTAACGGATATATATAACTTAAATGTGACCTTACAAAAATACCTTTTTGGCCATTAATGCAAGAATTGAAATGCTTTAGGACAATTTCACACAAAAACGGTCAACCATCTGAGTACCACATGCAACCCCACTTGAAAACATTCAGAGTACCCTTTTGAGACCCGGTGACATCGTGAATGTCCAGGCTGAAGCTGCGCGCTCACATCCTCAGGCTCATCGTATTGGCCAACTCTCACAAAGCCATAGAAGAGTTTCCCGACATTGAGTCGGGCCGTGCCGAGTGAACTGAAGGTGATGTGTGTAATCAGGGCTGTCCCCCTTTAGAGTTACAGTTTGATTATCTTACACGTTTACGACGAGTCCCGGGAGTCAATTTATTGTATAAACTGCACTAATTTGAAAATGGATTAATTGCAGTCATAAACGTCAAGCTACGTTATGGGTAACAGTCTGGCTATTAAATTTAAAGTCTGAATATTAAATGCCTCCTTAAATTGAACGAGTAAATCTTCCTGGTAAATGAATACTGCTCTGTGATATGAAGAGATTCCTGTTCCTGGAGGCTAGATTTGTCCCCATGACACAGGGCCATAAATCAGAGTTAATTCATGGTTTGGGGAGCTTATTAATATGATTGTGTTTCTCAAGCCCTGCTCTGTGGTGTTGCAAAAGGAAAGAAGTGACAAATACAACTACAGCTGTTTTAGTTTTGGGCGTGAAGCATAGAGCCACACTTAAAAGGTTGGTTTGATACATTAGAACATCCCGGTGCAGCGGTTCACATTCATAGTATTGTGTAGGATGTCCCCATCTGTGCTATGTACTATGTAAAACAAAATTTAAACTTGTATCTTGTAGAATTGATCACGGTTCAACGGGGAATCAGCAAAGGTTTGTTGGCGGCTACCCTAAAACAAGTCTGCTCCTTTGACCATAAAGTATATAATCCAGGTCATAATTGAAGTGTTAAATGTGTTAGCACATATGTTCTGATCTGGCACATCCAATACTAGGATGTAGAGATAGGCAAGATACCATGGTGGACAGCCTCAGGGCTGGAGAGCCACTATAAAGACCACATTTCCCATAAACCTCTCTGCTTTCATGTTGCTGCCAATCCCTCTTTGCAATGTGCCAAGTCAACAGGATTGTGTCTGCTTGTGTTCTCACAGAGCCACAGCTGTTTGTGCGGTTTGACATTTGGGAGCAAGGCAACGTCAGCCCCCTGCAGCTGAGTGACAAGCTGCAGGGGGCGCTGCGCCACGCCCTCTGCGACGTCGTGATGGAGCTGAGGGTCTTGCCGAACCCTCTCTGCTTAGAGGCGCGCTGCCCGGCGAGCAAAGCTCAGAGAGAAGAGGCCAAAGGTGAGGTCATCTGGTGTTTGCTCTACCAGCCAACTCGCTGTTGGCCAAGTACTGTCTTTAGCTTTAACAGACGACCTGTTATCTGTTGGTACAAATAAAACATTGTCTCTTAGATGTAAAAGTGGAATTGTGTGTTCAGGACTGGCAACACCTGTGGCTGACGTAAAAGAAGTGAAGGACGGCCCGAGGCAGCGCAGTGGCTCGCGGGTCTTTAAAACCAGCCCCTCCCCCATCACCTTGACCCCGGCTGTGGGCAGCGCCCCCGTGACTGGGACCAGCACGCCCGAGTCCACCACGCCCACCAGCAAGAGCACTCGCCGCAGCTTTTGGGACATTCTGGTCAGTTGAAGGCCTTGGAGTGTCGCCTAATTACTGGCTGCATTGCCATGCATCACAACGCTCATGCATTCACTATTGTTAGTGGCTGGATAATACATAGTTAAACTATAAGTCGTGATTACCTGAAAAAAAACCTACTTGCTCATATTATCACTGCCATGAGGATCGTGCCATCAGCTGCGTGTGTGCACCTTTTAGTAATAAAGGAAAGCAGTGCACCCCCCTCAAGATGCTGCTCTGCGCCCGGAGACAAACCCACAGCCAGTTGACAATCTAATGCTGCGTTCAAACCAGATTTTCCGTGCGAGTAGATTGCATGCAAAGTCAATGCAGAGGCGTGAATGGTTGACGCAAATTTCCGCCGCACTGTTGTCAAAGTTTTCCTTTTGTCTCCTCGCAGAGTAAGCCAGATTCCTCGGAGCTCGGGAGCCCGAAGACCACCGACGACATAGTGCAGGAAAGGGCAGAGGAGGGCCGAGTGGTACGTCGGAGACACAAGACGGAGATTGTGAAGCAGCAGTGGAGCCAGGAGAAAGCCAAGACTGTGGAGCTGGAGCAGGCCCAGAGGTGTGTCACCGTCTGCATTGAATTATTACTACACCGCTAATGTGTAAGGATCTGATCACAAAAAGATCCTCTCTTCCTGCAGTCTATACACAAATGTAGTATTGAAAGATAAAAGAAGTCTTTGACCTCCAAGTCTCTGAGTGGGTGGGGCAATGTACATGTTTCATTATCAGTGAAAGGAGGAATAAAATATAAATAAACATTTATACAACTGATCTGAAAGCCGTAGCAAAACACAAGGTAAGCTAGTGTTTCCTCTAAGTTCACAGCTTCAGGATGCCGACGACGACACAAACACTTCAAGCAGTGCTTCTCCAACTTTTGGTGTAAATAACATCATTTTGTGACTCCATCTGCAGAATAATGAAACTTACAATCGCTTAAGTAAACCAGATTGCTCCATCAGACCAAAAAAAAAAAAAATCCTATCACTTAGAACAATGAAAATAAAGTTATATCCGTGCAAAAAATAACTAATATTTAGTTACTACAAAATAGCTAATTGTGACAGGGCGCCCCCCTAATATAACGGTAGGGGAAACACATGGTAAGCAGTGAGCGCCTTCCTAAAATGGATTTGTGAAAGCCCAAACCTTAGCGCCTGTCACAGAGAGCGACCAACAAGCCTTTAAAGCCCCGTAGAGCTGCGCTCATGTTAACAGCCTGACGCAGCGTCTGTGTTGCTCCAGGAGGCAGTTGTCTCAGCTGGAGGAGGGAGACGCCGGCGCTCTGCACCCTGTCTACCAGCTCACCTGCCAGCGCTGGATCACCTTCATGGCTACACTTGGTAAGTGTTAGTTGAGTCTCATATGTTCTGACTGGGAAAAGAAAGATGAGGTTTGTATTCAGCGAGCTGAAACATCTTTCTCTCGCTCCCTCTCTCTCTCTCGGCTGCCTGACAACAGGCTGCCCCTCCATTCAGCAGTGCACGGCGGAAATGGCTTCGCACTTCCTGCTGCCGTCCATCCTGGCAGAGATCGTCAGCTTGGTCAGTTCTCTGGCCAGCGACACGATGGTGAAGGCCTTTGAAAAGACTGGGTGAGTCGTAGCGCTGCGTATGGAATGAGGGGAGAAGGCCTTGCAGAGCCAATCACATGGATTTTACAATTTACACTTGAAATGATGAAGGCACTTGCAAAATAACCCACCAGACTGACAAAGAGGAAGATTATAATGAGAACAAATATGTACTGGAAATCATACCCTCTAAACTAAAAGTGAAGGTAGTTTTAAAGTAAATAAAACAATAACTAAGCTTAATTACAAGATATTTATTCAATGCTCATCAAAATGTATCTTTGGATTGATGGGAAAGACAACACTGAATTGAAATACTAATGATTATTCCAGTCATTAAGTCGTTTTAAACATTTACTGGTTAGTTTAGTTCCACGCAAACAAACTGCTGCCATATTTAAACCGTCAACTGGACTGAAAACTAAATCAAATCCTCCGCTGTCCTAAAGAGGATGAGTCTCGGTGGTGTTCATATTACACTACTGAACAGTTCACTGCTGTCAGGGCTCAAACAATTTACAAACATTTAAAATCATTATAAAAGAGCTATCACACTTATAACACATGAACACATAATGACACAATAAAAACGATTCTGAAGAGGTGGGTTTTGAATAAAGAGGTCAGTGCAGTGTCTGATGAGTTTGAAATGATCCTTCATTAATCCCCTCTGTGAACTGATTCTCTCTGTGTAATTTCATAGGCAAGTTCTGGTATTACAATGTTTATCATTTCAGCTTAAACTGACTCAACAGTGGGTAGGGTAAGATTTACCGTTACACCGGGAAGGGTAAGATTTACCGTTACAGAGGCCAGTGAGGGGTCACGTCCTTGTTGCTGCATAGTGACTCCTGCTGGTTGTTTAAGGGCACGTCTGGTTACAATCCTCAGCTCAGCGCAGAAGGCAACAGAACACCACACCAGGAGACAACAGGGATGCCTCTTCATTCATACATGTTCTTACACATCTCAATAATGTCTGTCCCCATTTATTCTAGCTGCCCCGCATCCGGAGACATATTTGTCCCATTCCCTCTCGCCCACAACCTCAGCCCGCCTCCAGACGCCACGAGGAGCTTCATTCTCATTGGCCGCAACTTCCATCAGTGGCACTGCAGCACAGAGCAAGGTAAAGGGACTGCAGACAGGTTTTATGAAATGTCACAGACTACAGGAAACCAAGCAAGTAGAGGAGGGTGCTGTCCAACATCAGGTCCTGGAAGAGGAAAAGCTCCTTTGAGCTGTAACGACAGCAGTTGTTATCTCAAAACAGAAGGAGATGCCTCTGAAGGAATGTGGCTGACCTGGAGGCTCATCACCAGCTCTTTTTCGTCTAATCATTTGTTAGTGGAGGCGGTCCAGACTTTTATTTTCACTAGGTTGGCACAAGTGGACATACACACACACACACACACACACACACACACACACACACACACACACACACACGCCTAGACAAGAGCAACCCAATAACAAAGCTTCTTTGGAGTTTCTGGAGGTATGTTTGTGACACCAAACAAAACCAAATTCTTATTCGTTTTTTTACAGTCAGGTACATAAATATTTGGACATTGACACAATTTTATCATTTTGGCTCTGTATACCACCACAATGGATTTTGAATGAAACAATCAAGATGTGCTTTAAGTGCAGACTTAGACTCAGCTTTAATTTGATGGTATTTACATCCAAATCAGGTGAACGGTGTAAGAATTACAACTCATTTTATATGTGGCCCCTCCTTTTTTAGGGACCAAAAATAATTGGACAAACTAAGATATTCATCAATGTAATTGTCACTTTTAATTCTTGGTTGCCAATCCTTTGCAGTCAATAACAGCCTTAAGTCTGGAACCCATAGACATCACCAGATGCTGGATTTCATCCCTGGTGATGCTCTGCCAGGCCTCTACTGCAACTGTCTTTAGTTCCTGGTTATTCTTGGGGCATTTCCCCCTCAGTTTTGTCGTCAGCAAGTGAAATGCATGCTCAATTGGATTCAGGTCAGGTGATTGACTTGGCCATTGCAGAACATTCCACTTCTTTGCCTTAAGAAGCTCTTTAGTTGCTGTTGCAGTATGCTCCGGGTCATTGTCCATCTGTCCTGTGAAGCGCCGTCCAATGAGTTCTAAAGCATTTGGCTGAATATGAGCAGATAATATTGCCTGAAACACTGTAGAATTCCTCCTACTGCTTTTGTCAGCAGTTACATCATCAATAAATACAAGGGGACCAGTTCCATTGGCATCCATATGTGCCCACGCCGTAGCACT
This sequence comes from Clinocottus analis, assembly GCF_023055335.1. Taxonomy (NCBI): domain Eukaryota; kingdom Metazoa; phylum Chordata; class Actinopteri; order Perciformes; family Cottidae; genus Clinocottus; species Clinocottus analis. The sequence goes on along the minus strand of NW_027176031.1, from coordinate 1,139,208 downwards.
ACCTCCACCATGCTATAGTGATGAGGTGGTATGCTTTAGATCATGAGCAGTTACTTCTCTTCTCCATACTCTTCCTTTTTTCATCATTCTGGTTTAAGTTGATCTTTGTCTCATCTGTCCATGGGAAGTTGTTTCAGAACTGTACAGGCTCTTTTAGAGGTTTTTTGGCAAACTCTAATCTGGTCTTCCTGTTTTTGAGGCTCACCAATGGTTTACATCTTGTGGTGAACCCTCTGTATTTACACTGGTGAAGTCTTCTCTTGATTGTTGACTTTGACACACCTATCAAGAACAGTCTCCAAGACGCCTACCTCCTGGAGACTGTTCTTGATCTGGCCAACTGTTGTTAAGGGGTTTTTCTCCACCAGGGAAATAATTCTTCTGTCATCCACCACAGTTGTTTTCCGTGGTCTTCCAGGTCTTTTGGTGTTGCTGAGCTCACCAGTGTGTTCTTTCTTTTTAAGAATGTACCAAACAATTGATTTGGCCACACCTTATGTTTTTGCTATCCCTCTAATAGGTTTGTTTAGATTTTCAGCTTAAGGATGGCTTGTTTCACTGATAATGACAGCCCTTTGGACTTCATCTTGAATGTTGACAGCAACAGATTCCAAACACAAATACCACACTTGGAATGAACTTGAAATTAACTCTCGTTCTTTAGCTGCTCCTTGTCAATGAAATAATGAGGAAATAACACACACATGGCCATAAAACAGCTGAGCAGCCAATTGTCCAATTACTTTGAAACCCTTAAAAAGGAGGGGGTGTAATTCCTATACCGTTCACCTGATTTGGATGTAAATACCCTCAAATTAAAGATGAAAGCCTGCACTTAAAGCACATGTTGATTGTTTCATTGAACATTTATTGTGGTGGTGTACAGAGCCAAAATTAAGAAAATTGTGTCAATGTCCAAATATTTATGTACCTGACAGTATCTCCGTGCTTTTCCAAGCCGTTAGGCTCCATTAACAAAAACAGTAATTTACCAGATGAGCTTGTGGTCGGTTTGTTCATTCATGGTATTGTGTGACTTTCTCAGCTTGGATTCCCCAAATCCGCACGGTAACTCAAAGAGACTGAACAGCAACCTGTTCTGTGAGGTCAAATAACTGTTTTTGTAAATGGAGTCTGGTGGCTGTGAAGAGAGCAAAGATGGATATTATGGCTTCAGACTTAAATTTAAAAGAATTACTCTAATAGTAAAGAAAAGGCCATGTCCAATAACTTGCAGTAGTAATAGATGAAGAAGACCCTCCAGAGGAGCTGGTTCTGTGGAGTGTTTCTAAAGACTTGGATAGACCCTACCAGCAGCACGTTGCTAACACCTGTTCTAACCTCACCTGTAGTAGAGAAAACGGTCCGTCTCCAAGCTTTCCACAGCTCTCCTCCTGCTGCTCCTTGTGTCCTCTGTCTCCACGTCCATGCCAGAAGCTGTCTAACACCACTGTGTTGTTCTGTATCTATACACATGTCTGCTTCAAGCGCTGTGTGTGTCACTGTCTCACTGTCCATGCGCCTTGCTGTTTGTCCATCTCTGTTTGCCTACAGACGAGCGTTCAGAGGAGGAACACGCCGCAGGGCTAAATAGGTTCACACGTAAGTTCACCTCTCAGCTCGACACTCTGGCTGATGGGATGTTTGACATTGCTGTGCTTTTGATAGAAAATGTGGTCTTTAATATGTGTTGTACCTTGTTAATATGTTTAGGTATTCTTTTGATGAATATATGTATTCCTTTATAATGATAATAAAAGTAGTAATGGCTCCAGAGATATTAATAGACTTATGCCAATTAAAGTTAATTTCACAAGAAATTTGATGACAGGCAAAACATAGTCTTTTGGCTCTTGGTGGACATCCAAGTTTGGACCAAAAACAAAAAGCAATGTGGTAAAGTCCCATAACTTAATCACCACTTCACATCTTATGGTGATAAAGGTTTTTACTGTTCTGTGCTGGTCTATAAACTGCAGGGAGAAACAGGAACACAAGCACTGCCTTGGCTTTCAAAGAGTTGATTCTGCTCCACCTCTTGTGATGACATTACCTCATCGGTTCCTCCCTACTAAGATTTTATGTCCCCTACATATTTACAGACACTGGAACTGTAAAAATGTGATTTAAAGAATGAACATTAATCAAGTTCAGCTCATTGTCTACATATATCTGTTTGATAATTGAGTCAAAAAGCTTAACGTATTGCCGTACAACAGCCATACCTTGGAGACCTCTCAGAGAATTCTGGGTAATACAGTGCATTTGGGCTAATAAAGTTCCACAGTAAAAATTCAAATTAGAACAAATGACATGTCTCAAAATCAAAGTTGATCTCAAAGATACGGTACGGTGCCGTTTAAGAACAGCTAAAAGAATGTCCTGACAGGCCTCAGGGAGTGTGTTAAAGGACTTGCCCCAGTGTTGTGCTCTGATTCCTCCTGCCTTCACTCAGTCTCTCTCTCTCTCTCTCTCTCTCTCTCTCTCTCTCTCTCTCTCTCTCTCTCTCTCCCTCTCCTCTGCCAGCTCATAAAGGCTTCCAGCGCTTCGAGGCTCTGGAGCAGAGCGAATGGTTCAGTCCGAGCCAGACCGGGGAGGGACTGGCTCCCCGCCAGAGGTTCCTCTTCATCAGCATCCTGGACAAAAAGGTGACTTGGCGCATGTGACAGTCCCTCAGGCCAAGAGAAGAAGTCAGAGTAGTTAGAAATACAAAAGGTCCCCATAGTTTCAGCTATAAATGTCCCTCCCCTGCTCCTCTTGTATATTTACTGGCTTCAGCTAAACTAAACAAGTCCCACTTATATCCAGTAGTATGTCAACATGGTGATAATTATTTGTCACATTTCTTTGTGAGATTTCCTTCCTTGAACCCAATTGGGGTCCACCATGGTGAAGCAGAGCTCCAGGTGGAAGAGGCCCTCTGACCGCTCATCTTACCTGAGCTTTACATATGCAATGTGTTAGATCTGAACTGTTTCAAGTTTTAAAAAAACTGACCTTTATCAACGGAATGTGAGGAGAATACAGTGTTGACATTTGTGGTAGTGAGTCACTGAAACCTCTTGGCCACGGGTAGGATGAAACAGAAATACTGTTTTCTTGTTTATGCCACTTTGAATTTTAGTTCAATAAACAGAAACTATCTACATGTTACACTCAGACGGCAACCTCGGTCCTTAAAAGTGAAGTGAAGCCAAAACGCATTCTCTCTACTGACCACCAGGGGGATACTCCTCTGGTTGTATAGAACAGTGGTCCCCAACCTTTTTTGAGCCACGGACCGGTTTAGTGTCAGACGATATATATTCACAGACCGGCCTTCACGGTTTGTGCGATAAATACGATGTAATACATATGACGTAATAATATGATACGACCGGCATAAAGCAATTATAAAGTGCGTAAAGATACAACTCACGATTACACTGAATTACTGGGAGCCCTGAGCTCGTTTCTCTGCTACAAGCCCATCCCATCTCTGTGTGATGGGAGAAAATGTCACCCAGCGTGTGTTTATGTCCTGTTAACTCCGTAAATTAGACCTTTATGTCCAGTCTTCTGCTTAATTTAAGCCTGCTTCACAAAGACAAGATGTGGAAAATGGAGGCAGGGTTTCCAGAGCTTTTTTGGTGATCTCAAGCCCTGCCCGGTGTTTGGGGACCACTGGTATAGAAGTCTATATAAATGACTCTACTTCTCTCTTGATGTATTCCCTCAGTAGACATTGTAAACATGAGTTTATGTCTTAATCTCCAGTTTCAAGACTTCTTCAAAACAGCATGATGTTCATTTAGTAAACTATGTTCACTTAGAGTCAAACAGACCATAAAGCAAGGGATGCTTTAGGGCGAGGCTACAATGTGATTGACAGGTCTCTCTACCAGAGACGTATTTGGTGTCTCTACGTCACTCCTCCTCATTCTAGTAACGGTCACTTCTGTTTATGGCCACTGCAAAAAACTAATCGGCGACGACCAAATCCCCAAACTCATGGCTTCAAAATGTGAGTCCACAAACGAATGGGAGACGTCATCATGACCATGTCCACTTATGTACCATCTATGGTTACACATTGCACCTCTAAAAGCTAGAGAGGTGCGGTGGTAATGTAATGGAGATGCATGTGTGCGATGCCTCAACTGCTCTGCTGGTCACATGACAGAACGTGACCGAACCCTCATTGCTTCAGGTGACTCTGTACAGCTATAACTGGTCCGTGGACCTCGGCGCTTCTCTGAACCGTGAGCTGGTCCGCCTCGTCAAGTGGCAGAACGCGAGGGCTCACGTCGTCCACTGCCTGCTCAACCAGAAGATGGGCCTCTTCCATCACCACTGCTTCTCTGACGCGCCCATCCATGAAATGGACTCCAAGCAGGTAAAGACACCGACAAATATATTACAATGCTGCGTCTGAAGCAATAATTCCCTGGTCAGTTTAAAATGATGCACCAATGATCCAGTGTTTGTTTGTTTTTTCATGGAAGAATTTGAATAAACCAGGATTAGAAGTTTTAAGTTCCAATTTATTTAATTTTTTTTGGCAGCCATTCACCTCTTTTACCATCAACAGAAAACTATAATGAGACAAACTATAGCAGAACTTTTAAGATGACATTTCCTCCCTCTAAATTGGATACCTCGCAGACTCCTAGAATCATGCTGACTCTCTTCAGATGTGTCACCATAAAGCAGCTGCAGCGCCTCCTGCTTCACGGCGGCCGTCAGTACTGGGCTGCGGGCTGCTGAGGAGAGTCTGCTGCTAGTTCAGGTGGAAGCAGCCTGCCAGGTCGGCATCTGGATTCACACTGTTGCTGAAGGTAGTGGGTCCTGCGGCTCACTTTACACAGCTGTTGTATCCTGGGGAGGAACCCCTGTGACAAGTGAGGATGTCACTACCTGTTTACCAGCAGCCTGGTTGACGTGTGCTTCTCACGGTATTCAGCATGTTTCTACACACTGTATTATTGTGGGGCAATAGCCGCTGACAAAGCTCTGCCAATGGGGAGGTAAACACATTTTTAGATAGGAGAATATTATGGAGACCTACGTTTCATAAGTTGTCCGGGTTGTGTCCACATGCTGTCAGCACCTCACTAAGATCAGAACCCAATGCAAGGCCTCTTTGGCATCTCGTCCAGCTGATTGGATCCCAATGGGAGAAAGCTCTCTTGTCATCCCATGACGTCAGAACACATTAACTGTCAAGTGTAGACTTTGTTGTAACTTTCACTTGCTCTGATACGTGACATTTCTCTGATATTCTGATGATGTCACTGAACTACAGGGACCACAATGCCTTGCTCATATGACCCCAGCTTCAGCTTGGCTCCTACAAAAGGGGATGAGTCTTACTGAGGCCGCCTCGTAATTGAAGTATATTCGTTGGCTGGTATTAAAATGATTAACTTTCAGAGTTATTAGTGAATTAAAGTTAATTTCCATTCCCAATGAAGCCAGCGTTTCAGGTGACATTGAGTGTGGATGCTGGACTCCCTCCCCTCTTCCTGTCCCCTGCAGCGTGTTGCTGTATGTTTTCTGTTTGAGCGTCTCAGCACAACCTCCTGTATTAAATATGGAGCCTCAGATCAATGTGCAACTGATGGACTCAGCAGCGCAAACTAAAACTAGATTTCCCAGCTTTGCTTCTCAGCATTTTATTCTCCTCGACTCTGACCCCCTCCACATTTCCTGTTGATCGCGTCCAGGAAATACAACCCTGTCACATCGACGGCCTTGTTTTTTCTAAATGAAACGCTTAACTACCTCAATGCAATTTAGTCCCCGTCAGTTTCCATTTATCCTCTTGCATTATTTACGGTCGGCTCTGGCGCAGAGCGGTCTGAGCAGGGGAGCTTTCCCAGTCTGGGTTTTTTTTTTTATATAAGTATGCACCTAGTAGCAAAACTTGTTTGCTCAGCATATTTAACAAGCCACCTTCCTTCACACTCCTCCACCTGCTCTCCTCTCCGCCCTCGCATCAGGAGTCAGCTGTCATATTCAGCCTCACGGTTCCCACTGGTGAGCGAGAGGACGAGGTGCAGAGAGACTCTGGTCTGAAGCGAGAGAGCCTGACGCAGTGTAAAAGACCACAGGAGCACGGGAGATTCTGCTATGAGGGCACTTTCCCTCAACTACGTAGAGACACTTAGGATCTGACGGTAGGCCTGAGATGTCCTGAGCAGAGTGACGAACAGAGCAGGCTGTGGGTACAGAGGCACATTAGTCACTGCTTCCCTTCCTCAGCAACTGCTGTTGAGGTAAAATAAAAATGTTTTTTATTCCCACTATTAACTCCCATGCCCGGTGCGAGTCCAGCGGGCTGCAGCTGTTCCTGCAGGAAGGAATAGGCAAAGACACACTGCACCCGTACCCAGCACATGACATCATTTTAAATCATCTATAATGTTTTCACTGTCACTTTCATTGCAGGTGTATCAAAAGTTGTTCTGTTCTGCCTGAATTGAACGAGGGGATGTCTGCTCATGTTTTCTCTGCCTCGCTCCGGCGACAGCAGTGAGGCTTTCTGTTTCTGCTTGTCCATCTGGACTGCTCTCATGAACGCCTGCAGGGAAGTGCAAACGTCACTGTGACCTTGCAATACACAAGTTCATATGCTTATCATGATAATTTTACTCTAATGTCCCAATAAATGTAATTTTTAGATTCATAATAATAATAACCTTATTAGGAAAGCAAGGTTTGAGCCCCAAAGTGTTCCAAAAGGGCTGCAATGACTCTGCTTCCAGGCAGCGACAGCCTTCATGCTGAATGTGAGGACAATACGAGGGTTAAACAGTTAAACTTTGAGTAATTTGATTTGGTGACGTGCACCTCTAAAACGCACCTGATGATGACCGAGTGTAGGTCAGACGGTTTCAATGCTTCATAGATGTGAAGCAAAGTAGAGGAGTTTGTGTTTAATCAAGTCTCTCGGCAGCTAGTTTCCCAGCATTAGAATAAGAGGATGGACAGAGTAGGAGGACGGTAGCGGGCTGATGGGTTAATATGGCCCGCAGCTGGTTTTGGCCCCGGGGCCCGCGTCATTCTGGCCGAGGCGACCTCATCACAAGATAGCAATGCAAGAAAGGTTAGAGAATACAGAGACATGCCTGGTTCCGTGTTGCTGTGTGGAGAGCCGCAGCAGAGAGATATTAGAGCAAAAGACACCCAACACCCGATGCCCTTTTAGCCTCTCGCCCACGGCCAATTACAAAACAAGCTGAAAGAATGGAAAGAACCAAACTTTTTCCCCTTTTCCTCTGACGGCCCCGCTCTTCATCGCTGCGTCACTAATGAGTGCGGACAGAAGGCAGAGTCAGAGCAGCAGAAAATTTGCCTGAACAGAGCTTCATCTGTCATGGTCCTGATGAGAAGCAGAGGGAGCACCAGCGCACACTTAGAGCCCTGCAGCCCGTGAGGCGCAGCGCTGCCAGCTCTGCCACAATGGGGCATCTGGGCCGTGAGTTGCTCCGCTGAGCAAACTCGCCCAAAAGTTCCTTTTCCAACAGCAACCAGGCACACGAACAATGTTCTGGACATGAGTGAAGCTACTGATGATAACAGCCAGTGCAGGGGATGTATTCAATATGCTGCCACAGTGACACAGTGTTGGATGGCGGATGGATGGAATGGGCTTCCTAGTTTTCCGACCAATCAAAGCACCATACGCTACATCTCTCCATCCTAGAGAGAGGAAAGCAGCTTCCTCCAGGTGGCTGCTGTCTGCAGCGTCAGCTCCTTCTCCAGTCGCAGTGTTCAGTTCCTCACAGACTAGCACGTTTCCTAACGTTTTAAAATGGTTCTTTTCTCCCTCTAGAAGGAAAACACATCTTTATTTTAATATTGGGATCTGCACTTATTCCGTTTTTTTCCCCTTTTACTAGCCAAATTTTGGATTCTATTTTCCCGATCGTTTCTATTGAATGGTTGGTTCCAATCTCCTTTACAAAGTCAGACCTTGAATTGGAGTTTAATTGATGGGTTAATAAAACTAGTGTAGCTCTCTCCTCCTCTTAAAGACTCGTCTTTAAGGGGCTTTTATCCCTCTAATAAAATCAGGATTTTTGCTTTTTTAGCTGACCTCCCCATTGGAGCTCCTCCCAAAAGTCTTCAGTGGAAAGAAGTTGATCTTTGATAGAATTGAAGGAATATTCCTAAAACTGGTTGGATGACACTTTCACTCACATGAAGCACTTCCCTTAAAAAGAATCAATCCTCTCTGTTTCGGATGCTTATTTTCTGTCTCTTTGTTTTAGCATTCATTGTCCAACCATCCAACTGGTGTCCTTTGTCTTGTTTTCCTTTGTCTCTTCCAGGACCCCAACCCATTCCTGAGCCCCTCCATGGAACCTGATGCGCTGCTGCGTAGCGCAGTGCCCCCTGTGCCCAGTAAAGAGCAGGGCAGGCTGGGCAGCTCTGGCCGAAGTCTCGCACCGCTCCACTTCCCGTCCGAGCTGCTTCCATTCGACGAGGCTCTGAGGGACGTGTGCACCATCCGGCCCCTAACGGAGGGGGACGCGGTAGCCCGACACGGCGGCCAGCTGTTAGAGATCAAAGTTGCTGAGCGGAGAGGTCAGTTATGCTACTACCCAACTGCCCAACCACCTCTACTACTAATAACAATATCCTTCTTGCCAAATAATCTTATAAAACCTCACACTTGACAGAAAGGGCAATGATTTGGTGTTTGTACTGACAGAACTGGAGAAACAGATGAAGATAGAGAACCTGTTTGTGACGTGGCAGCAGAGGTCAGCCCAGTCCAACATGCCCATTTCAGTAAGTAGCCCAGTCCAACATGCCCCTTTTCAGTAAGTAACCCAGGTCTTAGTTCTGAAACGAGACTAACTTCCAAATCAGTAGCTTCTACACGACTACAAACATGGCAGCGGCTGAGCCGGCTGCTAACAGCGCTAACAGCGCTTATGGTTTGAGTCAACGGGATCCGTCATTGCCACGCTTCCCATTCATTGTCTGTGTAAGTTGCTGTGCAATGCACTCTGGCAGCGCTGCAATAGACAGTGTCTCAGTGGTGAGCAGGGTCGTCCTTCAATCAGAGGATCGGCAGTTCAATCCTCGGCTCCGCTAGTCCATGTGTCCTTGAACAAGACAATTAACCCCAAATTGCTCCCAGTTGCTGTGTCTACAGTGTATGAATATGTTGCTTTGGATGAATGTTGAATGTATGAATGTTAGTTAGTCCTGATGAGCAGGTGGCATCTTAGCCACTGTCATCAGTGTATGAATGTTAAAGAGCTTTGAGTGGTCAGAAGACTAGAAAAGATCTATACAAGTACAGGTTCATTTACCATAAAGTTGAGGTCTTGGCTACTTTATGCAGATCCAGGACATCCAGCGAGACTCGATCTAAAAATATAGACGGATCCAGTAAATGTACGCCTCAAATGTTTTAAGAAACACATTTAGCTGAATTCTTTAATGTCGTATAAGAAGAAAAGTCTCCAAACGACGTCCATAAATGTGCCAGTGGACATGCACCATTACTTTGCCAGCAATGCTACAGCGCTGACAGAGCTAACGACTTTTACCTGAAGGGGGACCGGACCAGATGACCTGGTATCAGCGGTCACTGCTGTTACGAACGCAGTGCAGAGCCGATATGAACAAAGCAGGGAGAGGCTCGGAGCACAACCCCCTCCTCCAGCCGGTGCTCACACCACTTTAAAAAGGTCCTCTTAAAAGCCAAACACTGAAATGTATCTGATGCTTTAAGTCAGTATGAGCCTCTTTACTCTGCACCGTATGTTTAGGCTCCGTTAAAGGGGTTTGGGAAAAATGGTGTGATATGGCACTTTTGTTCGTGGGTTGGTTCAAAAAGGTTAAAGTGGTCTTGCATATTGGACACAATAAAAAAAACATAATGTGAGCAATCTCACAACAAATTGGATCTGACCAGTAAGTCAGGATAGAGTATTAAAAAGCCTGTACGGTGAAAGCAGCTTAATATGAAATGAAGCTAATTGGACTCGTCAAAACCTGGGGGACTGCCTCGCACCACTTGATGGCTTTACAGATTCACAGTTCCGGTTCATTCCTCGAGGGAAATCATTTAGTATCGCTTCGTTCAAAGTGGGCAGTACTGAGGGTTAATTAAAAAGGTTTCAGTTTCCCACGATGACATCTCATGAGAGGTTACGCAGTGGCATTACATTCACAAATGAGATATTTCAACAGACACACAGAGCACTCAAACTCAAGCACGTCTAAGAGATCTGCAGCCTGACCCGGGTCCGACAGGCCCACAGCCAATTCCACTGACAATTGTTTTTCAGGTGGATGTTCATGCCGCTGGGTGAACTGAATGAACTATTAGATGTGATGTGACTACATCGTAGTCATGTCTAGATAAGAATATCAAGCCCTGTGTACAGCGTTTAGCCTCCATCATCCTTGATGTCACCGTCTCTTCCTAATGTGTGTCTTAACAGGGCACCGATCTGGAGACCCTGAAGCAGTCGGCCAGGCTGGTCCACTACTGTGCCACCCCTCTCCTCTTCGACCCCGTCTTCCGCAAGCAGATCCAAGAGGAGCAGATCGCTCAGCCTCCAGTGAAGGTATGTCTGGTTGGGTCTTGTCTTAAGGTTTTTACCTAGGTGCATACGTTAACATGCTCTTTACAGAGCACCGATCACTACGCACACAAAGGATATGAGGCATTGGGCCGCCGCTGTGTTGCAGCACCCCTTTGTGATTTTGATACATGAAATGGTGCAAACAGGAAGAACCCCAGTGAGCTGACAGAGCTGCAGACGACAGCTCAAACCCCTCCAGACCTACATTGTGTCAGGGCCCTGGGCATCTTACAGGGCCCTGAGCCAGAGAGATCAGTTGCTCGGCCTCCTCCTTGCAGGACATGTTGGTCCGTTTCAGGACTTGCTTCGTTTAGTTTTCAGTAGTCGGTTCAGGCTGCGACCACGGGGCGGTAATTCTACTTTTTTCTTATTTTTTTCTTTTCTGTCCTTCTGCTCATTCTGTCTTCCGAGCTGTCCATGCCCTGAAAAGGCCTTTAGGGTCATGAGGACATATAATGGATTCATGAATACTAGGGAGGACAATAATGTATTTTAAGTCAAAAAAGCCATTGTAAAGTAGTTATTCGTGGTTTAAGTTCTGTTTAGTTTGCTTAAAACCACGAGCACGAACTTTCATATTGGGTTAATTTTGGCGGCCCGTGTGGACAAAACGTTAGTGTTTAAGATGTTAGCGTCCCTATTCCACGCCTCATTTCACTGCTCAGCAGGGTTCTGCGTCTGGGGGAGGAGTGGGAGTTGTCCTCCTTCCGCTGCATATCAGGCTGCTGAGCGATGGCGGCAGTAAAGACCGGTCCGCTGGAGTCTGAACTGAAGGACTTTCTGGTCAACCTGAGAGAATCAGGCACCAATGAAAAAGCATTAAGAATAACTACATGGAAATAGACAATCTTCTCGTCCATCGTCTTTACTTCGTCATACCGTATAACATTGTTTATAACCAATTAAAAGTTCCTGTGAATAACTTGAATCGACTCAATGGCACGTAAATGAAGGAGTCTGTGTCAAAGTGGCGTCTGCTGTTTTGTGTGCCAGAAGCGCCATCGCTCCAGTGACTCCACAACGTCCGGTCGGGACCGGAGCTACAGCACCGACTCGGCCGACATGCTGCCTAGTCGCCTGAAAGAAGAACCCTGGCTGCTGGAAATCTCGAGCAACTTCCTCCAGCAGTACGTCCAGTACCTGCAGAGCATGGGCTTCATTCTGGTGCAGGTCCGGCCTCAGTCTCCAGCACGCAGGTCTGTCTTTGCTTCTTTTTACCAATATTTTATTTCTGTTTGGCCCCATATTAGAGGCTTTCCCCTCGATCAAAGGAGGCTCAAACTGATGTGAAACTATCCTCCAATAGACACACTGAACATCAAATCAGTAGATTGAAGTTAACCTTTTGTACTTCCATTTTTAAAGAATGTTTCAAGCTTTTTAACATTGATCATTCACTGACTGTTCCATCGGGGAATGGGTGCTGTGTGTTACGCACCATCACAAAAGGTTTTTCCCTCATGCTCATTTTTCCATGTAAAACTTTTAAAAAATCCTCACTCCCTTTCTGCCTCTCTTAGCCTCCTCCGTTCCTCTTTTGAGAGCAGCACTCATCCGTTAGTCATCGCATGTGTTTGGATCCTGGTCTGACCTCTGACCTCGCAGCGCTGCCGCCCCGTGGCTGATGTAACCAGAGCAGATGCGGGGCAGATGCCTGTCACTTTCTAGGCTCAGACCGTGGGACTCTCTCTGAATTATGTCTCACGGCCCGACTACACGCTGCTGGCGGTCCGTTGTCCCTCGGGTCCAGACCTCTCTGGTTAACAAGACCCTAACTGCGCCCCCTCCCCCATCTCTTACAGCATCGCCCGGGCACGTGCTGCCATGCTGAGCTCCATGTCATCGGAAGGGAGGATGTCTTTTTCTTATGTAAAGCAGAAGAGCGAGGACATCCCTAAGGTTAGTGTTAACCTCAGAGATGCACAAATCGTATTCTACAAACACGCACACATACACTTGGGATGGAGCCAGCCTGCTATTGTAACAGTGGCCTCTCTACATTTAGAGTGTCTCATTAAAAGTGACTCCATGCGTACAAACACAGTCCTTTTCCTTGTAGCTGTATCTAATTTTCTGTTTGAAAATATAAGTTGAACACTGTTACTCACTACAAAGACAGTTTAGGCTACTACAGCAATAGAAATATAAACTGCTACATTGCTGTTCACTCTGTATATTTTTGCCAGTAAACTGCATTAATGCCCCCGAAGACGATCACGACAGCGATAGAATGTGTGTTGTGTCGCAGTAATGAAAAAAGACTCAACTAGCTGCGGGGCGTTCAGGAATCTTGGTGCATTTTTTTGTCAGGTGGCGGTAACCTTTTCATTGCTGCTAACATCAGTGAGAGATGGAACGGATTAGAGTTTCCTTCTACTTGGTGGCACACTACTTCAACAACTTTCAAATAGGGAGGGATATATATATATATATATATATATATATATATATATATATATATATATATATATATATATATAGCGTTAGCTGCATGTTTTGTTTTTTTTGCATTGGGAGGAGCTTATCGCTTTAAATCTCTCCAGACGGCGTAGTTCAGACCTGGTTGTCTCGCGGCTCTCCCAGTCCTGCACGCGTGAGATCAATAAAACATAAAAAATAAATAAATAAGATAAACGCCATGAACGCAATTATTGTGACACTGCTTTCACTTTGAAGGCGCGCCCTTCCGTAGCCTCGTCGACTGACGTAAAAGCACGTATTGTTCTGTATCTTCTGTTCTCAACGAGCAGCGGTGCTCCCGCGAGCCGCTTCACCTAAAAAAAAAAAAAAAGCGCTCGCAAGCGGTCAGTAAACCTGCAGCCTTCGCGTCCCGTCCAGATTGAAAGTTAATCGCGCATGCGCAAAGTTCCTGACCCTGCGGTCTGAACCACTATGCAGAGCACTTTAAGTCAGTATCACTTCTGGATCTTTACTCTTCTCTCAAAGAGGAGAACTTTCCACACATCACAAGATGTTCAGTGCACTTGTTCAAGACAACACAGACTGGACTTTTCTCACTAAGGAAGAAAAACTGAACTGAACTGGAAAACATGAAAAGCACTTATTGCTTTTGTATAAAGTGAATCAATTGCTGGTCTTTAACATACATCTTTAAGGTAACCCTAACCCTAACCCTAGTGGCGTGTCCCTCACAGGGACCCTTACTACTGAACAGTACCTGTTCAGAAAAAATAAATGAAAAATATTTATAAACTATATATGTCTGTATGTTAACTTGGTGTTGCTCCAGAGTGCCTGTTATATTGTTCTGATAACATTACTTTAAAATAAAAGCGTGTAATATACTAGTTTTTACTTCATTATTGAATTTGACGCATAATGCAATGAATCGCAATTAATCGCAGAAAAATCATGCGATTAATCAGTGTGTATGTATGTATGTGTATATATAGTTCTGGTATGGAATAGTCTTCATTTCTAAGAACAAGAATAGACTTGTGAGTTTAACATGAAAATTCTCTTTCTGGCCATTTTGAGAGTATAATTGAACCCACACATGTGATGCTCCAGATACTCAACGAGCTCAAAGGAGCACCAGTTGTAAAGCTTCTCTCAGCCGCACAACTGTTTTTAGCTGTGTGACATCACTGCACAAGGGTTTTCATGTTTTTTTGTTTTTTTTCTCTTCCATTAGTCTTCTAAGGCGATTAACAAACACAATGTACCATCAGAACACTGGAGTGATAGCTGCTGGAAATGGGCCTCTATACACCGATGTAGATATTTCATTCAAAACCAGATGTTTCCACCTAGAATAATCATTTACCACACTAACAGTGTTTAGAGTGTATTTCTGATTCATTTAATGTTATCTTCATTGAAAAACATTGCTTTTCTTTGAAAAATAAGGACATTTCTAAGTGATTTTCCACTGCTTCACTCCAATCCACACAGCCGGTGTTGAAGTCTGTTCCATGTTCAAGTTCCATGTGCTTCCTGACCTGGTGCCCTCCAGGGTTGGGGTTAGGTCAATAAAAATCTCTTTTTTGAGGGAGGCCTGACAGAAAAAAGACAGGAAGTTACAGACAGAAAACATAGAACAAGACAAGTTAAAACAGTCAATTCAAAAAAAACATTTAGGGAACCGGTCTCTATTTCTTTCATTCTAGAATTAAAAGCGGTCAGTGGTATCAGTTCTTTAAGCTTTAAAACATTCTGCAACATATTCCATGTTAAGGGGGCACAGTACACAAAAGCCCTTTTTCCTATTTCTGTTCTGGCATTTGGGACAGTTAGCATAAAAAGAGCTTTACAGTTTGAAATAAACCCCAATGAAGCATGGTAAGCTGCGTCCACCCTGCGAAGACAGCTAGCGGAGGCATGCATATAGAAAAGATCACCGTCGTCCAACACAGGCAAAAAAGTAGCAGCAACTAATCGCTTTTTAACATTTTAAAAGCACAGCTTACTTCGAAAATAAAAACCCAATTTTAACCTCAACCCTTTTACTAGGTCTCGTAATGTGGCTGAAAAGTGAGGGAGTCATCAATCAGGATGCCCAGATATTTCTAAGAGTCAACAACCACTATTTCATTTCCTTCAAGAGTGACCACCGAAGGGATATTCTGTGGCCTACTCTGATTGTTTGAAAACAGTATGAGTTTTGTCTTATCTATTTAGAATATGTTTCAGTTTAAAAATGGTATTTTGAACAACATTAAAAGCATTTTGCAAGAGATTAATTGCCTGCACAAGAGTTGACGCACAGCAATAGATCACAGTGTCATCAGCATAGAAGTGACAGTTAGCAATTGGCTCTGCAACAAAATCAGCAGCTAGTTTTAAAAAGTAAGAGTCTATACAATCAGGCCCTGAAGGTTTCCTATGATTCAAGCTTTTTAGGGCTTTATGGAAAAAATTAAAAGGCTGACCAGTATAAACTGGAACATCAGTACAAAGATTCACAGACCTTGGACCACAAGAGTCAAACAGTGTGCCAGAGGATATCAAAAAATGAGTGTTAAAACAATTCAGTATCTCCATTTTATCATGGAGAGCACCAGAGTCCTTCATAATAAAAACAGGTAAAACGTGTAAATTCTTGCTCACAGAGAGGGATTTTATGATTTTCCAAAATCTTCTCAGATGATTTAAGTTTTCAGTTGTAACAGACAAATAATATTCAGATTTAGCTTTCTTGATAAAAGGCCAACACTTGTTTCTCAGCTTCCTAAACACAAGCCAGTCAGTGGCAGAACCTGTTGTTCTTGCCTTAGCTAGATTTCGATCATGAATAATGTCTGCCAGATTAGAGGAGAATCAGGGATTTCCATGTCGTGATGAAACCTTTGTTCATTAAAATGTTTGAGATTCCGCTTATAAATTGTACATGGTTTTAATTTAGGGACCTTAGTGTTCCTGCTTCAGCAACAACACAATGATCACTTAAGTCATTACAGAAAACACTAACAGCTGAGAATTGGTGAGGAACATTAGTTAAAATCAAATCAATGTGGACTTCTCAGGGCACTTAAAATTTGGACGAGTTGGTGAATTTATTAACTTGGTAAGATTGACAGAATTTTGAGGGCTTTATTACTCTTTTTAAATAGTCTTCAACAGCAGAACATACCCCCTGGCTGAGGAACCAGCCGTTGCTGCTTTCATGAGACCAACTGTGATTGTATGACTGTTTTATAAATTAACTTTGCAGATTGCAGCATCAGGAACCACCGCGTATCACCTCCAGAGGGCGCTTCCAGGGGGCATCGTGTTGATGGAACTGGCTTTTCAGGTGAGATTGAAGGGCACTCACATGTTGGCCAACACCAAGGTATATCTCTCGGTCTATGTATCTCTTTTGGGACGGTTCATTGTGTTTTAATGATAAGGCCGACAACTTTCTGGATCATACAATCCCCGAGACGATTATTGCTGTCAGTTTATGACAGTGCGGTCTGAAAAGTGTCTTTTTACAGAATTCATGCTTCTTCTTAAAATAGCCAAG
Organism: Clinocottus analis; assembly: GCF_023055335.1. Taxonomy (NCBI): domain Eukaryota; kingdom Metazoa; phylum Chordata; class Actinopteri; order Perciformes; family Cottidae; genus Clinocottus; species Clinocottus analis. Next base: position 1,122,648 of record NW_027176031.1, on the reverse strand, counting down.
AGTTTAAAAACAAATACTGCACCATATTATAGTAATTGACAAAATATTAAAAGAGAATATTGTCACTGATTTTAAGTCTCTGAATGTTGACCAAGACTAATGTATGCCAGAAGAAGATTTAGTTGGTCCCAATACATCTCTTTTCACATCTAGTCCCATCTTGCAGTATGTAAGCAAGCATACCTGTTGGCCTTTTCCGACCCACAATCCATTTTCACAGCGAGATATTATACACTATTTTGAACACAGCCTAATATTACTACAATAAATGCTAGCTGCTAGGTGAGGCAGCGCTGAGGCACAGTGGTGCTTTGAGCTAAATGCTAAAGTTAGCACGCTAAAAGGCTCCCAATGGCATTGAAAACATGTTGATTATCAGCAGGTATGATGTCCACCATGTTTACTACCAGAGTTTAGCGCATTAGCATGCTATCAATATTAACCTCATAATAGAACTGGACGCAAAGTTATTAGGATTCATCCCCTGGGGAGCATGACGTGTCTGTAATGTGTCATGTTGTTCCATCCAGTCGTTGATATTTCCCTCTAGACTAAAGTAGTGGAGCAACTGCCTGACTGACGCTGCCATTTAGAAATAATCATCTAAACACACACCTTTGACACTCCTTGGCTCTGTTTATTGAGCAGACTTTCTGTTTCCCAGCTCCAACTGAGGTGATCACTAATTCAATGTTCCCAGACTTGACAAAGCTCCTGCAGAGCCATAGAAGACATAATACAACAGTTTTCTCTCTAGCTGACAAGTGAAACAAGGCAAAAGGTTGGCTTTGACCCGAAGATACTATCGGGACTAGGACTAATCTTTGACTACTTTTTCATGTCGTCACAGTACAGTGTGTTTAACCCCCTTGGGTGCATTGTCTGCTTTTCCAGCCAAAATATGTCCAGGCAAACATCACAATTAGTTCCCTAGTGTCTGGGTTTTAGTTGTGTTCTTCGTTAAAGCTTTAAATAGCTGCTGTTGGGTCAGTGAGACTCAATGTTGTGCTTGTGTTGCTCAATTTGTCTGAGTCTCCACTGGAAGCCTTTTGAAAGGTCTTCAACGATCACCCACTTTCAGTGCAGCTGTAATAGTCCTATGTTGTTTCCTGAGACCTGCAGCTATTTCACTGAACAGTAAAGTAACAAACTCCAGTGTGCCATTCTGCCCATAATGATCATGTTTCCTCCATATGCCTTCTCCTTCCTCTAGGGGTGTTACTTCTGTGTGAAGCAGTATGCACTGGAGTGTTCCCGCATTCCCATGGGCCAGACGGTCAACTCCCAGGTAAATGATTGACAGAGACCTGCACACTGAGCTGTGACTTTTCTTTCCGTGGGGTTATATGGGATTGATGGCATGAAAGACAGAGTGCAGGTCCACTGATCTTCTGTGTCGCAGTGGTTTAACACCAGGGTCCAGGGACATCTGGGGGAAGTTGCTGGGCCCTGAATTGGATTCCAGGGATTCTTAAAAAGGTTCCAGGAGTCAGAAAGTTTGGATGTTCCCAATCTCATTTCAGGGATTTGGGGCTGAAAGGGTGCGATTGTTAAAAACTCAACTCTGACTCTGAATCTTGCATTCAGATGTATCAAGTCCTGTCTGGATTTGTCAGTAAGCAAAGCTTTGGGCTACTATTTGTGTTATATCGAGTTGCAGGAATGAATCCTCAAACTGAGCAAATGAGTCGACATCTTTTCATTTCCAATACCATGGTTTCAAAGTCAGTGGGTTAAATTAATGTGTTTTTGGTGAGATCTGCTTTTAACACAAGCTTATGAGAGCTTAACATTTTGTTCTACGATATAAAAGACGCCAGTAAATGCTCTGGAATCATGGAGCTTTTGTGTGTCAGCTCGCTGGTTGCTGTCTAAAGAGGCGACTAAACGTCCTCATGCGCTTTACAACCTTGTTACCTTGTGCACACTTCAGCGTGAAGTTCCTTTATAGCATAACGTTGTCTTTTTACATGCCGACTGCATTCACACAAAAATCCTAAATGTGGTGTTCATTTATGAAGATTGTCTTGCTGAACTAAGTGTCATAAGAGTGTGTTTCTGCAATGACCCAATATCAAATGGAAGAATCCCGTTGGCTTTTTGTCTCGGGAATCAGTGGGATACTACTTTCTGAGTTGGCCTTCGACAATACGTCATCCCAGCAGACCTTTTAATGGGAAAGTGAAAAACAAATGAATCTCAGGCTTGTGTTTTTACTTGGTGGTCCATGGTACAGTGGGGTTTGAGCAGGCATCTGCTACTATCTGCTCTCTGCTGTGGATTTTTCTTTCTGTCTTCGTATTTGGTGTCAGATGGTCTTTGCTGAGATTACAGGTCAGGGAAAAAGTTTGGTTAATAGTCAGTGTGATGTCCCATTTCTAGGGTTATGTGTTGATAAAGTTTGTGCAGCTTGTGCTCTCTGATTTCTCTGGTTATCCATATTACCTCAGGCAAGAAAATCCCTCACCTTTCGGCGAAATTCGCCGTTTTGAAACCAAAATAGGTGACCTACGTGAATCGTGTAGATTCGATGAGGTTTTTTTTTGTAGGTGGAGGGGAGGGGGGGTTTATATTCAGTGAACTGTGAACAGATGCGCGTGCCAGAAGGGAGCGCGGGTGCATCGTAATGTAATATTTGATGGTATATCTAAGTTACCTAGGAGCTCTGTTGACATAGACTTAGCTAACATTAGCTACACAGCAGGAGAGAACGCAACGTTAGCCAGCTAGCTAACGCTTCCGTTAATGAAGAGGTAGATTTTGAGGTGACGGGACTGATTCGCCGATCACACAGGATGAGACTTTTTAAAGCGCAGCCGCTTAAAAAACTCCTTTACAAAAACGCACCGGGCGTTTTTTTAATTTTCAAAGAGAATACGGCGAATACCTATCCGCGAGTTGTGTCTGGATGACGAGAGCTTTCAGTTGTACTTTGGGCTGAGCAGGAGTCAGTTGGAGCGTATCGTTTCCATCTAAAATTGTAAAGCTCTTTTACACGTGTCAATTTTACACGTTCATGCATCCCGTGCATTTTACTTATCATGTTTTATTCTTTTGCTATTTATGTCCTGCAGAATCAACTGTAAATATGCAATACTCCCAATTAAATATCCACGCTCCCTCCTTATTGCACTGTTTCATATTTAGCATCAAATGTTTGTTGTTAAAACACCCCCTCCCTCCCTGTCTGGGTAATATCCTTCTCACGTTTTTCACCTCTGACCCGTTTTCATGCCTGAACCTAATTATCTAAGGATTAAGCTGCATTTATTTGCTAATGTCAACAGATGCCATGAAAAGACTGAAACCAGTGGCTCTCCATCTTGAATAATGTATTTGACGGGGACCATTTTCACAACATTTGGGGCCCTTTTTGAATCACCCAAGATATGACCAAATCTTATACATTAAATCATATTTGGCAGAGAGCAAACAAACCAGACAACAGCCAAGCATCACTTTGGCCCACCCCCAAGTTACTCACAGAAGTCATGTTAATTAGCCTCAACGGACCTTCCGCCAATGACGTTTGTCATTTTAACGGCTGACAGCGACGGTCAGCAGCCACTAACAGAAAACATAAACATATGTTGTTAATTGGCATCTGAACAGACGAAAGAGTGATGCAGCGTTTTTTAAGAGAGTGGGGTCTGGAGCCGACAGCTAACTGGTTAGAATCCCGGCAGCATCCGCCGGCCTTTGCATTGCATGTAATTCGGTGTGACACCATATTCAGTTTGGCTTCTTTCACACAGCACAAAGGAACATTGCTTTACAGCACACATGTTAATTCATGGTGTACAGTACAATTGTACACCATGGAGCGCTTGGTCAGAACACAAAAGAATCTGGCATAGGACAAGCGCAAGTGAGGGGACTTAAGTAGTGAGGGACTAACGAAGGAATGAGCTGCAGGTGATGGGCATGAGAGCCAGGTGAAGGGAATGAGGGCTAATGAGGAGGTAGTGACTGACAGAGTGAAGGGGGCGTGGAGCAGGACTGTCACACAGTCTGTGTTTGTTTGGGAGCGGATCTTGATATATTCTTTTTGGACCTCAGTTTCCATCCATTGTGGACACTGGATATATTTTTTCATTTTTGGTCCTGACCCTTTGGAAAGGTAACCCGCCCGTGAAGATGAAATCCTGATGCTCTCCCAGAGCAATTGTTCATCTGGAAAGAAAATAACTTTGCTTCAGTACTTTCACTTACAGAGTGTTACTCACACTATGTCACTTTTTAGACCTCAATGCGTTCTCCAATCTGTACGGCGTCGGGCCGTGTGTTCCCAGAGATGTATTGCCTCAAGAAAGAATTAGTTTTTTCTCCAACAGACACACATGCAAATTTGAGAAGCTGAAGTATGTTTCAGGTAACGGAAACTCGGCGTTATGCGTTTGTGACTAAGTAGGTGTTAAATAGGGTTTCATTGTATTTGTGGTCAGCCATCAGCTCTTAAAAATTACATAAATTGCTTTCATGTTGTTTCCTTCCTTAATACATATTATTTACTTCCTGTTTTGGGATGCTGGGTCTTGAAGCAGAGGAATCCTGCTCTCACCTGGGCGTCTCCTCTTTGGTCACAGCGGTGTTTTCAATAGCAAAATGTGCAGCATAATCAATGAATTCCTTTAGAATTCACTTGTAGGTTTGAAGTAAATCTTGGGGCAACTGGAGAGCTAAAGAGTTGTTTATTGTTGCTTATTAACTGTATTGCACCATCCTCTGCTGGAGTCTAACTGCTCCACAGAAGGGACACCGTTTTAAGATGTTTAAGACGATGCTTGATGGAACGGATATCTCTTGACTTCAATGTGTTGAAGATGTTATGTATCAGGTTGGAAGCCTTTCTGTTGCTTCTCAGTGGCTCTCAACATGGCGACGGCTGAGCAGTGCACCGCTAACAGTGTCAACAGGTGCACAGCTATGTCAACAACAATAAAAAAAACACCTGGAAAAGGTCAGATTATAACACACACAGAAGGAGAGTGTCTTCAGGTCTCAGGTAGGCATTACTCCACTATATCTTAACATTAATAACAGTTATTTGATCTGATTATTTTATTTTGTTAACAACTGATCTTGCTAGCTAGCTTGGATGTTGAAGTTCCTGACTGACTAACATGTTAGCAGTTAGCTCTCCAGCTACAGTAGTTCTTTATTTCACATACAATATGTACGTAAAACAGTCTTCACAAACAAAAGGTATTAGTTTTTAAATGTCTTCAGTACTTCACCTGTCACAACATCAGCAGACTTATTTTTCAGAATAACTTTCTGCAGTGGCCGGACACTTTTAATGAGCTCATTCCTAGTGAGGACTCCTAGTGAGCCACAGGTGAATACAAAACAAAGCTGCGTTTGTTAATTTCACCATCTTCTCTATCTGATTTGCATAGACACGTCCGTTCCATCTTGGACTCTGGACTTTCATAACAAAATTCTGAATTGATCAGCAGTTTAAAAAAATATTTGTGTCACTTTATAATCCTTTGCCGTTATATAGATGTGGGAGAAAGCTCTTAATCTAAATCTAGTTTCCTATAACTTTAAATATACAATTAAGTTTAAAGATGGCTCAGGAAGTGCAACCCCATGATGTGGTTAACACATGATCAGAGGTGCGATTTCTCACAGCTGCCATTTAGTGGTTCTTAAAGATTTCAGGCTTTTTTTGATGTAACCCTAATCCCATCTGCCAACACCCCGCAGCTTAGTCGCCTGCCTAAGCCCTGGTTCTGTGTTAGGTGAGCATCACAGGCCGTTTCCTTTCTCTCTCACTTGTGACTGATCCGTCTCACATTTTGGAAATCGGTGCACTTTGATGTGACAAAGGCACAGACGGATGTTTTCAAAGATGTTATGCTATTTGTTTGGGGGGAAGGAAAGAGAGGTGGGCGTGTGTGTATGTATAGCTATATGTAAATGTGTGTGTATATTATTAGGGCTGTGAAATGATTAAAAATTTTATTCAGATTAATCACAGGTTTCTGTGGATTAATCATGATTAATCACATATTACCGATGTTCTCGGTATATTTTTTGTAAAAACAAAGATTTATGATAAAAGACTGATATATATATATACATTATTATTTATACATTGGGGTGCTGTTGTCAACAATGCAGCTATAGGCCGTGAGGTGAACCCCGTTATCATTTCATCCCGCTCCACAGTCGTGCATCTACGCAATCTTTAGCTCATAAAAAAAGAACGAGTCGTGCTAAACTACCAAAAAAAAGTTTGTCGCTGAAATTCCAGTCGATTATTGATGCGGTGATGTTTTATGCAGAATTAGTTTTTTCAGAGCGTAATAGGATATTTGTCCAAGTGGAGGTGACAAGGTGCTCAGTGTTGCCAGATTGGTGATGGCGTAGTATCGTACCAAAGGCTGAAAAAAGGAGGATAATTATCCTGCATCTGGCAACTCTGAGATCGGTCGACCAATGACAGTTCTCTCTACAGTTAAAGCTCGCGCAAGAAGGTGAACGTAAGATACCGTTTCAAAACTTGTAAGAGCGTAAAAACTAGTTTGTGAAAGACTCAGAGAAACATAAATATCACACGAGGCAAAATCCCGGACGTTTTGGCATCTCTGCCAGACGCATTTTTAGGTCTCAAAAACAGGACATGTCCGGAAAAAAGAGGATGCTGGTCACCAGGTAATTCTCATTACTCACAGAAGTCCAGTGATCCTGTCAGCGCCACATGATCATTAGCAGCCAAGTCATTTTCCGTTTTGTTCTTTCCAGCTTCATACAGTTGGTGGATTTTTGTCACAATTGTGTGTCTTTGTGGTGCTTTGATGCTCGGGTGCCCCATTGCCACTTGCAACACTTTGGTGAACCCCTCATCCTCAACAATATTAATTGGTCGACAGCTTTTTGCAATCCATTCTGCAACTGTGCTACTCGCCTTGTCACAGGCAGACGTAGTGAGGGGTCTTTGTTGTTCAGCGAGACTGGTTTGACGCATTCCTCTTGAACGCCCCTCGCTGACCAACACATGCTTCGCGTTGGGATGGTACTTAAGATGGTTGTGCTGCGATGAAACAACGTCTTCCCAAGTGAACATCTACGTCTGACTGCATTGGAGCGGAAATAGTTAAATAGGTATATTGGAAGCTCATTCTGCGCATGCGTTAAAAAAATTAACGCATTAATCCTGTAATTTAATCATAATGCGTTAGCGAGTTTTTCACAGCTATCTATCTATATGTATACGTGCAGTGATGATATTAATGTAAACAGCAACTTGGCTGGTTGGTGGAGTTATACAGCTGCGATGAGAGTAACTAGTTTCATAATAAAAGCCTCTAGTACGACTGCCTTCACATTGAATGCATTTATAGTGTATCTTTTGTTTGGAAGTACACAATTAGTCTCCTGCTGTGACAATAGCACTGGTAAAAAAAATGTGATAGAGATATTGTCCATATGGGATAACTTATTGAACATAGCAGAATGTAAATACTTGGTGTTTTCCACATGGTTGTAGTCGTCGACCTCCCGGCTAGTCCAATAGCTTGGTAAAATGGTCCGCTCCACAACAGACACCACTTTCTTACATTGACCTCTGGGCATCTGTCGTATCAAGTGGAGGTCCACAGGTAAGGTTTGAAAAACCATGTTCTTGTTGTAGTATCTCTTCAGTCTTCCTTTCCATCCATCTGTCTGTGTGTCTGCCTAGTCCCACCTCATGTCATCTCTCCATCAGGGCAGCCTCCTCACCAAACCTCGTTGCAAGCCGTTTCCAGATGCCAGCCCAGTATCTGACTGTGCGGTATGTCCCAGCCATTCTCCAGGGAGGGGTGTCTCACTACAATCAGGCTTCACCCCTCCCCGCCGCTCTGCTTGCTGCCATCAGCCATGGTCTCTTCCTTTCCACATCTTCATGTCTGTGTTTTTGTCTCTTCGGGAATGAATGGGTTTCAGTGTTCAGAAGTGTGTGTGTTTTTTCCTCCTTCTGGGAGCCATAGTTGCTACAACTCACAGCTTGACTATAAAGCAAGAAGCAGGTTTACAGGATGAGGATTGGGTTTACTTTGGCAAAGGTCTGGTGTTGAAAAATCTTCTTTTGTTTGAGGTTCAGGCCTCAAATGTCAAGCTCTCGTTTGATTTCCTTTTCCGTCTTGACTTTCAACAGGCTGTCCGCCCCTGTGCTTGCTGGTTTGGGTGTCGTGGGTTTCTCAGCTTGTATTGTTCTAACTGTCCGTTCAATTGCTGTTGTCCCCTCTGCCCTTTCTTTGATAATCATACTATATTTCCTCTTGCATCTTTGGTTGCCAGGGGGTTGGCTGGAGCAAGGACTTCCTTAAAGGCCGACTTCCACTATCAATTCTAGCATCTCTTTGGGTTTAAAGGGTCAATTATTGAATAACATGGGGCTGGAAACTGCTGCTGCTCTGCTCGCTGTAGATGATCCTTTCAGCAGACTGTGAAATTTGATGGGATTTCCTAGTTAAATGAGGGATTGATTTGTGTCAATGAATACATATTTCAGACAACATACAGTCGGGGCCATAAGTATTTGGACTGTTACACATATTTTCTTTTTGTTTTTACACAACAGCAATGGATTATGGAATAATAATAAGGAAAACATTTGTGGATAAATAAGCAAAACATTGATGATTTATGTCCCTTATCCTTTCACAGTCCACCATTTGTTTATCAAGATGGCAACAGACATCTGATGTCTAGATAACTAGGGATTAGAAAATGTCAAATCAACTTTGTTATATTTAATATAATTTGTTAATGGCTATTATTTCACTACCGTTGCTACGATCCTCGCCACATGAAGACAGTCAAAGAAAATTTGAGAATTTATATTTAGGAAACTTTGTCACATCACTGACCTAGCTACCTGGGTGTAAAATACTTACTTTCCACAAAAAATGACAGTGTTTGTGTAATACGTATTACACAAGTGTTTAATAGTGTTTGTGTAATATGCATGTTTAATTATCCTTTTTTCCATAAATGTGCAGAACATTCCTGAAAGTGAAATGTCAATGAATGTCACCATTCCTTCGGCTTTCTTATTTTGACTGTTCTTGTCTCTTTTCTTTTATCATGCTTTGTGTAGTCGCTTTGTCTTGTATGACCTCGAATGATTACAGCTTCTCCCAGTAATGTAGCCACTGTCATTAATGAGAGGGAGAGAGAGAGAGAGAGAGCGAGAGAGAGGGAGAGCGAGAGAGAGGGAGAGAGAGAGAGAGAGAGGGAGAGAGAGAGGGAGGGAGAGAGAGAGAGAGGGAGAGAGAGAGAGAGAGGGAGAGGGAGAGCGAGAGGGAGAGATGCAGCCCCGACGACTCAACCTGACAATTTGTTACACAAGGTGTTTAATTAGCTAGAACATGAACCGTTTGGGATTACAGGTTAGGTAATAATAAATGTTAGCTTGACAGTCGAGAGGACACATACAGGAAATGTACTACCTCTGAGCTGAGGAGTTTTTTTGTAGTCCCTGTGGCCTCCTGGCTCCATCGATAACAGGCAAAGAGGTCACACTTAATTTGTCTGCTACACTGCAGGGAGCGCTGCCGGGGAGAGAAATGTTAATGTTTATCTTTTTCATTCCACAGTGCCAAAAGAATATTCTTCCTCCTTATCTCTGCGGCGAGGGACGGCGATAATGCTGAACGTCTCCTGCCCTCGTGCTAGTTTCTGTTGAGATGGGGGGGGAAAAGGTGCCGAAAGGTCCCGGAGTTGAAGGTGTTCTCTCGCTAAAGAGAGCCGTGCAGTTGTTCTTCGCCCTTTGATTTGATAAAGCCTGTTTGTAAAGGTTCCAGGCAAATGGTCCAGAATGCAGCAGGAGCGCTCAGCCCTCCCCGTAAACTCTCATTGTGCTGTAATTAACTGCCTCTCTCTGCAGCCATTCACATTTGCAATTAATGCTTTTGTCAGCCCCCTTTCGATGTCTGATTTAATTAAATAAGATGCTATTGTGAATGCGATTGGTATCGAAGTTGCTTACAAAAGGCTCTCACAAGAAGTAGTGGGAGCAGCAGGCCTTAAGGTGCACAGCACAAAGCATTTGAGGCCGGCAGCAGCTGGAATGGCAGGTTGTACCCCTTCAAATGCAAAGCAGGTTCACTAGTGGATGAGTACACAGATAACCATTCAGATATGCTATTCACTCCCGCCAATCTGTGTAATGAAAATGGCCTGACTGACCCAGAAGACCCTTGTTTTGCTGTGACTTGGCCCCGTGACTGTCTGCCGGTGGCTCCGTGCCGGTTCTTACTGTGTCCACCCCTCTGTCTCCAGCTCTCCATGCTCTTCACCGAGGAGTGTGACAAGGTGCGGGACCTGATGCACGTTCACTCCTTCAGCTACGACTTCCACCTGCGAGTGGTTCACCAGTACCTGGTCGGCTGCCACATGACGTTGCGCCAAGGCTACCAGCTCACCGACTTCCTGGACGACTTCATCTCCCATCATCCAGACATTCCCAAGTTTGGCCGCAATCACGTCTTCCAAGGTGACTCGGCTTTAAATAACACATTTAAATTCACCCTGCAACTTCCTTTGGGTCATCTAGAATCACCCCACGTAGGTAGATCCACTTACAATTAGCGCTTGAAAGCTGTATGAATCTATAGGAATGCCTTGTGATTAACTCACAGGGGATCAAGAGTAGAGCGCTAGCAAACTCTGCTGTGAGTTACTCTGTCTTGGATTAGCCTTAAGTGGTGCAACATATATGCAAATTGCCTTCACAATGCATTTTAATCTACTGTAAGCCTCAGGCTTTTACTCCATCTGTCAGGATCCCAGTCTTGTTATAATAATTATATTGCATCTGTGACTACTGTATCTTGCTGATTCTTCAAGTGACATTTAGTTTGCTACTTGACTTTTAAAAACAGAATATAAATGGCAGTGACGGATCTCTATCTATCTAAATGTTATTTAAAAAGTGTATTCATGAGATTGAACAATAAACTTCACAAAGACATGGCTCAGCACACAACTAGACCAGTCAACAACCGTTAGGCCATTCATCACCAAACCAGGATATTTCCCACAACCACTCTATAATTCAGAAATTGTTTGACCAATTATTACAAAATTTGCAGGATATGTTTCATGATGATGTTGAACCACGTGTGAACCACTATTTTGAAATCGCTCAATAGGGGGCACCCCCCATTGTAAATGTTGTGCATGTGTCCAGTGCAACTTTGACCATAAATCAATCAAAGGCTGTCCAAACATAACCGAACTTGCTGGATATTTTTAATTATGCTGTTGAAACATGTCCCGAAATGCCAAGATATGCTGGAGGGCTGCTAGGATGTGCAAAAAGTGACAGACTCTGCCTTCTTTAGACAGTTAAACAAGCGCAGGTCATTTTGTGATGCCCGACACTTGCTGGCAGCCGGCTTTAATTTTGGCTATTGAGCTGCTTCTGTTTGTTGAGCGATTGAGGTATTGAACCCAGAATGGCTATTTGCAGTTATATAATACTTTAGTATTTGCCTCAACGTGTGAGTCTGAGTGGAGGTATGACTCTGCACGTCTCTCAAGTTCTCCCCACAGCTCACTGCTTCACAGCAGTTTTACTGCCACAGGAAAAAGAAATGAGTTTAACCCAAACTGCTTTTACTGTTTTCCTCCTCATGACGTGTTCATGTGTCAGTCTGTCTTAGCCGGAGATCTTTCCCAATCATTGGAGAGCCAATAAAGATTTCCTTGAAGTGAATCCTGATTGTCTTCATGAGTCTCTGGTCTCTGTGTTCATCAGGGAGCTTCTCCATCTCCACGGGGATGATAACGGCTCATCAGCTCTACAACTACATCACTGACCACGCCAGCACCTACGGCATGAAGCCGCTCCGCATGTCCAAGGCTGCTGTTGCCACCGACAACAAGAAAGGGACGCCTGACCTGCACGAGTATGCACTGGTGGCTCTGTGGAACAGGTAGGCATGCTTCAGATCCCAGTGTGACGAGACATGCAGAGCTTCACTTCAACCTCCTCCATCTCCTCTTCCTCCTCGCTTTAGTTCGGGTTCCTACAAGGATCTGGAGGGCCTGCACCACCATGATGACTTTGACGTGTCCCTGGTGGTGTGCCACAACGCTGCTCCCTTTGAGGAGCAGTCTGATGGGGAGAGGCATCTGTTAAGGTAAAGAGGAGATACGAAAAGCTTTCTTTGGGTGTGAGCCCGAAAAAGCAAAAGGATATTAAGGGACTACTTGGTTGGTTAGTTTACCGAAACTGTATATATTAACCCTTTTAGTACTGTAATGACAGTCTGCCTGGTACTTTTTAATCTTATTTATCGATAAATATGTGAAAAAAATTCCTTTTGGCAAAATTATTTTTGCTCTCTTTTTCATGGGAAATTAAACTTTAAAAAATCTGGCAAGTATTAATCATTATTATGTTATAATGGCTTAAAACTGTGTGTAAAAACTAAAAAGTAAAGAAACATATTTTAATTTCTCTTCTAAACAATTGGAAATAAATCTGAGCAAAGCTTTTGAGGTTACAGAAATTTAAATTTAACTCAAACAGTTTTGATTGCATAAAGCATTCAGTGTCCATGTTCTATGCTTTTGTGTCCATGTCCAGGCGTTTTAGAGATTTGTTTATCTCTCTGAAGCAGTTCCTGTCCAGCTGACGGCAAAATACATGTTTGCACAACTCACTCATCTAGAGAGGTTTTTAAATGAAGCTTGTACACTGTTTCCTCCTCAGAATGGCCTCCTGTCTGTTCTTTTCCCACAGTCCTTTGTGTTTGTGGGGACAGGAAAGTGGCCTTTAGTAGGGGGTTTAGGTGCCGTTTTTCTTTTTACCTTTACCGCTCGGCAAAGTGTCGGCAATGGAAAGCAACACTTCTTGGCTTTCAGAATCTGTTGGAATTACGTCGATTGCGCAAATATTCGCAAAGTTATGGTTAAATTAGTTTTGCTTCCAGTCTGCATGTTACTTTCTGTCGGCGCCGACGGCTCCGTGCTTGAAGGGTTAATTGATGAATTTAAATAATCACATTGAAATGAATGGCTCCATATGCAGGTTGCGGTTCTACGTGATCATGACCAGCCAGAGGGAGCTCTTCCCCCGCCTCACAGCTGACATGCGGCGCTTCAAGAAGCTCCCTCAGATCCACCGGGACCCCGGGGAGCCGAGTGGCCGGCTCCCCCCGGACCGGGCCGAGGCCGGCGGGTTGCGCGGTGCCGAGCAGGACCTCTGGGAGGAAACGCCGTCCGAAGCCTCAGCCTCCATGGCCCCGAGCGACGGCAATGAGTTCTACCCTCTGGCGGGGGGCGGGCGGGAGACCCAGGGGCCCCTGTTCCCCCTGCTGAACAACGAGGTGGGCTCGGCCCGCAGACAGATCCAGGCCAGCGTGGAGCAGGCCATGGGTCACTGCCGCAGGGACAACCTGTGGAGGAGGCTGTTCCACGGGGAGCACCTGGCCCTGGACAAGCTGAAGCTCACCAAGCTGTCGTTCAGCGAGCTGGAGGAGCTGCTGGAGGCCGTGCAGAGCCGCTCGGTGGGCGAGATCGACCCCCAGCTGGTGAGACCTTCCAATGACCAGCACCGTGACAGGCCTGGTCCATTCAGTCGGGTTTAACAACCTGGATCTTAATTACAGTCCGGTCATCATTCCTCTTGATTATAAAACAGAGTTTATGGTTCAGACCTGGGAACTTGGTGACGGCGCTTGATCACAAATCTCTGAATCTTTGTAACTTGGCACAAATAGTTTTTATAGAATTTAACTGGAATTGCTTTAGAAATCTTCATTTGAGTAAATATTTTGCAGCCAAATCTCATTGTTTACAGGTTATCAAACCCTTGTTTCTTTCCAGGCCTCGCACAAAATCAATGAAGTAGTCTATGAATATGAGATATGAGTTAATTATCCCACCTTGTTGAATTATTACTTTTTTGACGGTTACACCTACGGTCTATGATCAAAGCTCTGGTTTCCTTTAGTTTAATAGAATAATGCATAATTCTGGTGGTTGGCGTCACTGCAGGACTGCTTCCTGACCATGAGTCCAGCCTGGTACCAGAGCCTGGTCAAGGTCCTGCTGAACCGCTTCCCTCAGAGCTGCAGACACTTTGACGACAACGGCATCCAGTACCTGGTGAGGATACGCTCCAGTTCAGCTTTATAAAATCAGCAGCTTCTTAAGGTCATCTTCATAACCTCAGCATCTTCATAAGCTCAGCTTCATAAGCTCAGCTTCATAACTTCAACTTCATAAGCATGTGTGTGAGGTCACCTGAAGACTGAGAGCTCAGTGGTTGAATGTAAAATAGGACTTTGGAGGGATTATGTTTATCTTGAGGATAATTCTGGGATGCTTCAGAGTTTATTAAAATGAGTGCGCTGCAGATCAGCACAGCCTGACCTCTCACTGATCTTCTGAGATGTAACTTTGAAAACATGCAACTAGTTTGTGTGCAAAGAGGCAGCGCTGAGCTCTGCAGCTCTGAATCAAGTCTCCTCCATAGCAACACCCGCTGAGACTCATGGGTAGTGCAGTATTTTGTGCCAATCCCATCACTTCAATTTAGCTTCACTCCCACGACCTGCTTCAGAGCTCCTTCAGGTGACCTTTTTCTGATAAGTTTGTGCATCGTCAGTGTTTCTGTGTTGAGGAACATTAAGGTAAAAGACATTTTCATGTCAAAGGCTCTGCCCACGTTGCTCCATTTCTGTCAGCATTTTGTCATTTTGTGTTTTCACCAAAGAAAATGTCCTTTCTGTTTGACATGATGGTTTAATCCTTGTCAGTAGAAGGCTAAATGTCCATCTGATCTCTATGCACATCTGTCCTCTTCGATTCAGGCCGTTCTCAACCAGAAGTTCACCGACTGCTTTGTTTTGGTGTTTCTGGACGCCCAAGCAGGGAAGACGGTGAGTTCTCTCATTGATATGATGGACGTTGTTGTCCCGCTACAGTAGTGCATCCTCTCAGCTGTGGTTGTGGTCCGTGTCCCTCCTGCAGAGCCTCAAGGTGGTGTTCCGGGAGCCGCTGCCGACGCAGCAGCCGCCCGGCAGCAGTCCTCCTCCCCAGCTGGTGTCCATGTACCACCACCTGGAGTCTGTCATCAACACCGCCTGCTACAACCTCTGGACGGGTCTGTTGTGAGCACACCAGAGCTGGACTTACCTCAACTCATAGCCACGTGACCCCGACTGAAGTGTGGAACGGGAAGCAGCCGTCTATAGAGGTGTTGGGTTGTCTTCATGTGCCAGTAGCATGGAGCGAAGCCTCCGACAGGGCGGGTTGCGCCTGTGTTCATGTCAGTGCCAACGTCACCGACAGAAACCAGTCGGGAAAATATGACTCAAACTAAATGGCTCTGAACTGGTGCTCATAAACCCCCATGAGCGAGTTCAGTATCAGCCTTAATCCTTGTGATGTATTTGCTTTTAACTACACACCCAGTGTTTCCTGTGAATCAAGCCCATGCAGGATGGTGACACTGTGTGGCCAGCATGTTAGACGGGACAGGGGCTGGGATTGGATAGCATCTCACTCCTCTCACTTCTCTTCTGTACAAGACTCCGGTCACGTGAGTCGCAGAGTGCCAAACCGTGGTAACACTATCGCTCAGAGTCCATTCAGACCATAATACCACTACTTTAGCAGCAAAAAGGGGCAGACGAAGGCTGGTTGTCCCACGCTTTTACTCTCTGAATCACATTACCACAATTTCACAAGCGTGTCAGAACTACAGTGGTCTGCAGGGGTCGTAAAACCTGAAAGTCTCTAGAGCCGTGTTTGGTTTGTCCGCTCTGGGCTCCTGTAGAAACATGGCGGTGCAACATGGAGGACTCCCTATCTAGACAAGGACTCATTATAAGCTAATGAATACACAACTGTTGTTAGTTTCAGGTGATTATACACTCATGAAAACATAGTGATGAATATTATATTTCTACCAATAGATCATGTACAGTGCTAGACACTGGCCCTTTAAGTTATATTTATGACCAGATGGAAAATGTGAAAATTTCCAGTGTCAGCCAATGATGCGCCACTCTGATCTGCCTCACAGAAGATACACCTTTACACCCTGCAGGTTCAGTGTGCAGCTGCAGCATGAGCTCACAGTGCAGCTGGAGTTTAGTGCCTCGAAAGTATTTGGGCAACTTATTGTTTCTCTCCATACTGTGTCATTTTTTAAATGCACATGTGGAGTGCAAACCGCCTATAGTGAAGTTTATTGAGCCGAGCTAACTTCAGAAGAACTGGATTCTCATGTGTAATATAGAAAAAGTCTAAAGTCTGGAGTAAAAGCATCAGCGCTGCTGTGAACACGACACATTAGAACCTGCAGCTTTGACCTTCACAGAACAGATCTCTGAGCGGTGTGGAGCTCACACTGGACATTGGCACACAATCCACATATGGTTTTGTCCATTAATTCAGCTGAAGCTGCACCCTGAAGGGGATTTCTCCTGTTTAGTCATTTGCCACGTTTGAAATCCACATTTTCCACTTGTAGGAGTTAGGTTTGGACCTGCAACAGAGGGTCTATGGTGTCTGGACCCGGGCACCCTGCCGGGTCCTAAGGGACAAAGTCCATCTGAAGACTTTAAGCACATAACCTTTTACTGATTAGCTTTGACGTTCCCAAAGTTGTCCTGGTGACTTGACTGTGAGGGAACCCTTTGCGTTGGTTGCCGGTAGCGTTGTGCTTATCTTTGGCAGAGAAGCACCTTAAATCTATGTGAGCATTTTAGATTCACAGATTCTTCAAGTCGCGTCGTTTAACCCGACAGTGAACTCTTGTGCACATGTTTCCCTCCCCAGCGTCGTTCCCTCCCTCCATCGTGTGCCTTCTGATCGCTTCATGCCACAGCAGTGTTCAATGTGAGTGAGACAGCTGGGACGGCTTAATGTTCCAAACCTCTTCCCCCACCTGAACGCCACGGCCATACCTGGTACCCTGAAGTGCCTTTCTCTCTTTATTTTTTAAATCCCCAAACCTCTCAAGTGACGCTGTCGTAACGAGCTCCGCATAAAGATCCCTGTGAAAGTGGAGCAAAGACTTCGGTCTGAAGGTTAAACACTGGATGTGCAGAACTGTAACAAGTTAGTTCTCAACATTTTGACTCTGTAATATAAACACTGCACTGTATAATGTATATTATGTACATACAGAAGACTTTATACAGTATGTGAATGCTAAATAAAGCAGTAGGGTGAATGAGAATGATTGGAATGTTTATTTTTGAAACAGCGATCTGACTTTATAGTGAGGAACCGATTGAGTTCTTCTCACATCTGGAGAACCGCTCATCTGATCTCCTTCACATTTGGCGGAGGTTTTGCTGGAGATCTCACGGAGCGCTTTGCAGAATTTTGTGCGATCCGGACAGGCGAGGCAGAGGGGCGGAGCTTAAAATGACTCCTTGACTGCGGCTCACTTTTGATGCTGGGATGTTGAGGTTACAACACCTTAAAGGACTTAAACAGTCAACTGTCAGCACTGCAGGCTGTTACACAACTATGATCCTAGATTCTGATGGCATACACCCCGTCCTACACTGAATATAAACTGATATGTAACTGACACAAATGGTTGTTAACAGAAATATGACATGATGGTGCTGATTGAATAATCAACTAAACAGTTATAGTCAGGATGTCCTAAGATGATCTAGGAGCTTTGTAAAGGACACAGCCATGAGGTTAGGACTCGCTTGAATAACAGGAAGAATTTCTAAAATGATCACAATTTATTTTTCACAGTGATCCATGATGAAGTTTTATTGCTACACTTAAAACAAATATGCATCGATAGAGAGAAGGAATCACTGGTCATTTAATGATGTCACTTAAACAGTAAAATATTAAGTGCACACTACATCAATGTGTAGTAGATTGACAATCTCCTGCATGTAAGGCACAAGAAACCGCTCAACGCTTCTCCTGTTGGAAGACGTGAACACGTGGCAGACGCCTGCTCATCTGTCCTTCATCCAGCCCAGACCCTCCTGTGTGGAGCCTAAAGGTGACGGAGGTCACTCATTATACACATGTTTATTTGTGTTCCATAATATATTATAAGAAGAGCACTCACCCAGTGGCTTGTATTCACAGCCGATGTATCCCTGGTAGTGGAGGGCTTCCAGTGTGGTGAACAGGTAGCTGTAGTTGAGCTCACCAGCACTATCAGGCTCATTCCTGCCTGGAACCTGAGCAATCTGCACATGACCTGAGGAAGAGTCCATCTGTATGAGCTCCAGAGGCTTCAGTGAGCCTGCTCCCTGCTTCACATCCTCATAGCACATTGATCCTGAGTAGCTGAAGAGGATCACGCAGTTGAG
Source organism: Clinocottus analis (assembly GCF_023055335.1). Taxonomy (NCBI): domain Eukaryota; kingdom Metazoa; phylum Chordata; class Actinopteri; order Perciformes; family Cottidae; genus Clinocottus; species Clinocottus analis. The sequence continues at coordinate 1,104,334 of NW_027176031.1, read as the reverse complement.
TCCTTTCTTCCACATGTTTTAATGTAGAAAATCAAAACTTCACCAATTATGAGGAAAGAGTCTCTGATCCAAACTCCTGCATGTTGATTGTAGAATTATCTGAGTCCTAACCCCAACTACACAAGGTTGATTCCTAACCTCAACCATTTCTTGTGGGCCTTCTAGACACAACCCAAAAGCTAGAAGAAAGAGATGAGTGGTGTGTACGAGAGGATTGCAGTGGGTCAGGTCAGAAAAATGAACATTGTGATTGATGGTAGATGGGTTAATCCTCATGAATGCATGTCTCTCAATCATAGACATATATTTTATTTGGGTGGAGGATTTAAACTCACCATCCTTATAGAATAAGGCCCCTTTGAGTCCCTTGAAACTGTTTAGATTCTGGAACTTTGTGGAAGAGCTTTAAAGCTGCATTTAAACAGATTGTAACATTAACAACTGGGCAGATGATCCAAAGACTCCATCAGTCCCAGCCTCGTTCTATGGGCTTATAATATCAATAAAATAATTTGAGACCACTGACTGTAATGAAGTGTAAATATCAATACCAAGATATCTAAAGGTCAGCAGGATACGAGATGATGTGTTGGGGGATTAAAAAAGGAATTGAGATCAAACTGATAAGAAGCCTGGATAAAATGAGGTGACTGGTCACAAGGCTGAAGGGTACAAGTCACATTTTATCCCGCATCCTACTCACCAATGATGGGTAAATACTTGTGTATGTTCTGTGTCAGGTTTCCATCCATTATTTGCCAGTGAAAGACATCCTGAAACAGTTCACACGTGTTTAGGAGAGTGTTTCATATCTTGTTTCATTCCTTTTATTGTAAAGAGCACCCACCATTTGCAGCTTGAGGTTTGGCTTTCCAACCTTCTCCAGGATCGCAGCGGCTACAAACACAAAGAGGAGGATGAGCCGAGTTTACTTTGAGCTTGAATTACAGAATGTGCTGTGCACTCGCATCCGAATATGTTAATGAGCAAAATGACTTGATACTGGCCAGCTTCCCATGTCGTATCAGAAATATGACAAAGGACATTTTCCTCATTCACACACTCACACAGCTCGAGAGCAGCTCAACGCCGTGACTAGATGTGACACGACGGGCAAAGAAGACGCTTTGGTTGCATTTTGCTGACGGTGTCTCACCCTGATGAGGAGAGTCCAGGAAGTACCTGGGATCTGTTATCCTCGTGTTGATTGGCTCAATCAAACCTGTGATTCCTTCCTGCGAGGAGACATTTCCCAGCATTCACATCACCATAGGAACCATTCATTGAGGGTGCTGTGATGTTACCTGATCTCATTTAAATGATATGACACATAGTATGCCTGCAGCAATATGAATACCACAATATCTATGCCCAAGACAACCAAAAACACAGGAGGATACCAGTCACTTCCTCTCTCCACTTTGTTCAATAAAAACATAATGTTAGTTGTTACGCTAAAAGCCAGAGGACCGACCTTTGCTGAGTGGTCCGTGGTGTCTGAGGTTATTTCACAAGCGGTGTGACATAGGATCAAACAACACAACCGTGAACCAACTAAAAGCAAACCAGAGAGCAGAACCTGTCCTCTTGGCCCATATCTGGCAACCCACACTGCAGCCGGACTCCAGCTCCAAGCTCAATTTTTATTGGACAGATTTTTATGGATATACTTTGAATCATATTTCAATACTTCTCTTTGTCTGAATCTTACACATATATTCTATTTTCTCTTTGCGGTCGGTATCTTTCTGCAGAGTTCAACCTGCTAGGAGGAGTTGTTGTTGTGTTGGACAGAAGAGGTCACCGACCTTTGAGAAGATCTCAGCGGCATAGTTTAGGTTCTGCACAAAGATGGCCTCCATCTCCTTGGCAACCGCAGCTCTGTTCGAGCCCAGGGGAACCCTTCCTGCCATCAGGTGGATCCTGACCAATCCATAAGAATTATGTTATTCATCAATTATTAACTGTTCCGAATGGACTCTCACCTTCAGACTGATTCCTCGTCACAAAACACAACTGCCCTGAAAACAGTAACTGTCTCAGCAGCAGTACAACATTAGAATCATTTCAAGGCGCATTATTAGAATTTAAGTAATTAGCTTTTCTAAACCTCACCTGAGAGACACTTCTACACCTTGACAGAGCCAAAAGCAAGCCGTGCGGGGAAAGTATCTAAGGCCGGACCGCCTGGAGGTTCAGGTCTAAGGGAAGGCTGCATTGACGGTTCCCAAGAGCCGACTGGCTCCAAGAAGTCTGGAACAACCAGGACTCTGAGAGCGGGTAGCTCGGGGGAGCAGCGCTTCAGTAAAGACTCTCAGACTAAGAGAAACTGCAGCGCATCATCCGCTCTACTGAGAGGGTGATTGGCTGCAATCTGCCGTCCCTCCAGGACTTGTGCGCTTCCAGAACTCTGAAGCGGGCAACGATGATTGTGGCTGACCCCTCTCACCCTGGACATAACCTCTTTGAGCCCCTTCCCTCTGGCAGGAGGCTGAGGTCCATCAGGACCAAGACCACCCGCCACACAAACAGTTTTTACCCAGCAGCAGTTGGGCTCATCAACAGAGCCCGGGTCCCCCACTGACTGACTCTGTCTCCCCCTGGACCTTCCCTTCTCTCGCCTGCACATCTCTCCACACCGCACATTTAAAGTCACTCGCCACTTCACCTTCACCTGTCACTTTCAAAAAATAAATAACCTCATTCCGTGCACTTTGCCTATGTTGTTGAAATGTGCTCTTTCCTGATGCACAAGCTCATGTGTTCCACTTCACTGACCGGTTAACACAGCATCTCCTCCTCGCCGCTGTAGAGTGCCGAGGAAGAGATGCTGTTTTTTTTGTGTTTTTTTTTTAAACTTTTTTGTATAATCTTATATTAATCCCACAGTGGATACATTATTCTCTGCATTTGACCATCCTTAGTAACATAGGAGCAGTGTGCTGCTGTGAAGCACTGGGGCTTTAGGGTCTAAGGCCTTCCTCACCTTTTGCAGTCCAGAGCTTTGGCATACTTCAGAGCCAGATCCAGACCCTGTCTGAACTCTGCCTCCCTTCCAGGAACAGCTCCAAGACCCAGATCCCCTCTTTTGACATCTCCTGCAACACATGCATCCTTTAATACTTCATCATCATTATGATGTGTGTTTGCGTGTGCTGGTGCTGCAGGTGCGGTACCAGGCGGGGTGTTGATGAGGACCAGCTCCAGCCCTGTGGCCTTCCTGGCTCTCTGAAGCTCGGCCACGTCGGCCTCGTAGAGCCAGGCGGCCTCCACGGCCCGGAAGCCCGCCGCAGCGGCCGCGTACATCCTCTGGCTGAAGTCCGGCAGCTCCGTGAACAGCCAGGAGATGTTGGCGCAGAACTTGAGCGGCGCCATGACGGTTACCCGAGGACAACGACCCGAGGACAACGACCCGGGGTGCAGCCGGAACCTTCAGCCGACAGCAGCCGGGCTACACGGGCCGCGTTAAAGGAGCTCTTTGTTTACACCGACTCGCCTTTTTTTGTGTATCGTTAGGTATGTTAATATGCATATATTCCTCATGCAAATAGTTACAAAAAAGTATCAAGAGAAGTTTGTCAGCGTCTGACCGCGCACACGGAGACTTGTGTTATTGTCACATGACCGAAAGCAGCGTGCTTCCTGGTCTGTGCAGTACGCATGCGCGGAAAGAAAGAAAGAAGAGGCAAACTTCTCCCATCTTTTTTTTCTTTTTTTTTCATTGCACATATACAATTTCATAAATTGACAATAGCAAACAGCAACATACATTGACATACAGTTAGAGGGAAAAAGACATACAATAAAAATACAAAAGAGGACACTAAGGAGCGATTGTGTAATTTCTAACATACATCACTGACAACGTTGCTTTACAGTTCTCATGGACGGTTACAGCCTTTCAGAGTTTTGTATAGATATTTCCAACTCTTTGTGAACCATACATTAAGGGGTTTGTTGTTTTGCTCAAGGACATTTCAACATGCAAACTGTTGGAGGCCAGGGATGGAACCAGCATGAGTTGTAGAGAATTATAACTCATGAGTAACTGTGGTATCTCTCGCATGTTTATTGGAAGTCTTGACATTCAAAATAAACCATGCACTGTATCAGAAATGAATTGTACAAATGTTTTAATTTCTGCACCAACGTTCTTCTGGTGTTGACTTTTTCGTGCAAGCTTAGTGATGGAGCTTTAAAGTTACTTTTATTTTCTATTGGTCTTAGTGGCTCCGGTGGACAGAAGTATTAGTGTTATACAGCGCCAGAGTCCCTTTAGGAAACCTCTCATTTTTCAGGGTCTGAGGCTCTGCTGCCGGCAGGAGGAAGACTCTGCTGCCGGCTGCTGAGCGCGCCTCCTCCCGCTGGAGCTTCTGACGTAATGTGGAAGCCTGCTTGTGAAGCTGGATCTGGGTCAGTCCGGTAACTTTCAACACAAGCACTGTGTTGCTAATACGCTCATTCCTACTATGACACGTTCTCTGGGTCAGGGAGTATTTCACGTCCTTAGTTTCAGGCATGTTATAAATTACACAAACGCTCCTTAGTGTCCTCTTTTGTATAAGTTACCGTGTGGGGGTGTTTGTGTGTGTGTGTACGCGTGTGTGTGCGTGCGTGTGTGCGTGCACGCTCACACTCCCACCTGTTGGTAATGAGGCTGCGAGCAGACCAGACGACACGATTCCTTGGCCTGGGCAGGGAATTGAAAAGCAGCCCCGTGGCCCTCATACGTCCACACACTAACAAGCCCACAATGAGTCGGCAGACCAGACAGGACATTGTATTGATTTCTCTTTTTCATGCTCATGTTTGTACTGACAGCTTCTAAATGCTGATGGATGTCTCAGCTACAGCAGGAGGAAATGAGGTCAGAGGTCATATGAAAGGAAACGCTGTTCTGTGTTTGAGGTGAGCCTTTTCTTCTCTGTGATATTACTGTGTTCTACCAGTGGCGGCCCGTCAGGGCCTTCTAAGCCTTCTCCGGTGGTCGAAACTAAATCACAAAGTCATGGCTATTATCTGAATCAGTTTAATGGCCATGAACATTCTCATATACATGGAATTTGACGCCGGATTCTGCGCTTCGTACTTCTTCTTTTTATAATTCATATTATAGCTATTTTATAATGTAATTGTTTATCACAAATACACTACATGTATTATAATTATTTTTCCCTATTAGCTTATTTTCTCATTGCACAGCTGCCTTCATCTGTTCAACAAAGGGTGAGATATGTGCGAATATTGGATATTTTATTGGAATTGGATTTATATATCCAATTAAATCCAATGTAACTACTATATTGCATGCTTTTATTTTAAAGTAATGTTATCAGGACAATATAACAGGTCCCTCTTGAGCAACAGCAAGTTAACATGCATACATATAGTATATAAATCTGTTTTCTTTTTCTGAACAGGTACCAGAAGAAACATTTGTATTTTCAACAGTGTGTTCAGTAGTAAGGGTCCCTGTTAGGGACAAGCCACTCCTTCTTTTGTCCATGTTCAGTCTGTTGCTTACTTTAAAGATGTACGTTAAAGACCAGCAATTGATTATTTTATACAAAAGCAATAAATGCTTTTCATGTTTTCAGTTCAGTTTTTTTTCCTCAGTGAGAAAAGTCCAGTCTGTGTTGGCTTGAACAAGTGCACTGAACATCTTGTGATGTGTGAAACCTTCTCTTCTTTGATAGAAGAGTAAAGATCCAGAAGTGTTACTGTCTTAAAGTGCTGTGCCATAGTAGATCAGACCGCGAGGTCAGGTGCTTTGCGCATGCGCGATTATGGTTCAATCTGAACCTGCTGAGCCTGCAGCGCGAGCCTGCCGGTGGGCCGACCGCCTGTGAGAGCTTAGTGAGGCGAAGCGGCTCGTGGCTGAACCGCTGCACTCTAAGAACAGAAACTATATGACAATATGTGCTTTCACGTCACGCTCAAGTCGGCAAGTCGTCAACACTTCCTGTCACTGAGCTCTGATCATGTGACTTTGTGAACAACCAATTGGTGTTTAATCAACAGGAGAGCGAGTAACGTTAGCAGCACCGCTAACGGCTAACACATGGAGGTTATGTTCAGTTATACTGTATTATGATGCGTTCAGGCTCTGTTCAGTGAAAATGAGTAAATTATAACGTTATCACAGTGTGTTCAAATGTAATAGTGAGATGTAGTGTTGTGAGAAACTTGACTGAATCTAGTTGTTTGATGGATATGTTAAATGTATATTACAGATGAATTATGACCTATACATAAACTCTATACATAAAGGATAACCTTTAGAATTGTCGATGGTTTATAGACTTGAAGACATTGAAAGGATTTTTGGGAAGGTGGCAAAAAAGTTGTATCATCAAACAGGAAAAGAGTCTATATCTGTTAATATAAACGTCAATAATTAGTAATTAGTATTTTGTTGCAAAAAAACATTATTTGTGATCTAAAAGTTATATGTTTCCCCTTTTTTGTGCTGATGTGACCTGTGACTTGATGCCTGATACAATCCAAACCCTGAGGTTTATGATGTAAATTGCACCACTATATGCTTATTTGTGTTCACACATCATTGTAGCTATAATACTTAATCAAACCTTAACCACAGGACTCTCAGATCATAGAACCCATTTATTTTTCCAACATCATGCGTACGTTTAGAGGGCTTTGTCCACGAGATGCACCCTGCTGCTGGACAGACGCTGTGTTATGTCCTTCCATTTGGAGGACTTGTATCTACAGCACACACACAGGGATTTTAGCATTTACAGCTAATAATTCTTGTAACCCATCCAAATATTCTGTGTGGTAATATTTGGCCTACAGCTGAGCGTGACATCACAGACAAATTCCCATTTGAAATGTGCTGCTGAAGCGTCAGATAGGTGAGCGGGTTCCAGGCTGCCACTCGCCTTCACAGGTGTCCAGAGTCACTGCAGGCTTCATTATCTCTGAGCAAACAGCCCTGCTGACTTAGTCTAATATATGCAAACGCTAGCACGGTGGCACCCCTGACAACAGCTGATAATGGCGGTTCAGCTTGGTTGTGTCATTTACACAGGCCCCCTCTGGCTGTGGAAGAGCCCGTACGCTTACCGCACTTCATGGCAGATATGCTACAGTAAAAATAAACTAAAAACAGTCGTCCCCACTGAGAGGCTTGTGTTGACGTCAAAGATTAATTTATTCACAGGAGCAACCGTGCAAACCACACGTTTGGCCACAGACCTGATCCGCCTCGATTTACAGCAGTCTGACAAGCAAAGAGCAAGAAGTAGTCCAGCGTCCACATCCTGCAGTCGCAGGTGCATGAAAAGGGCTGCAACTATTATTTCTCTTGTGATTTTGGCGGCCCCTCGAGACAGAAGTGCTCGTGCTTTCAGGGTCCCTCTTATTCTACTGCAGCAGGGTCTGACGGTCCGCCCCGCTCAGGCCCGGTCCTGGTTCTCCTGTGTCCCCAGCAATCCGGCCTAGTCTCTCCAGCAGCGTGGTGTCGGTGTGGGCTGCTGGAGTCTGAGTTGAAGGGATTTTGGTGCACCTGCATGCTTTTGTCTGATTTTGTGCAAAAGCCAGCATTACCAATGACAAGCATAAAAAATAATTATATAGAAATAACCAATCGGGTCTCCTTTATTATGTGCTTCTCCATTGCTGTTCAGAACAGCTGTCTGGAGCTGGAAACCAGACTGGATCAAAACATGTGTATAGTAGATCCGCCTTAAACTAAAACAATGAGCTGAAAGAAGCAACTCGGCTCTGCAGAGCTGAGCGTACCTGCACTATTGCTGGTTCACGTTGTCGGCCTGTTAGACTATCAGGCGTTGAATATTGGAGCGTGATGGTTTCCAGCCACCATTCACATTCATGTTTTGCTTCTTGGCATAAATAGTCCTTTGCTGATTTGTCGTTAAGAAGTTGGCTGCAGATCTTTAGCTAAAAGTGGTAAAGTGACTGATTTAGTAAATGACACAGAAAGCACGGAGCCCAACCACCATGTTGGTGCGCCATCGTTAATCTGCAGTGAAGGGAGGGAGGCCTGGGAACCAGAACCAGATCTGTTCAGGGCAGCCTGTCACACCAGGGAAGCAGCAGCCTGTCAGACTTTATGGAGGGCAAGACGTCCTTGTTGATTATGCTTTGCTCATATCAACAATGAAGGGCGTAGTGTAACATAAAGGAATGCTTTGTCTGTTTTTATCTTGTGCTCACACAGCAGTATTCTGCTGTTGATAAAGAAAAACGTGGTGTTGAAATATAATTTGGGGAGTTTCCTAAAGCTGCACCCGGCCTTTTTTTGTCTGGCAAATCCCTGGAAAACAGCAGTTCAAGGAAGTTAATATCAAATAAAGCCAACCTGAGATTTAAACTTCCTGACGAGGCGGTGAGCGCCTCTGGAGGCTCAGCGCCGCACAACCAGGAGGATTAGCATTCCGCCACACAGTGCGACAGACACACAGTGTCTGTCGCACTGCCAGAGGGAAGACTCGCGCTTAATTTCCCAGGATGCACAGGAAGTGTCTGTGAGCGGCTCCTCGATGGCCTGGATCACACCAGATCTGAATCTAACAAGAACGCGATTGTTTTAGAGCGGACCTCTTGTTCGGATTGGAACATCTGTGTTCGCTTTTAGAAATAAGGTTTATTCCACTCATAAAAGAAATCTATATTTGTGTATTTGGAGTGCCCCAGGTGACAATCTGCTTTTCTGTTGCAAGAAGTGACTCAAAATGCTCTTGGGTTTGCATAGGACGGATCCAGGCGCATTGCTTTGGTGTTTGTTGTCCATGAGTTTCAGTTGACAGGTCAGTTTCCTTGTATACAGTGCAATAAGTGTAACAGGAAAGCGACAGGAGGATATTTGTGCTTCTACCAGAGATGTAAATTCTATCTGTAAAGGTTTGAATTGTCTTAATTGTTCTTATTTCCTACTTTGATGTGCTGTGGTCCTACAGACAAAGTGAACACTTCTAAAAGGCCAGCAACATGCATTAAAGATGCATGTAATAGTGTGATTGAGAATCTGCTCTGTCTCGTTAGCTTAGCTTCCTGCTATGTGTAACAGACGTTGTCATAAAGAAAAACAGCATTTAAAGCCGCACTTTTAGTAAAGTGGCATGAAAAGCTGCCTTTTTATATAAAATGGTAAAAAAAAAATTGATTTGTTTTTGTCAGAGCAAAGTTTAAAACATTTAACTGATTCATCGCATGATTTTTCTGCGATTAATGTCTAATAATCATTGTATTGCATTCATGGCGTGCATTTTATTTATTTATTTTTCATGTTTGATTGACCTCACACGGGCCGGCTAGGAGAGCCGTAAGATGCCCAGGTCTGAAGTTCGCCGTCTGGGAGAGCTTTCAAGTGCAGCACCTGTGTGCGGCAGCGATAAGCCCCTCCCACTGCAAAAAAAAATGCAGTTAACGCATGAGCACATAATTAACGCCATTAAGAATTGAGAAGTTAACGCGTTATCAACGCGTTAACTTGGCCAGCCCTAGTTTATGGGCAATTTCATCTTTCCATAAAGCAGAGCGGAGAGACACTTATGGGACGCTTCTGAAAGGCCTTGTTTGTGTCATAAAGCATAACTTATAGTCTGTCAGTGTTCACTCCGGTGCAGACACACCCAGTGGGTGTTATGCGGGGAAAAGCTTGCTAAATATACAAGTAAAGCTACTTATCTTATCTTGTTGATGGCATTGTTTTGTTGTTTATTTATCGTGCATTTATGCATTTGGGTCTGGGAGCTATAAATAACAGAATATGGATTATATTTTTGACCTGCACTGCCTGGTTGGACTGTTCTGGTCTGACTTGTGGGAGGTTGGCTGCCTTGCGATGCCACTACATATCCGGAGAATCATGTGTCCATCATGCAACGAGAAACATCAACCGGATCAGCCGACCTCACATCAACAGCTGGTGGATCTCCACCTTCATGGTCTGGACTTGAGTGACTGCTGACCCATCAAACCGCTCACACACAGTGATCCCTACAGTAGACTGCTGGCCCCAGGCCGTTTTCTTGTTCGTGTATGAGCTTTGAGGGCGTCACAGGGACACAGAGGAATAAAGAGGTTGTCATACTGTGTGTGTGAAAACAGAAATCCAGCTCATCCATTTAAACAACCTTTTATAACCCTAACCTTTTTTTTAAAGATGGCAGGAGGGGTCGTTTGAAAACATTGGGCCCAACTTTACTTGAAAGAAAGTTTTTCTCCTTAGTACAAAGAGAACCCTGTTGAGATCCTAGGACATCATTTGTGCCCATAAAATGAGGAGCTCTGCGGGGCCTGCACGGTGAGAGCTCTCTGTGTTCACGTCAGTGGGCTTCTTTACTTTCAAGTACATCTCTATTGTGGTGAATATGCAAGTGATTCCTTCTGGAAGTCATCGGCTCTCAGAAGGCTTCTTTCTCACGCAACTCTTGCAATATATGTACATTTTCCATCTTTCTCTCAACAACACCCTGTTACACTCAGTCCTTAGACGTACCTGCAGTACGACCACCTGCACGGTACAACGACCACCTGCAGTACAGCCAGCTGCACGGTCCAATGACAACCTGCGATTCGACCACTTCCTGGTACAACCACTTCCCCGGTCTGACCACCACCCTGGTACGAATACCTGCAGTACGACCACCTCCCTGATTCGACCACCTGCGGTATGGCCAACTGCTCTGTTCGACCACCTTAACGGTACAGCCACCTGCGGTACGGCCAACTGCCCGGTACGACCAAAAAGAAACCGTTATGACTCCGAGGGGCATTTGCTTTGCACAAAGGATTATGAAAGGAACACCCACAACCCTAGCATGCGTAATTAAAAAAGAAGAAGCATAATTTGGGAAATTGACAAAGGATATTTTAATTGCAAGTTCAAGAAGATGCCTAACTCAGAGCATGTGATCAGATCTCGTTAAGGGGACAGTTCACCCCAACATAAAAAAAGACGTTTTAACACTTGAGAGACATTGAGGCAGAGATGCAGTGAATCATCGCAGCAGGACGGACGCGTATGAGAACCGTCTGGTCGATGCAATGCTTACAGTTGTTATGTGATCTATGTCCAACGTTTGTATGTTCACTTCTGTTCGATTGTATAAAGAACTAACATCTAGTGCAACAACAACAACAATATTTTTGATAAACTTAACAACAACAGAATACCAAGAGAAATGTTTATGATACTACAGGAGGTGTCCTAGTATCAGAAAGCAATGGATAGGCTAAAGGTAAAATAACTTAAAGCTCAGCCATCAGCTGATCTACTATGTATTTCCAAAACTTTTTACAGTTCCTTCTCCCTGACTTGTCACTGTAAAACAATAACAACAGGTGTTAACTACATTATTGATGGCTGGGTTGAGACTGAGCGTCACGTTGACGTTTAAGTGACAGCGCCCTCTAGTAGCCCTATGAATGTTTTATTCTTCCATCTGGAGCTTGGGAGGAAATAGTGAAACGGATAATGTGGCAGTTAACTTTTTTCCTGTTTCCCTCATGCATTCAACAACAACATACACATAGACACATCTCACACACGCCAGAATACTAAGGTTCTCTTTATTCCCTATATTATTTTACACCATCTTAGCAAAGGAAACCAGCCATCCTGCAGAGGAACCTGGTTGCCCAGAAACAAGTTTAACTCACTTTTAAAAATAGTAAAAAAAACAAAAACACAATTAGCTTTCCCCTCAGCAGGCGTCTTGTGGGATGTGTGAAGAGCAGTTCAGAACAAGTTCTCTCTATGACGCTCGCTCTCTGCTCTAACAGCTGGAGCACAAAGAGAGAGACACCCTACGGTTGTACGCTTCAGCATATTGAAAGAATAGTTTTGTTATGGAATAGGAATATTTCGAGAAATTCTCTCACGTGTTTTTTTTACATCAATCTCATGTGTGTGTGTTTAGTAGACAGCTGGAGTCAGGAGTCACTTTGGAGTCACTTTGGAAATAATAATAAGAGCTCTGGCAATAATAATTCACTTAATGATTAGTTTATTCAGCAGAATATATATATATATATATATATATATATATATATATATATATATATATATATATATATATACATATATATATATATATATATATATATATATATATATACATATATATACACATACATATATATGTATACATATATATATATATATATATATATATATATATATATATATATTAGGGCTGGACGAAGTTGAAAAGAATCAACTGATTAACCGCGTCATTTTTCTGCGATTAATCGCATTATGCGCCAAATTCAATAATGAAGTAATAATGAAGACAAATTGAGTTTGTCTGCTGGCTACATGTCTTTCGAGGACATGACTTCAGACGACATGTCTTTTGAGCACATGACTTCAGAGGACATGTATTCAGCATTTTAGCAGAGAATATTGCTGAACTCACGGCTTCATAACATCTGTGGACACACCAATGGGTTGCGTCACCATGACTATGTCCTCTTCTCATATACAGGCTGTGGTGCCAGCACAGAGAGGAGTGGGCAGTTTGATGGAGACACACAGTAACACAGTCGGTGTGTGGAGGTTCGGGTGGTGCGTCGGTGGATGGAGCGTGACCAGCATCATCCTTTCTGACCGACAGGGTTTTGACCTGCAGGCCCACTGATTCATGCCATGCAGCTGAGCAGCATAGATGTCGAGGATTTACATATTTACAAAATATTAAATCGAAATTTGTGATGAACAGTGAAAAGTGTCCTGCGTTTCCACCTTGAAGCAATATTAGTGGGTATGACTGTTATCAAAGTGAGTCTTAAGGCTCAAGTCCCAAAATGTGGAGAACCAACAGCCTTCTCACAGGAGCTTTTCTACTCTGCAGCTCTGCACTGTTGTGTCTATCTTCTGGCAGATTATGGGTGAAAGGGTCACTGATAGCTGGAATACAGCGAGCTGCTCAAGTCACAAAAGTGTAATAGTTTGTAATGCTTGTTCGGCAGCGGACTTCATTCTATCCTGATAAGATGTGGGGAACCTGGTCGTATCTGGTAATTGCTTCTTCACTTCAAACCCAGCCTTTTCCGCAGGAAGCTATTGTTTACCGGGGACGTGTTCTTTTAGCTGTGTATGTTCTGAAAAAGCCCATAAACTCTAAAGTGCAGCACAGAATGGCTGGACGCAGCGGTGTGTTGCATAGTGAAGTTTGCCCACCAAACAGAGACAAAATAACCGAGGCATACAGCCTGTACCACATGGCTATTGCATTAAAGAACACTGTGTATAAAGTATACTGAGTAAAGCTCTTTTGCCACGTAAATTATTCCTTGATTGAATTTACCATCATTATCATTTACACAACCTGTCGCTCTATCTATTGACTGATTCAATGAATTGCCACAAGAAAATTATCCAGATTTGTGTCAGAACAGAAGAAATGTTGTCTCTCATCTCAGACACCTGCTTATGTGTCACCTGTTCGTGTGGAGAAAGCTAACTGCGTTCATCTCTGCGTTTCATGCGTTTTCATGCTCTCCAAAAGTGCAGGTTGACATCTGCACAAGTTAAGTCCGAACGACAGTCCAAAACCTAAATACATCCTGTTTACTACAGAGTAAGAAGAGAAGAAGCAGCACATACATTCATGGTCTTTACTGAATGAACGTCATGCTGTATTTAAGCAGACTTAAATTAGAGGTGCAGACCATGAACTCATGTTTACACAAAAGAATGCAAGTTAAAAGCACTTCAGCATTGGCTTCACTTTTCAGACCGGAGGTTGCATCTTGGGGGCTACTCCTGCTCTGTGATGGCGGGCACGGTCTGTGATAAGCAGTGGAGACGGTGTCATGAAGGCTTTACTGAAAAGGAGATTTCTGAGACTTTGACTACCAGCCATCCAGTGGAGGCGACCCTCTGCTGCAGCTCTGTCACTACTATTCCTTCTTTTCATAGTTTTGTCTACTTTACACTTTTGTAAATGTCAACATCTTTACGTAAGCTGTTTGCCTCGCTGCAACAGGTGTGGAGGCTGTTACAGTTTGTACATCTTATCTCCTCTATCTTTTGTGAGTTGGTGTTGGCAGGATGTATGAGAAATAAACTACAAAGTACTAAACCTGAAGAGAGAAAAGTCTTCCTGAGTGAACTGAGCTGTTCTCCTTCCAGCAGCTGTGAAACAGCATGTGCTCTGGTCATTAGAGGAGGAAGACAGGATGACATGCAGCAAAGGGCCCTGAGCAGACTGTATTCTTTTACACCTATTTGTTATTATTGACTACTCTCTGTAAGCCAGATTGCCCCTTTGGGACGTTAAACCTTTAAAGCTTTACTCTTTCTGCTCCGACCTCCAATAACAACAGTCTCGACCGGCACTGGGAAACACAAGCACCAGGAGCTGACCGGTCACAGTTCTTGTTGCCCGTAGCCTTGAAGTTTTTTAGGAGCTTCGTGGATACATGCATCCTCGGCCAGGTCTCTTGTCTTTGAATCTTGACTCTTGTGTGCAGCTGAAGCTGCTGTACATCCTCCTGGATCCGTAATTCATATTTACTATCCATCTATCATTCAGTCATCCTGATTGTCCACACTGTCATTTTACTATCTCTCCATTGCTGTCCCAAGGCTCAAAGGACTGAGGATCTCAATCGTGACACAGATGGTCAAGCTCCCTGTGGCGCATCCTGAAGACCACAAAGCCTGAGACAACTCCATCCGCTGTACTGATGAACAGGCAGGAGTTCAGGTGGACGGGTGCAACATGCACATCTATGGAATGAGCCGACATTGACACTTGTTTAGGGCTTTTGTAAGAAGAAATGCACAAAAAAGACTTCATGACATTATATGAACAGTTGAGGATGCTTTGATCATAGTTGTCATGCGTAGAAACAAATAAGGTTAAACATGTAAGAATGATTGTCTCTAAGGATGGGGTCGGCTCGTCTGACCACTGAAAACCTTTGCACGTCTCGGTCGGTAGAAAAAAAGGACGACCTCCTCCCGTGTGTTTTTTTATTTGCTTGGACTTTTCAAACAGAGCTTATAAATGAGCAGCAAGGGGACAAGAACACAACAGTGTGTCGTTGTTGTTTGTGTGGAAGAACTGAAGTAACATTTCCGCTGCGACCCCAGAGGGGGCTCCAGGGCCGAGTTGACAGAATGATCTCGAGCCAGTGAACTGTGTTGGGCATGCCATCTATTGGCACTGCCACTTCGCTTCTCAAGATGAAGTAAATAAGTGCATTGTGACGCCGCGGAGCCGCTCGGCACATTTGATGGCCCACACATCTCTGTGAGGCGCTCGTGTTCGGGCATGTTCATCAAACACTCGGCTGATTACTCTCACAACAGGCCTGCTTATGGGCAAGAGGAGGACATTCACTTTTAAAACAGGCGGCGTCTCCTTTCTCTTTGCATGTGAAATGAGATGAGCATCTAGCTGACGGCTCGACAGTCTGTTGGCTGTGTGCTGCATTTGCCTGAGGGCCAGCAGGGCCAGCAGGGCCAGCCTGCCCGGGCGCTGAAGCAAAATGAACACAGCCATAGTTGGTCCGCTGCCGTGCACAGCTGTAAATTACACGTGTCACCGCGTCCTCCAGCGGACCAAGGTGTCGCTGTCCGTGGCTTTATGGTTCAGCTGCAGCTTCCAGCAGGTGGGCCACCTCCGTCCATCAGCTGACCACCACACAGCAAGTGAATTTATGTCAAGTTATAAAGAAATACAGGATAACTGTACAGCGTCCATCCAGAATTGAATTACAATACGGCTTTTTGGCTGAGTTCAATTGCGTGTCGTGTCTGAATGCAATGACGGCACAAAGCCGTGCGAGACAAAAGCCTAAATATTAAAGGTCTCATCATAATCAAAATTGAGCTTCAAATGACTTTGAAGAAATTGAGTCTTGAGTTTTCCTTCAAGACTAAAACTGATCACATGGCGTTCTTCCTCTTGAAGAAGAGCAGTGGGTGTCTTCAAGCTTTTTAAATGATTTGATAAGAAATCTTTCCATCTATTTTCTGCTGCATATCCGGGGTTGCCAGCCAGCTGAGGAAGATAATCCAAACGTTTCTCTGCCCAACAGATTTAATTCAATTCAATTCAGTTTATATTATACAGCCTAAAATCACAAATACCAAATTATCCTCAGAGGGCTTTACAATCTGTACACATAACATCCCTGTCCCAGGACCTCACAGGAAAAACTCCACAAATAAAGATAATAAAAACCCTTTCACAAGAAAAAAAAAGGGAAGAAACCTTCAGGAGAGCAACAGATAAAACATGAATAATAAAATTATTCATGTAATGAGTAGTAGGCATGACCACGATCCAAAAGGAATGAGAGAGGAGGGGCATCAGCAGGGCCATGGCAGGGAGCAGGACCGTTTCCAGACAGCTACAATCCATCATTTAAGCTACCACTATTGATTAGTGCTAAACTGTTCAATCTTTCTCTCCCAGAAGACCTGCTGTCCCAAAGCCTAGTTTTACAAGACTTACTTCCAGATTCTTGTTACTCTCTCCATCACGTACCCCGGGTTCTGTGAGTGGCACTATGTTGCCACTGCTTATGCTTTTCTCCCACAATTTTATTGTAGAAGAAGAAAAAGTCCACCAAGCTTGGAGTCCGTGCTACGTGCTTGTGTTTTCACTTGTTTCATTTGGCTTGCTAGTCGTTAATTTGACTAATCTCAATTTACTTTAGTGGCGACCTGTTGTTTTTGTTATTAGCAGCAGGTTGCCAGTAACTAATTCGTAACTGGTTTTAGTCCCTGCTTTCTTACTAAGCAGTCGCTTTTCCTGCTTTGCTCTCGCCTCGGTTTCTGCTAATACCTTCTGATATTCTTCTTTGAGAATCTTTCAGCAGCAGTTCCCGGACACTTGAAAATCACTGGGACACTATTTCTCTGTAGACTTAGCTGACTATTGCCCTAATTCTGCTGGTTTAAAGATACGTTGCTATAGGCTACTTAGCAGCTAAGCTAAAGCGAAGGAGCATCAAGACCCTTTCCATGGACAGCTACTACAAACTCCTGCAGAAGATTGCAGTTTCGGAAACAAAAATCTACCGTCTAAAAGTAGTGGACTCAAAATCCTATACAAACGCAAGCATGTTTTTAACCAAGATAACAGCTGTTCTTATTGAATCAACACCTCCCAACTTTAGTTTCATGAGTGAAACAAGAGAACTGCTGTCTCTTATTTGTATTGATTTTGTTGTCATTGTTGCTGATTTTAATATCCATGTTGATAATCCCCAGGACAGAGGGTCTATAGAGCTATGTGGTGTCCTTGATGTCTATGATCTGACTCAGCATGTAACAGGTCCCACCCACAACAAGAGACACACTCTAGACCTAATCCTCACCAAGGGCAGTTAGTCATGCGAATATATTCCTACACATTTTCCGTTTAGAAACTCCCTACCTTTCTGTGCAAAAATGTCAAGCATTTTTTGTAGATATCCTTCCGACTCCGCAGCGGACGCTGTGACACGACTACAGTGCTTTTGCCGGGTATATTGGCTTGCAGTGGCCCCCTTCCCTATGTTGGAGATGTTGGACAATTGTTTGCATGTAGTTTTGCTCTTTGTATTCCTTCACTAACACAACCTTATAGGATCATCAAGCTGGTCCTCGTAAAACTTGTATTTACCCAATATGATTGCCACACTTCAGAAATATTTAGCTTTTTCTGTTACCAGCATCAAGTTGCCAGTTACTCAGTCAGCTATTCTCCTCTCACATCAGTAACTTCCTGCTGTTTTCATTACCCGCAAACTGGTTGCCAGATATTCACTTGTTACTGATATCGACTGTCCCCATCATCTCAGCAACCTTGGCCGGTTTCCATTACACAGGGGTGCCAGTGCCTTTTCTTTTCTAGCTATTCTGACCTCATCATCCCCTTCATCATGCAGACAGACACCAGGGATGTCACAAACTGTTCCAATCCAACCAGTAGATAATTACATATTTCACTGGATAAGTGGAAACATTGACCCTGATGGTAGAACACACAGTAAAACTTTTTCCATGTTCATTTATACATGATTATAGAACAGTATCAAACAGCTTTTTGATCTCTGAATCATTGCCAGTCTCTGTCATTTGAGGAATGCTACTTTCACAGGTTTGGCTGCTAAATTTGAACATTTTCTGCTGAACTTGGCCTCTCGTTCTACTAGTACTAGGTACTAGTGGAAAACGACTCAACTCATTCTTCACTCTTTCATTTTCACTACGAAGTTGTTGACAGCAATACTTTTGATGAAGACCCTTGAATGAAAGCAGTGAAACAGAAGTTAGGATCACATTGTCAGGTATCCTGACTTCCTTTGAAGCAACTCAGATAGGATATTTGGCTAGCTCCAATTTTCTTCGGATGAAAGGATAAAAGGATTAGTGTAAAAGCTTGAACACAATGTTTCACTATAGCAGTAACATACAGTATATACTCATGGTTTGCATTTTCAAGAGAAACTAAATAAAGTAACTTTATTTAACATAATGAGAGGCTTTCAAACTGCAAGAAGACAAAGTAGGTCATTTGTTTTTCTACCCTCTCTGCTCTAGGCAACTTAAACATAATGCACATTTGTATGATTATGTTTAGGTCACAGCACATCACAGCAACATAGAATATCAAACACACTGAGACAATGTGCAAATAATAGACATTATAAAAGGGCATATCAACTCAATTAACAACAGCCATTAAAAATCCAAGAGCATAGAAATTCCAAATTACCAAGAAAACATTAAAACAGGTATCAAATAAAAGCCAACAAGTTGCAGTATAGTGTAGGAAATGATTGAATAAAAGGCAGTGACAGAAAGACAAACCTACTGCCCAGTGTTCTTAATACTGTCTTCTGACTGTTGCGTGAAGATTATTTCTTTGTCCCTCTCAAGCAGCACGAGGCTGTCAGGTCATTCTGACCCAGCTATGATGTTTCTGTCAGCCACAAGGCAGGTTATTTCAGTCAGTGTTAGGAAGAGAAATGTCGCTGCAGCCGATGAAAGATTCTGAAATGCAGCTCACATTAAATACTTCTGTCTCTCTCGTAGCAGCCTGCAGTTATGAAAAGTGAAGTCTTTGCTTCATCTGGGAGTTTTTTGTGTTTTCATCTTAAAACTTTAACTTATTCACAGTGTTTTTTTTGTGTTTTTCCTTCAGAACATCAGTCCACAAACCAATGGGTGAGGTCACTAAGACTACGTCCACTTCTTATACACTTTCTCCTGAGCCACTCTCCTGCCGCTGTCAGTGAGACAACACTTCATTCCTAAAAGTCCGAACCATAACAGTAGGGCATCTCCTGGACACTGCAGTTTTAATAGAAATGAAACCTTGTGATTTAGAAGAAAATGCATTTTCTTTTCTTATCCTTTCCTTTCTTTTCTTGTAATTGTTGTCCACACATTAGAAAATGTGTACTAATCCACCGTGGTATTGTCCTAAAAGAACACATTATTCCTTGTGTGCTGCCTCGGCTCAGGATCAAAGGGGTTAAATAACATTGTGATTTGAGCTTTTAGCTCTGGAGCACACTCAGCTGCTCCAAACACTCATCACTGCATTCTTCAGTGTATGGCTGTCACCTTATTGTTCCATTTCCTCCTGTGACAGCACTCCTGCTGCAACTTAAAGGCAGCACACTCTCATCTGCTCCCTGTCTCTCTTTCTGATTTCCTTCACATGACTCAGCAGCAGAGACAGCCATGACACCACTCGCTGCTGGTATCCAGACGCTCCACTTAAAAGGACCGTGACTGCTTGTTCGACCCGCCCACAAATACCACCTCACTTTTAATCTTTTATTGTTATGCACAATAATATACTTAAGTATGACATACTATGACATACTTTACAAAATAATATACTACGACATTTGGTCTGCTTTTTGGTTACGACATACTGAGTCTTTTTTTTACCACAACATCTTTTTTTTTTCTTAGGACACTGCAGGAGCATTTTTATGGCATAGCGGCGCATGAACAAACATGTTCATTCACCAATTCACACACTGATGGGAGGAGCTACCGTGAAGGTACCACCTCTCCATCAGCACTAACTAACATTCACACCCATTCATACAACATGAGGCACAGCCTACGGGATAAATTATGATTAAAAAAAATAACCTATATATTATGATATATTATATATGATATGTATATTTTCTCAGTAGAATTACACTCTTACGAACTGATTTTTTGCTTTTCTATGGAATGAGTGCACAAGAGTGGCAAAACCATTAAGTGCAAATTAACCTTGTTATGTTGACAGTTCTTCATAAACTTTCTTAATGTGTAGCTTGTTTGAGGCTGCGTTTTAATATGACTATTGAGGGAATACTTCCTCATTGTATCGGCCAATCACTTACAAATTCCAAACAGTCAAAACCAGTTTCTTCCACAACACACCCTGCAAACTGCCTGCCACCCATCACACTGGGCTTACTCTCACTTAAGGAGTCGGCTATGGATTTTCAGAAGCAGGTAAGAATTAATCACAATAAAGTAGCCCTGAATTTTCTCTTAATGGAACAGTGACAACGGAAGTATTTTGACTATGATCAGCCATTATAATGTTGTAGCATGATCGGTATGCGTCTGACTTTGTTATTCTGTAGGCAATGTAAAGTTAGTCACCGTACTGTAACAGAATGTGCAAATACACTAATGTGACTTTCCAATGGAACTGAGATTAATAGAGAAATATATAAAGAAAACTTTATGAAATTCCGATTCTGCATTTTTGTACTACTCAGAATCGACCTCCGTTGAACGAGGTGTCATTAAACTGTCAGAACATGACTTACCAACAAACACGAGTGATTAGTTTGACATATAATGAGTGACAATAACCAGAATTTACTATTACTATGGAACTTTGGACAGCAACTCTCGCTGAACTCAGCGCAATCCAGTTAAACCTGCTTTCGGGTGGGGCGGTATGGAGCGGGGAGGAGAGCTGTCTGAAGTGATTCCTGTCTTATATTTACTGTCGTGTTTTTGTAATGATTGCAGGTTGAAGAAGTCATATCCACTGCCACATTTGGAGACTTGATAGAATTTGCCTACCCCATTGGATATTCACACTGGGGAGTTTATGATGAAGATGGATATGTAATCCATTTTGCTGTTGCAGGTGAGGACAACATCATTACCCAGCCTAGTTTTGTGTTTGTGTGTTTATTTTTGATAGAAATGAAGAAATACAGTCTGAGACAATATCACCTTCTTCATGTGGCCTCAGGGACGAGGGCCCTGGGCTTTCACCTGGTGGGAATCTACCACAGGGTTAGGATTTAGATTTATATGGTAGCACTCGTTTAATAATTGATAAGCTTTAACCTGTATAAACTGCGTTAGTCTTTATATCATTTAATAATATAGACATCTGGAATTTTAAATGTTAATAGATTAATAAGAAATATAATTCTAAAGCATAAACCCTAAAGTCAGACAAGCCTGAAGTCAGAGTAGAGAACCCCGAGGTCATAGAACCCTGAGGTCATAGAACCCTGAGGTCATAGAACCCTGAGGTCATAGCATAGAACCCTGAGGTCATAGCATAGAACCCTGAGGTCATAGCATAGAACCCTGAGGTCATAGCATAGAACCCTGAGGTCATAGAACCCTGAGGTCATAGCATAGAACCCTGAGGTCATAGCATAGAACCCTGAGGTCATAGAACCCTGAGGTCATAGCATAGAACCCTGAGGTCATAGCATAGAACCCTGAGGTCATAGAACCCTGAGGTCATAGCATAGAACCCTGAGGTCAGAGCATAGAACCCTGAGGTCATAGAACCCTGAGGTCAGAGCATAGAACCCTGAGGTTCACACATTCACACACCGCAGACACCAGTTTGGTGCAGCGTGTATTATCAGTGGTATGAAAGCTAAAGGATGAATATTTCTAGATGGAAATGTAAATTAATGCAAATCCCGTAAATAAACTCTCTTTCCTTTTTTTAGATGAGAAGCAGCTGATGAACAACATACGTACGTACCTACAGAAAATCTTTCCGGTTTGTGGCGACCTTCTTCTTGGGGAGACCAGAATCCGCAGAGTGCCCCTTGGTGAGGTGAATGTGCCCAAAGGTGCCATCGTCTCCATTGGCAACGACCGCCACAGCTTGACACCCTCAGCATCCGAGCAGATGAGAGTACGACGTGACGCCCTTCTGGATCGGGACTTCCAATATAAACTTTTCACTCTCAACTGCGAGCACTTTGCCACTTTTGTACGTTATGGAAAAGCAGTGTGCAACCAGGTATGAATTTAGCAGAGCAAAAATGATTCTCTCGCAGTGTTATTGATGTTAATGAGTCTTTATTGACTCTGCCCGAACCAATAATGTTGTTATGAAAGCGCCATGTGAGCTCAGGAAGTGTGATCACTTCCCTGTTCATATTAAGCAGGAAGCTGCATTTTGACCAAATCAGACCAACCAAACTGTCAAATTTTTGTCATTGTTTTGTTTACGAAAAGATATTTTCAAATGCATCTGGATGATACATGCAAATAATTTAGTCGTCCCATTAAATAATGCTCCCACGATCAATGAAATGTTCATGGGAGCATTTTCTCCTTTTGTCTCAGCTCAGGGACATATAGTGAAATAAAAGCTAAATGAAATCAATTTACACAACTCTTTCCCTCAGTTCACCCTCATTCATCCACCTGCTTGCACCAATTTGAACAACATAACACATTAAATATATCAAATTGGTGTGAGTGATATTACAGAGAGATGTGAGTCTGGTACTACAAGTAAATAAATAAATGCTATTGGTTGAGCGTCGCCTTAAAGTAGCAGTGTATAAGAGTTTGTGGTGAATTGCAAAAACACAAATAGCCCTGTTTACAGACGGTGTCTGGTTTGTTCGTTCTGGACTCCTGTAGGAACATGCCGCCACATGGTGGACCGGCTCTCTATGTTTCATTTCCAGGACCTTGCTGACCATTTATTGACACTGATTGTGTTGTTCCGTCTATAGATTCCTGCAAGACTGAAGAATAAAGAGTGTGAGGCGGCAACTGCATTCTTCAACAACGTTGTCAGCCCTAAAGGAACTGTGCAAGACGATGAAGCTGTGCAAGATGACGCAACTGTGCAAGACCAATTTAATGAGACCTCTGACTTCTTTAATTCGAGTAGAAGTGTGTGGTAGGAAAATGCATTCTAGGCAAATGAAGTGAACAATGGTGTAAATCATAAATGTTCCGACAATGTTAATACAATTAAAGAAATATACTCATCAATCACAAAGTCTGGAACTTCAATGGGTCTGTTGTCTGTATTGCATGTCTGTATGTTAATGAGAGGAAGTGCTTAAGAGGTGTAAGTGTAACGCAAAGTGTAGCTCAAGGTCACAGCATGAAGTGTAGAGTGTTGTACATTGAGATAAGAGCTGCTGTACTGGTGGTGGTGATGTGCCGGTAAGGCTTTACAATGAGGATGTATCAATTAGCATTATTTACATCATTAATAACCCTTAACTAACAGTTAATTAACAGTATCTAATTGTGGCTAGTAAGCATTTAATAATGGTGTTCATGTTGACCAAGGTATCCGTTCATACATTATGTTCATACATAGTTTGATAACATGCGATTCACAATAGTGCTATACACAATAGTTAATGTGGTTATACACATTAACTGTAATACAATAATAAGCATTATGTAACTGTAAAAAAAAGTATCTTTTTAGCATGTATTGAGGGTTTACTTGAACCCACTAACTAAGATTATTAAATGGTTATTAAATATGTTAATCAGAATTGTGTCATCAAGTTCACATCCAAGCCATTTCATTTATTCTCTGCATTAGTCTCTGCATTTTACCCATCCTTAGTAATAAAGGAGCTTTGTGCTGCTGTAAGGCACTGGGGCTTCGGTGTCTTGCTCAAGGGCACTTCAACATGAAACTATGGGGAGAAAACAGGGATCCAACCGGCCTCCATGGTAATCTTTTTTGCCAAATATGATGTTTGTTTGCACATATATAACTTTATTTGCATTGTTTTAACAAAGTGATCTGGTTTACTTGAAAGGGATTAAAATTTTCTTTAATCTATTAATTAAAAAACACGGATGGAGGAGTCTCAAAGAGTTGGACCATTGTGTTCCAATGTTGTTGGGGTGGTGGGGCCTGAACATTTTGCTTCCTCCAAAGTGGGGCGTGACAGAAAAAGTTTGAGAACCACTGAGTTAAAGGAACATTGTGTGAGATGTAGTGGCCTTCAGTGGTGAGGTTGTAGATTGCAGAATAACATACTCTCCTCTTTTTCTACTGCGGTGCCTTTCTTCAGGAATATAGATCGCAAGAGGATTGTACGAGGAGCTACTCTTCTACGCTTCTTTCCCACAAATAAAGACTTCAGATAAAAACATGTTCACTATTTTAAAAACAAATAAATTATAAACCAAATTGAGTTTATGGTAAATAGTAAATGCACTCATTCACAATGTCTTGCATTATGACGCGTTGACGAGAACGGCCAACCTTTTGATTGAACGATGACCTACTATCATATGTTTTTTAGGTTTTAAGTTTTAAAAGTTTACAAAGACATAGTTTATCACATATTATGACAATCAATATTATGACATTTATTTGGATACTTTACTATGACAATAATATAACATTTCTAATAACATACTAAACTACAACATTTTTTATTTGCTTTTTATGGCTTACTATAAACTATGACAGTTTTTTAAGGACACACTCAACTATGAAATTTTCAGGTTTTTTGACATACATTATGACTGTTTTTGTGGTACTCTATACAATGGCATATTTTATAAAATACTATATTATAGTATTTTTTATATTTTATTATATATATATTATGAAAATTGAATTGCATATTATATAATGACATATGTTGTTACTTTTACATGGGATACTATATGGAAATGTCAATATACTATCCTGTAAAAGTTTTCTGACATTTTTTGGCATACTTTTCTATGGCATACTTTTCATATTTCGTAACGTACTCATGTCATCTTATGCTATTCTAATGGAAATGTATGAAATTCTTCTGGCATACTACATATTACATGTTTTATGGCATACTATAATATGAAATGATTTCAAAACTTTTTAATGCATATTATACTATTATATACTTTTTAATATTTTATGAAATACTATAATTTTTTTTTCTGACAGTGTTAGTGCATATTTAATCATGATACTTTACCACTTTTTCATAACATAATATGACATTTGTATGTTATTTGTATTTATACAATACAAATTTGTATGTGATTTTTGTGGCATACATCACTGTGAAACCTTTTACAAAATGGCGGTGAATTGCAGAGCAACGCGGTCCCTCGACGCAGAACTTCGAATGCTCAATGACGGCGTCACGTCGACAGCATAGGTACGGCGTTGACTTGACGCAGAACCATAAACTAAGCTTTAGTCTCTTTTGTTCAAAATATGTCACTGTTGTCATCTAAAGAGAACAGACATGCGAGAGGTGAGGGTTTGAAAGCATGATGATTCTGTGTTCATTACAGGTCGCTTGTACACTAGGTTACAGAGAGGACAGCTGTCATCTCCATGGTTTTGCATTAACAAGAAACCATTATGCAAAGTCAAAGTTGAAACTGAGTGCAGCGGGGGAGGTCCCAGTGGGCTCTGCTCAGCTTCTTCAGAGCAGGAACCAACACAAAGGGAACTCTGGTCATGTGTCAAGGCACTGAGAGGCTCTCTGCTCCATTCAAATCATTCATATTCTAGGAAACCTGAGGTGGTGAAAGGGAAGCCATCGGTTACACACTAGGGAACAGAGGAAGGCTGGGAAAGCAGGGAAACTGTAAAACACTGGAAAGATATGCCAGTAAATGCAACTTGAATCCCCAACTGAAATACAAAACAAGAAAACACACAAGCATGTGCAGCAATGAACATCAGTGTCCCAGCTGTGCTTTGATGTGCCCATCAAGCAGCAAAGCTTAGAAGAGGGCAGTACAAGGACGATGCAATGGAGGGACATTTTTAAAGATGAGATAATTAATCTTCATAATGTATTTAACTTACTGACTGCACTAATATCTCTTAGTAAAAGGAGGCAGAAGTGAATGTGTCCTTGTAGTTGCTCACACTCTGCAGCTCTCAAGATTACACAGCACAGCTCTCAGTTTTCTTTTCACTTGCCAACATGATTTTAAAAAGATGTCTTTTTAGACAGTCGCCTCAAAAGAATCAAACCAGTTCATTGTTCTATGACTGTGCCAAATAATTTGTTATGGGGCAAATTATTTATGATGATTAGTTATCACATCACTAAGACAAAAGGGTCATCTTTCCAGATTTCTCTCTGGATGAATTGCCTCAGAGCAGTATGCGTCTCAGTGTGTGAACGTGGAGAAGCATCCGGTTAATGTGAAGCCTCTCTGGGGACCCGGTCTGCTGTGTGCTGACTTTCATGTTGGAAAGTGTAACCTCTCCAGACCTCATTGTGCTGCTGGCAGCATCTGCTGTTCTCTTGTTTCAACCGACCCGAGGCCACACGCAACGTGGCCAAGTTTCATCATCACTGCAGTACATCTATAGCATCGCAGTTTCACATTATTTTACCTTCCTTATACTTTTGTGTGTCAGAAATGTCAGAACTCTGCTTGTGACATTGAAGCTAGGGTTCTTTTTTATGAAAGAAAAATATGATATGATGATTGATTATTGTACCAGTAATGTAATGTAAACTAAATGACTATTTGAATGCAATGACCTCAATAAAGTTATGTTTAGATGGTAACCGACAGATAACGTTGTTAACGTGTTTGCATCTTGACATCATGATTCTTTAATGCTGTGTGTGTCTGTGTTACTTGTTTTGCCCTAATCATCGTTTGGTTCTCTTATTTCGGTACATTTGTGTGTGTATGAAACCCTAATTAAACCCTCTGGGGTCTGAGGTCATTTTCTCGATTGTGTATAATTTCTTAAATTTAATTTTTAAAGTCACTTGCATACGATACATACCCATGTGTTTTAAAATCTAAAATTGCAGAACCATCTCAGCTCTCTCTATATCGAGGCACCATTGTCCTAAAGCACAAATGTAAAGTGATATTATGGCCCTAAAGCTGAAAATATATATATACTATTTTAGAAATTCTTCATATCTCTTGTAAAAACATACCTTTACTAATGTGGTCGAACTGTTTTGGTGCTAGAAATTGTTTTACCAAAAGGTCTTAGGTTCACAATAGCAGTGGAATATTTGAATAAAATGATAGACACATGTAAATAAATGTCTAAAACCAAATGTATTATTATATGTTGGTGATGATGAGCTGTGGCTGGCTTTGCAGCCTGCGTGCGGCCTGCTGGTGATCTGCAGAGACGGACTGGAGCCCGCTGCAGCGATGCTGTATGTTGCCCTCTGGACCTTGGCAGATGTGAATCCTCTCTGTAAAATACATCACTAATAGTTAGTGTAAGTTCACTGAAATAGAGTAACGATTACACACCAACACGTAACAAATGCTACGTGCTAACTTTGCAAAGCTAACAGAGAGCCATCTAAGGTCAGGGCACAAGCTAAAAATGCTTCTGCTAGCTCCGTGTAGCAGAAGCTAACGTAAACACAGTAGTTACAGTCTTACGAAACAATCCAACCCTACTAGTCATATTAAGTTCACTTCAAGAAAGTTAACGGGGATCGTGACAATATTTTATTACGGACTGTGCTCTCTTATAGACACCCTGAAGCCATCTAAATCATGTTAGCTTGCTGCGCTAATTCAGGTTAGCTAACGCTAATGTCAACACAATAGTTTCAGTCTTTCAAAACCCATAACAGAGATGTAACACTACTAGGCATTCTAAGTTCACATCAAGAAAGTTAACGGTGATCATGACAATATTTTATTACGCACTGTTCAGTCTCATAGACACAAGCCAAGTCATGTTAACTCGGGTTAACTTAATTCGGGTTAGCTAGCGCTAATGTCAGTGCTAATTCGGGTTAGCTAGCGCTAATGTCAACACAATAGTTTCAGTCTTTCAAACCCATAACAGAGATTTAACACTACTAGGCAAACTAAGTCCACTTCAAGAAAGTTATCGGGGTTAGTGACAATATTTTATTATGCATGCACTGTTTAGTCTCATAGACAACCTGAAGCCATCTACGTCGTGCTCGCTTGCTATAACAAGCTCCATGTTAGCAGCAGTTTAAGCTGGCTTACAGTTCCCATTACTACGTAAATATGCTATTGCAAAGTTCAGTAAATACACTTACCCATTGAAGCACAATGAAGCTGTGTGTGTATACTATGGCACAGCGGTGTGTAGAATGCTCATATCTCGCTGTGTGAATCCCCTACGATGCAAGAATAGGACAAGAAAGTGGAACGTCTACTGATTCCGTCAGATGTCAAACCATATATCTGTGATGTATTATCACGAAGATAGTAATTTATTAAAAACGTAAATATTTGTTCTTAGGTCCGCGGACAGACACATATTGCAATGTGCCATGGGCGATAATGCACATTGTTCATGGACTTGCAGTTCCTATCCTAAAGAAATACCAACCTGGGCCAGTGATGAGTCACTGACCACGACAGAACAAACAGCCAATCAACCTGCAGTGGGGCAAACAGCACTTGGCCCACTTGGCATGGAATCTAGAGCCTCTGCCTTGATGAGGAAGGCTTGGGGGTGTGTGTAATGTTGTTCTCATGCTTGGGGAAACTTTATATTGTGAGCGGGGATATCCCCACATCGCAGCTTCTGGAGCCAAACACAATTAAAACATAATTTTAAAGCTGTTCTATCAATTGTTGACCTTCAATTGTAGCACCAGCAACCAGGGATTTTTGATGGCAGGCAAAAGCCAGAAATATATACATTTCCAAATGACTCAGTTTCACTAATACCAGGCCTGTTTTTGGCCCACTTGCCCTTATCTGACCCGCCTCCTCGCCTTGTACCTGCCACTCTGTAAAGATCTTCCCTGGGTAAACGGCATCATTGTTTGAGCTCTCAAGTAAATTGATTGCAGTGGATATTGAGGAGGGTGATGTTTCCCTCTTGAAATGGCCTCCCGCCATCTGCTTCCTGCCTTAATGGCTCTGGAGACCCCTCACTCAGCAGGTTCATCCCCAAGCCGTCTGCATTGTTTAGAGGGGAACACTCGCACAACTTTCCCCTTACAACTTTCGCTGAAACAATTATCTGGATCATTAATAATTCATGGTTTATTATTGTAATTAGTGAATCAGTTTAGCTCAGTGGTTGGGGATTTAGTTCCCGTACATCTCGAGCATACACTTTGTGTATCAGCATTTCATTTGAAATAGAAAGCCTCTGGATGGTGCATGGTGCCTGTGAACAGCATGCGGCCTCTCGCTGCTTATCTGCATTCTTCTCTCCTTCCTCCTTCACCTCAGCATCCACTGACCTGGCACTCACTTACCTATCCTGATCCACGTGATCTGCAGCCGGCTGTAGGGACTAACAAAGCCCTGCTTTCCCACTGGCCCCTGACCTCCTGTGATTGTGAGTCACACCTTGTTTGTACACAGGACCGATCTGGAATAGGATGCTTACGCCTGTGCCACCTGGAATGTTCCAGTGTGCTGGAACAGAACATCATATGGAAACACTGTAGTCGGTTCTCACTTATCAACACGGTGAAATAATGTGGAAAGGTCACCATACTTTTCCACATTTATTAACAATTTATTAGAACCGCAAGTCAGTTTCTCAACCTTTCCATCCAAGAGAGGCTAAAACCCTGCAGAGCCAGTTCAAAGTATTTGGGGCTCTTCATATTGAGCCGGTGACATGCAAAGTAGTGTGCACAGAAACATGTCAGATACTAAATATTTTTCCGTTTCTTTGTCAGAGAATTTCATTCAAAAACAATGCTGTCAGGGTAAAAAAAAGCATTTTAACAAATATAACAAATAATGCTTCTTGAATGAAGCTTAAAAGGTAACTTTGTTACTTTTCAACATGGACACTAGTTCCCATGTCGTTGTCTACGTGACTGATGGACAGTGTTTTACTTGATCCCGTATATAGGGAGAGCGCTGCAGAGGGCAGATGCTACACAGGCGAATCCTCACTGTCCAATCAGACCGGGTTTTACACTCAGATTGCTATCATAAGTCTCAGACAACATGAAGATTAATAATGTGGATGTGACAAGAGATGACAGAGCGAGACTTGTCCGAATGATAAAGACGTCCACCAAACAGAAGAACAACGTGGTTGAGTGGATCAGCAGCACATTTCAGACCTCCACATCAATGTCTGAGGAGCAGAAGGTTTTATTCATTCAAGCTGGTTTCCCATGAAGGTGTGACGACATCCAGCAGTAATTAAAGTCCAGTCAGGAACCGACCTGCTGGTGTTGTGTTACAGCTGTCAGTCAGAACAGACAAACCTGACACATCCAGGTTTGTATGCTGAACCAGGAACGAGGGCGTTTATTTTGATGAGTTACTCTACAACAGCTCTTTGTTTGTGTTTTCTGATTGCATTCATTTTTAATGAGCAATTTAGGCCTGCCTTTTCATTTCCCACATGTCTTTATCTTTCAGCAGACTGTAGCCATGAGGAAAAATGATGGATGACAGGAACGGCTTTGACCAGTGTTGATTGATCTATCGTTTGGCTTTTTAAGGTGTGGAATGGTGAGATAAGCATTCCAGCCTGAAGGACGGAAACACTCAGATTAAACTTTGTACCCACCCTAAGAATCAAAGACATGCGAGTCACCCAGAGGGAATCCGCTCAAAGTCACATTGAACAAAGTCATCTGTGGTTCTTGGGAATTAACATGTTTTCCTTTTGGAAAAGATGATAATGAATTTGTTTAACTGGAACTTGTTGGTTCCTTGGCACCAATGCAACTAAATTAAGGTCAGAATTCAATTTCTTGATATATATGTTAGTTTTCAAGGTACTTTTAGCAATGGAAAAAGCTGGACACGAAACATCTATGTAGGACTTGGAGTTATCCTCTTAATTATCATCCAACATTCTTTTGAAGGACAGACGGGCTCTCAAAGGGCTTTACTGTGAAGACTAAATGTTGTGGCCGTGCATGAAAAATCTCTCCTGCAAAAAAATAAAATATCTGCAGAAACAGAAAGCTGTGATGAGCTGAGAGGTTCAGCTGTAGCGTCGGAGGCGTATCCCTCCGGACCTGAAGCAGCAGGTGAATGTGAGCTGTGATGAACCCACAGGGACCGGGGAGCCATAACAAGTCCAGTGCAGCTTTTTATGGTACAAAGGCAGCGACTCACTGCTGCAAACTGCTCAAGGACATTTTCAAAGTAAAGTGATTAAACTGAGCCGCTATAATATTGGGATGCACTGGGGGAAGGGCCTATATGACGTCTGTGCGACAGCTTCTGGGTGAACGCAAACATAGGTGCTGAGCAGATTTGAGAAACTCCCTTGAGTGGCAGAAGAAACAGGAAGGAGAAGAAATGACTTTTTGCTACAAAGAAACATCCCATCATGTAGAAAAAACACTTGAGAAAAAGTTATGGCGTAATTAATTGTGAAAACAGTTTGGGTACATTAGCAGACAGAAACTTTCTACTTCTCGTTATTATATAAGAAGGCCTAGCTCTACAGACCACAGCTAAAGACATCATGGAGCTGCCAGGTGGGCTGAGACATCCAGCTAGGCGTTTTTGAGCTAATAAGTTGATACATTCATGAGACGACATGGTGGAGTTATAAAACTGATGCCCTGCGTGTGTTACACAAACAGAATTAACTGGATAATAGAATTACAACATAGTCAATCCATATGACAGAAAAGATACACACAATTAGAGTTGAATCATTTTGAAACTTTTATTCTTACAAAGGGAGAGAGAGGAGGTCAGTGTATTCCAGAAAGTAGTTTATCATGAATAATAATACATTTTATTTGTATATCTCTGAGGTGCTGGGGAGAAAGTTTGAGAGGGATGGGCCAGCAATGGAGCAGGCCTCATCCCCCAGGTACTTTGACAGAGTGAGGGAGGGTGGTGGACGTCTGCAGATCTGAGGTTGCAGCAGGAAGCCGGAGGTAAATAGTCTTTTGTAGATCTTTTCTAGTCTTCCAAACACTCAACGTACTTTAACATGCACATACTGATGGGAGGGGTTAAGGAGCCATCTGCTCATCAGGATTATCTAACATTCAAACACCGTAGGCACAGCGACGGGAGCAATTTGGGGTTAAGTGTTTGGCCCTAGGCCCAATGACATGGACCAATGGAGTCGGGGATCAAACTGCCGATCCTTTGATTGAGGGACGACAACAGTCGCCCACAGAAAGAGATGCATGAAGGGGTTCAGGGTTGTGAAGGCTTTGTAGGGGATGAGGAGGATCTTGAATTGGATTATTGTATAAGGGACTGTATGGGGAGCCAGTTCAGGTTTTTGAGGACTGGGATGATGTGGTCTCTGATGGACTCGGGTGATATGTCTCTGATGGACTGGGGTGATGTGGTCTCTGGAGGACTCGGGTGATGTGGTCTCTGATGGACTGGGGTGATGTGGTCTGATGATGTGGGAGAGAAGACGTGCAGCTGAGTTCAGGATGTATAGTTTGTTGATGTTTTGGTGGATGCGCCGTACAGGATGATACTGTAGTCGGCCAATCCAGAGGTGAGGATGAGTGTTTCTGCGGCAGAGAAGAAAAGGGAGGGGCATAGACGTGCAATGTTTTTGAGAGGAAAGAATTGCATTGTGAGGTGCTTGACTTGAATATGATGATGATGATGATGATGATGATGATGATGATTTGTCACTGTTCAGTTTGAGGAAGTTAGCTTGCATCCAGGTCTTCATATCTGTAAGGCAGTTGTTGATGGTTGAGTCTAGGTCTATAGCAGCATAACTGGGGTCTAATAAACCTGAACCAGCCCTAACTATAAACTTGAACCAGCTCTAACTATATACTTGAACCAGTCCTAACTACAACAATACAATACAATACAATGAACTTTATTGTCCCGCTGAGGAAAATTTGTCTTAGACTCTGCGGTGCGTCACGGATGCCTTGAGAACTATAAACCTGAACCAGCTCTAACTATATACCTGAACCAGCTCTAACTATAGACCTGAGCCAGCCCTAACTTTAAGCCTGAGCCGGTGCAGAACAGCTAATACAGGAGTAATATGATTTCTGTTCTTATTGTTCGTTGGTTTACCAGCTGCAGATTTCTGGATCAAATGAGGAGTTTTACGACTTCTTCGAGCTGCTGGATCAAAAGGAGTTGCAGTAATGTAGTCTAGAAGTAACACATGTATGACCCTTGATGTTTGCTTGACGATGTCTGGGTCCTTGTGCTAGATCTCTTATCCGCGCCACATGTAACGCCTCGTAGTGGGCTCACCGATACAGCGCTGTTCCAAATGAGAATATAGAGAATTCTGCTCTTTTGATAACCATAATGTGATTTACTTCAAGCCCTGTCTTAATTAGTTTCCCTAAGTCCCCTGATAAATTAAGCCCTTTCCTTTACTGTGTAGAGGTTTATTGTATGTATTCCAGCCTGTCTTCCTTTGTGAGCAATACGGCCTGCTAATGTTTTGGCCCACTGAATTCAATTATTCTATTTTTCCTTGTTTTAGCAGGATAGTATTCCCACTCTTCCTGTCATGGCCATTATTCTGAGTGATGATTGTCATGGTGGCTGTATGGATGAGTTCAGGTCCCCAGACCATTTGCACTAATCATATTCATATAGCATCAATGTGAACTCTCCTGGGAAACGTTGGCAATAATGACTCATCAGTTTCTCTAATTCAGGTTCAATGCACTGAAGTACTCTGTGGGTTGTTGATATTCTCATTGAACTTGTTTACTAATGATGACTCTTTTCATGGATTTGAACCACTGTAACTACAGATAGTGCTACAAGATGGACTGTTTAACTTGCAATATTCAGATCATGCTTTATATTATTTGATCTAAATACTGCTACTGTCGTGAAACAACGCACCAATCAGATGGTAGATTACTTACTGTAAAAAGAACAATACACACTCATCAACACAATTGTCAAAAGTTAAGTACAACACTTGCTTTATGTGGCCTAATATTTGTGAAGCATAATGAAGCATAAATTGCTTTGATTATTACCAATCTGTCATGCCATTGCATCACTTGTAGCACTTCTGTACTCGTCTCTTTGACCTTCAGGAATGAGTCCAGCGAGCAGTGGAGTAGTACTGCTACGAAGAGCAGCAAAGAGTCAGATGAAACAACCCAATGCTACGTCCACTCACTCACAACACATTGCTGTTGCCAGATAACAACAACTTTGTTCAGACTCTTTTCTGTAACCAGTGGAGCGTTACGTGGTGGAATAACCAAGCTAGCTGGCTAACTGGCTAAATGTAAGTATGTATGTAGACGTGTCCCCTGGGTCTTCACGTCCGCAGATGATCCCACATGAAGACTTTCCTTTTTTCCTTCTTCTACTTTGCTCATAACCTGTTAATGGAGTTGGCAACAAACAGCAATGACTACGAAGAGTAAAATGACACGTAAAAAGCAATAATGCTGTTGTGGCCGCACGTTAAATCTTGTGTCATTCATCCAGCATTTGGTGAGACTGGCTCATAAATCAAAGGTCACACCTGCAGTTAAACGACTGTAACCACAGTCATGTGTTTGTTTGAATATGTTGTATAATACTGTGTGACATAGATTTTGCAATGCACATGTTCAACCTTGATATGAAGGGGATTTGTTTCTGAGATAAAGGATAGGTCCGAATGTGCAGCATGAAGGGCAAACGGTGACAGAGAGGAATACAACAGATGATTATCAGAGCCCCCTGTTTCCAGTTCAGTATCCTGTCCTCTGCAGCGCAGGAGACAGAGGACAGGAGCATCCGATTGGGAGGCAGAGAGCCCAACGTGTAACTCAAATCTTGGCTTTGACAGATTTATATTTTGAAGCCATGAAAACCAGTATTCCTGCAGGACCTGACCAGCACAGATACTGGGGTCTAGAGACACTCCTGCACACACACACACACACGCACGCACGCACGCACACACACACACACACACACACACACACCCCCACACACACACACACACACACACACACACACATAAGGAAAGGGAAGAAACTTAAAACCAGATGGATTCATAAAGTTTATCGATTGCATGGATCAGTTGTAAGCTAAGAAGGGGAACTACATAGGAAAAGAGCCACAGGGATCTACTTAAATACAATAGATGAAACCAAAAGTGGGCTCCTAACTCAGAGTTGTAACAAGGTCTACTAAATAAAGTCTGAAGATACATGAAATCTCAGCTGAAGACTTAAAGGAGACATATGGTTCAGGTCTTTCTCTGGAACACTCCTGTCTCTTTAAGAGTGGGCGGGTCTAAAGACAGATAAATGTGCAGCACCTGTTTTCCCATCTACTGTAATATCACTTATTTTGGATTTGAAAGATTATTTGTCTGTTTTATGGAGCATTATCTCACCTGAACTGCTGCTGTTCACTGGACAAGCTTTTTATAGTACATTTGAGAATATATATATATATATATATATATATATATATATATATATATATATATATATATATATATATATCATTAAGTGAGTTGAAAACATTTTCTGATACATCTTGCTTTAGTTCACTCCATGTCTCACATGTCAGACGTGTGAACCTAAAGTCATATATAGATTAAAAAACCATACGCTGTATTAAATGATGTAATCTAGCTACATACTGTTTAGCCATGCAATATCACTTATGTATGAATCGTGTCCTCCTCAGCATTATGTATACTCGTCTACTCTTATCTCACTCTGCCATGGAGCTGAAGGTGAGATGAGCTTCTGACAATGAAAGAAGTGACCTCTAGACCTATGGAAAATAAATGTATATTATAGTGAACGAGCTGCATTCAGTATTCTTCACATGTTTACATAAACAATCACTTATTAATGCCTTCAAGGATTGTTTGACTTCGAAAAATCATTATTTATTCATGTATTCTTTTCACAGAGACACAAGGTTCTTGCAGAGCTTCATTCTGGTTCAGCTGGAAACTTCACAACTATAGCTGAACACTCGGAGAGATTACATTTACATTACATACTTTGCTTGCACTGAGCTTTAAACTTGAATGTACTCGTTCTAAATGTAATTCTGGTAAACTGATTGTGTGATGTCACATCTTCACCTTACTGATGTTGTGTTATCATGCGTCTTATTAAAGAGGATGTAGAGGCTGACCCAGGAACGCATCCAACACGCAGGTACAAGAGGACATATACAAACAAAACACACGCACACACACACACACACACACAAAATGAAGATTATGATGTCAACTGTAGGGGGTTTAATTGAACTACTCTGGTGCCAAATTCAATTCAACATTGATTCATTAATTGATCAAAGTAATTGTTCGTTTTTGTAAAGATTCCAGAGACTAGTTCCTCCAGACTCTCCTGAAGGGCCTTGCCTCATGGCCTCTCGGGGGCCTCACCACTCTCGCCGCGCTCGTCGGCGTCGCCGTTCTCACCGGTCTCGCTGGTGGTTTAAAAACGCTGTGATCGTCTTTTTGGTGTCAAACTGGGCCTCAAACTGGTCTTAGAGTTGTGAGCTGCTGTCACAGAGCAGTTGTCTCGCTGGCGCTGCCGCCATGCTGTCACTTACTAAAAGCAGATGCTCTGCTATCCTGTCACTGGATGCGTGTCCTCCCGCAAGTGCTGCCGCCGCTCCTGAGATTGGTGTGCACTTTATGACGAGTGACGGAGGCGGACAACAGCCAATCAAATCATGACAGAGGGCTTCACTGACAGCCTGCTCTCTTTGGGTGAAGCATGCCGGCTCTGTGACATGCTGGCCCGCCTTGTACTCCAAAAAACATATCTGCTAAGATATCTGCTAATGAGGAAATCAATCACATCAAAAGAGCAATCTTTATAATTATGCAAAAGTATCAAAAGATTCATTATTGTCCTTGAAATCTGTCCTTGAAACATGTTAGAACATGTGTGTGTGGATTAGGGCTATCAAAATTGCTCAAAAATGACATTTGAATATTCCGTTTAAAAAAACACATATATTCGACTTTCTGGTTGCGCATTATGCACGTGACGTCAATAACAGGACAAATTAATACAACGAGACATAACTACTTGTATAGGTAATTTATTTAAGTTCAAACATATTTAACAACATATTACCTACACAAAAATAAGTAAAAGAACTAATGGCCAAGACCGCAGACATTGGCCTTTCACTCACACACATGCACACTTGGCTGCACATTCTGGAAATGTAGTCTCAAGTTGCTTGTCGTTAAATAGTAAGCTAACTCTAGCTTACATAGTGACCAGACGTCCTCTTTTTCCCGGACATGTTCTCTTTTCGAGACCTAAAAAATGCGTCCGGCAGGGATTTTGCCCCGTTGGATATTTGTGATTCTCTGGGTTTTTCACAAACTAATCATTACGCCCTCACAAGTTTTGGAAACGGTATCTCCCTTACGGGCCCTGTGATGAACTGGCGACCTGTCCAGGGTGTACCCTGCCTTCGCCCCTTGACAGCTGGGATCGGCTCCAGCGCCCCGCGACCCTAATGAGGATGAGCGGTCAAGATAATGGATGGATGGATCTCCCTTACGGTCCACCTTCTTGCACAAGCTCTGACTGTAGAGAGAATTGTCATTGGTTGACCGATCTCAGTGTTGCTAGATGCACGAAAATTATACTCTAAATATGACCATTCTGAGCCTTTGTTACGATACGTCGCCAATCCGAAATGAAGGACACTTCATCGTGGCTGCGGCGAGGGTTGCCAGATTCACGATAATTATCCTCCAAAATACTTTCTTTTTTTTTTTTTACATTCGAATATTCATTTTCACATTCGAAATTCTGTTTTCAACAACTATTCGAATATATATTAGAATTTTGAATATTCGTTGACAGCCCGAGTGTGCATCAACGCAGCACATACTCAGCAATCCTATACCAGCAGAGTCCTTCAGATATTTGCAGTGCTTATGTCTCATGACCATGTTAATTTGAGTGTTTTCTTATATTTCTATTAGTGCATTTGCATGCTTTAATATTGCATTATTTTTATATATTTTGTTTTCAATGTTTATTTTTTTTTACTATTCTGCTTGGTTTTATTTGCATGCTTTTAGTTTGAAATGTATTTGTTGCTCAGTGTTAATCCATGTTAACGTCCTGCCACTCGCATGTAATAAATAACTAAACACACCTCAATTGACTCACTTTTCTTTCTACGTTGCTTCTACACTGAATCTGCATTCCTTTTTAATTCTGGTATAATCCTTCCTTTTCCTGTTCTCATAGCTCCGGGGTCAGAATGGTCCCAGTCGGGACTCATACAGTGTAATTAACTCCCACCCTGAACCTCTGTTCTGCAGAAACACACATTACTATGCAAAGCGAGCACGCCGCGGTTTAAGGGAATTAAGCTCGATTTCCCGCTGCTGGTGACCCCACAGAGATTACTGTGACACTGCAGCGGTGAGATATGTGCAGCGCGCTGCTAACAGCTGCATTTCCACAGAGATTAGTTCCCCATGCTCCAGTGAACAGACACAGATACGCTTCATCTGGGCGGGCTGCACAAAACAACAGCAAACAACAAGCGAGTCACACTCTGAGAGAATCACAGGAGGCGGATCAGTGCATCTAACATGGAGCCTGTCTGTCTGTCTGCCTGCTTGTCTGTCTTTCGCAATACATTTTACCCAAAAATAGGGGAAAAACGTATTTCTCCAAACTTGGTGTTGTAATCGATCCAACAGGAGATTGTTAATGCATGAAGAGAGTTTAGTGACATTACACAACATGACAATATGGCTGCCATACTTCAAGACAGCCACTACATTATGGCTACTTCAATTATCTTCACATAATCAAAATAAACTGTCCACAATGTGTATTTAAGGGGTACATTCATATGCGGTAATGTTATGCTACCTTTATGTACGTAGGAAACATTTTTGGAAGGTTAAAGATACATCGTGGCTCAGCTGTATAATATTATATTTAAAGTGCACCTCAGGCCAAACTAATAGCGATTGGACTTTCACCCACATTTCTCCAGATGTGGGCACCACTCAGAGTGGCGAGTGCGGCATCAAACCACCGTCCCTCGCTGTGCTTTGTCCACACAGTCCACACTCTTTGTCTTGTTTGTCTATGCACTTTGTGGATAGGGGGGGGGAGTAATTAGATGACGCAGAGAAGCTGATATTCTTTTTATATCTACTAACCCTGACCCCGAGTCCCTGTGAAAAGTTTGGTGCTTGTTTCACAAAGTGAACGATTTTGCCAAAATGCGCATGTTGCAAAATGTGGTGTTGACGTCGTGCTGGCAGGCCTTCACATGGACCATCAGATCATTAGACCACTTATCACACACTGACATGTTGAGCTCCCAAAACATGTTGCAGTGTGTTTTCATATATATATATATATATATATATGTTGCTAACATTTAGCTTGACGCATCCGTTAGCTATGTGCTATCCATTAGCTATGTGCTGCTATAGAACTCTTCTACCAACTGAGTGAAGGTGGGGAGCATTTAAAAAAAGATTTGCCATACTGTTAAAGGTCCCAAACACTCACTTTTTTTGTTTTAGGGCAAGTCAAATTAAACCAGAAAGGATTTTTTTGTGGTTAAATCAATGAATTTAGTTCATCATTGCTGGCTGGCCACTGTGGCAGAGAAAGTTGTGTCAGAATTTAACATCTGGGAAAAAGCTGGTGTGAAAAGAGTTTTATCTGTCACACAAAAGGAAACAGAGGGAGAGAGACAGTGAGTGATGAGTCAACTTTCCCCCCCGCTTCCGTAATCGTCCAGATAATTGACAGCAACACTAAATTTTACTTGCAAATGAAATGTCAGTAAAACTTCAAGTCTAGCGCATTCTGACTGAACCAGTTAATAAAATATGCATTAAGCTGGAATGAATTTCAGCAAGAAGTGAGTGAAAGGAGTTTAAAAGTGAACTCCTGTTCATCTGTGGAGAAGCTCTCTGCGTGAAAGACCCTGCACATCGATGAGTCATCGTCTCAAGTGAGGCGACGTAAGGGGAATCCCTGCATGCTCAAATTCCACGGCCACACTCATGCTTACATTGTTCATCCCCATCCACATGTTTAGCTAAACTATGCTACGCTAAGCAAAGCTAGACTAAATTAACCTTATAAATAAGACTAATCCTAAACTAACATTAACATGATTGATCAAAGACATGAACCCTCTCCTGAAGCGCTCTTGGTCTGGCTCTCCCTCAGCAAAGAGAACATGTTGGACCTCCCTCTGATCTTCTGGTCCGTGTACTTTAGCCCAGTAGAGAAGGTGCAGAAGGATGCTACACCTCGTGGTTGTTGCATTAGCGGTGGGTCGCTGCAGGAGGAAGAGCAGGCCTGGGCTTGCTCTTCCTCCTGCATGTACTTTGCATTGTGCTGTTCTAGCTACTGCTGCCACCTGCATGATGACTGTGCTTCCACATTAACATTAACTATGAACTAAAGTAACCCTAACATTAAAATATACATCAACCTTTACATTTCTGTCCAGAGGGATCTGTTGCTCTCCTGAAGGTTAATTTCTTTTTTCACTATGAAAGATTTTTTTTCTGTTTTTTGGGGAGTTTTTCCTGATCCGATGTGAGATCCCGGGACAGAGATGTTGTATTGTGTACAGATTGTAAAGCTGTCCGAAGATAATTCATAATTCTGGGCTGTACTAAATAAACTGAGTTGAATTGACTCCTTTTATGTGACATTCTGATCAACTTGTCATGTCAAGACCACTGCACACACGGGCAGACTGATGCATGAACATGTGTGTATGAACACTATTTTTCACAGTAATTACATTTTATTATTAAAGACTACATTCACATTGCAGGGCTGAACCGTCTGTGATGAAGCTCTGTGAGGTTTGAGCCGACCACGTCGACATAACAGTCAGGGTTTCAGATGAAAGTACGGTAGAGCTAAATCTCCTTCAGCGATGAACTAAAACATGAGTATTATTATCCCTGAAGCATTCTGCATCGCACTTCAGATGTAAAGCTATGGACATGTTGGTGTTCTGGCTGGACTCTGGGGGCTCGTGGTCCTGAACCTCATGCAGCACACGGTGCACCAAGCACGCCTTCTGTAAAAAGCTTGGATGTGTTTCGTGAATCTGGAGCCATCAGTCGTTGTTTATAAGGTCTTGAGAGCTAAATTAATCCATGTTCTTTCCTTGCAAAACAGTATTTTCTAGTAAAATGTATTTACCACACATTGGACCTTCGGCCTTGGACAACTGCTACAGTTTGGCCGTGCGGTTAAGTCCATCCACATTGTGCTGCGAGTCAAAGATGCTTCCATGCCATCTGTCAGTACAAGTACCTTGAGAAATGCTCCAATACGTCTAATATTAGCAACTCTCCCAGCGTACATCCCCTCAGTGGCTGCATCCTGGGGGAGACCATCTGCTGGCTTGTTTGAGGAGGAGCAACATGCTGCTTCTTTAGCATGGCATAGCATAGCTGCACACTGTGCAGACACACACAGCGTGGCATAGCTGCACACTGTGCAACACACACAGCATGGCAAAGCATGGCATAGCATAGCACATCTCTCACATACTCCATTCAGAGTATGACCTCCTATCCTCGGGGAGGCAATATAGAGTCCCTTACTGCAAACTCAACCGTTTTAAGAACTCATTTGTTCCAACTTCCATAAAATGTTTGAACAATGCTGTTTAAGGCTGAAGTCTATGTCATACTTTTTATAGTGCCTTTATTATGGTGATCTTTTTAGCATGTATTATTATAAGGTGTGTGTATGTGTTATGTTACGGGATATGTGCAATACTGTGATGTAATTGTTGATGTTGTTATGGCTGAGGATGTATTGTTTGTTGTCTTTGTGACTGTAAAAGCATTCATGACGCACCGACCCTATCTGTAGGATTTGAACAAT
The DNA here is from genome assembly GCF_023055335.1 of Clinocottus analis. NCBI lineage: Eukaryota > Metazoa > Chordata > Actinopteri > Perciformes > Cottidae > Clinocottus > Clinocottus analis. The sequence goes on along the minus strand of NW_027176031.1, from coordinate 1,062,346 downwards.
GGTGACTTGACTGGCCCCGACAGTGTATACAGTCTTAAATGCCACTACTATGTTTATTCATGTTTTGACAAAAGCATAAGCCAAGCGAATGTGATGTCACTGGATGCTGCGAGGAAGACTTTGAAGATTAAAAACCAAAGAGTTGAGTCATTTTTTGCTGACAGAATACTAAAAGGTTACAATTAAAATAGCTCCAAAACAATAACATAATTCTATATCAAGTCATTTACAATGATAACAAACAAGGATTTCCTGCTTATTCTGGGCATATAATTCAGAGCAAGGTCCGGCTACTACATCTAGTGCAGAGGTAGCCAACACGGTGCCTGGTCGCGCGCAGGGACCACGTGAGTCGCCTGCGAGGCATGTTCTGAAAATAGAAGAAAATAGAGCTTCGTCAAAAAAAAAAAAAAATCTAAGATTTTTAAAATTTTTATCAACCGACCATGGGCTCTACATGGGAGCATTAACACAGACACGGGCACGCGCACAGGTGAGCACAATCACACAGACACGTGCGAGCGCACAGGTGAGCACAATCACACAGACACGTGCGAGCGCACAGGTGAGCACAATCACACAGACACGGGCGCGCGCACAGGTGAGCACAATCACACAGACACGGGCGCGCGCACACGGTGGACAGAGAGAGAGACAGAGAGGCAAAACATATGTTGCCTGCTTTTCACAATGGGTTCGCTGCTTCAAGCTATCACTATTTTAAGCTAACAGCGATCACTTTTAAAGCCTACTAGTTTGTGTATGCGCGGGTCAAGACAAACAACAGGCTGCAGCTTGGAGCTCAATAAATGAATGTCTCTAACTTCGCAAATTTAGAGACTCCTGAAATATTCTTCCAAAAGCCGGAAAAATGCACTGCAGTGACAAAGCCTGCACACTTTGTGGTTGTCATTAAAATAAATAAACACCATGTTTCCTTTAAGTTAGTATTCATCAAACTGGGGCGGTATTTATTACAGGTGGGGCATAAAAGGAAATGCTGATTTTAAATGTTCACGGTATGCCGGTAATAGGTTGCGCTGCACATGCACAACGATTCTCGGCATTTTGCCAAAAGCCAATCTTTTTGAGATCTCCGTGAAGTTATTTCTGCTGTTGCATCTCACATCAGAAAACAGACCTTAGCTAAACATTGAGCATGCGTTGAGAGTGTTCGTATCGAATCTACAACCCCGTTCATAAAATATTTGGAGAGGAAAGCAGCTCACCCTTTCCTACCATCATTGTTGTGGAAATTGTTAATAATTATTGTGAGGAATAAATAACACTAAAGTACCTCTTGGTTTCAAAACGGTTGGCAGAGCTGCCATCTTTTAGTCCCACCTGTCATTATTTCTTGCCTGGACACAAAAGATAAATTTTTCTGATTGGCTATTTATGTAGCTCATTTTTTTTTTTTTTTTTTTGTGGATTGGCTGATGAATGGCTCCTCACGTCAGAACTCCAGGGGATTCGGGGGTGACATGCTTGATTCCTCCATGGTGAGGGCAGCGCGACCACGTCATGTTTGCATGCTGCGGCACATTAAATAGCCTGGAGTTTTTTTTTCAGTGTGAGAAATACCAGGCGGGAGGGCGTGATTTAAGACTGAAATGAGTGACAGTCACAGTCAATACGTGACACTTGAGAGCTCTGAGACCTTAGTCTCTCTGCTCCTCCGGAGTTTCTCCCGCGGCTGTGTCTTTTTGAAAATCTTCTTCTGTTGCTGACTTTGGGACTCTTTGGGGTTAATAGGATGTCTATGCAGCAATTAGGTTTACAAGTTTTTTTGCGTGAGAAATTGGTTGTGTGGTGTGAGTGCGTGTGAAAACATGCAAAAGTGTGTGTCACACGCCGAAACCGAGAGAGTTGTTAGCTCTGGGTTGGTAACCCCTGATCTCGCGGCTCACTGTTACACACATCATTCTGGTGATGATGATGATGATGATGATGATGATGATGTAGCTAAGAAGTGAGCCATCTTTCTTCCTCCTCTGTTTATAGTGGATCAGTGCTAGTTGCACAGAGGTTAAGATGCAGTTTAAGTTTAGTTAGAGGATGAAACACAAACAGGGTTAGGGTTATCTAGTGACTTGCTATCTGCTCATAATCAGATGAACATAGAACAGCTGAATGAATTTCATCTGTTGTCTGACCATATGAACGATACATCCTGTAAAGATTGCATTTGGAGTTGGCCGTGTTATTTCAATCAAACCTTTTGGCGAGTGAAAAGGTTTCTAGATTATTCCCAGTTCCATGTGCTGCATCCGCTTGAAGGAACATATTTCTGTTGGCCACAATCCAACAGCACTAAATCAGCTCTAATTGAAATGTTGTGTTCTAACTACCGAAAGCATGATAATTCACTATACTCGCTACATATCAAGCAATACAAACATGTTTTTATGTTTCACATCAGCTCCTGGAAACATAATGACAACCTGCAGATAATATCTGGCTGCATCTGGTGTCATGTGATGTTAATTCATGCTGGCATATGGTCTGATTTGGATGAAATTTGGGTATTTGCATCTAATTAGCATACATAGTGCAGAAAAATGGAAAATCTGTTTTGCATTTACTCTTTCATGTAATTACTCTGGTCTGGGGAAATGCTCTAAATACATGCTTTACAATCTGATTCATTAGTTACTTGTGTATTTATATTTTTGTGTTATTATGTAAATGTCCTGCCATACCTTTGTGCTCAGTTTCATTTTGTTAATCCAGTTATTGTTTCATACATTTTTCACTAGTTCTTTTCAAATGTGAGGATTTAGTCTTTTTATTTCCTTTATTCTCTCAAAGAATATAACATGTGGTCACCAGATAAGTTAAACACCATCACCTTAGTTAATCTCTTGTACCAGTTAAGGCAGCTCTGCTATATATTTTAATCTGTCGAGATGTTTCCAGTCCGGTGAATTTGTGTCAATTAGTAGAGAAGCAGAGCAACTGTTAGTGCAACCTACAAGCTCAATCTAACACATTTCAGTTTCAAATCATGATTTAACATTTTAAAGATGACAGTTGACATTATGTCTCACATTGCCTTCTCACGCGGGTTGGCGGGTTATTCTTGCTGCGCTCTTCGGTCTGATATTAACACTTCAGTCCCATACACTGCCTTCAGCCCTCCGGTGCATGTTCCAGTGGGACAGCAGTGCTGGGAGACTTTAAGACTACAGTGCGTCAGCTGGAGGGATGTGAGCGGGTCCAAAGCAGCCTGTGGAGCCGGCGGGCCATTTGAATCCAGTAGAGCTTCACGCAGTGCAAGCAGGATCATCCATGAGGAAGCAGAAGGACTCTTTAATTGGATTGAATCCTTTTTTTTTTGGCAGTCGCGCTAAACTTTAGTTGACTTATACGCTACGAGGGCTTGAATTCACAGACAGCATAACATGTCAATAGAAGTTCCTTCTTTCACAACGCCCAAACCTTTGTGGGACAAAGCAGCAAGATCTCCCAAACATTCCAGCCAGACAATGAGCTCAATCACAACCACAGTTCTTTCCATCTTTATTCAGATATAGTGAAGATCAACATGGGCCTTTAGCTCCTTCTACTGCCACAAACTGTGGCAGAACACCACACTAGTTCCTCCATAAGCGTTGGTGAAAACCTTGTCTCCCAAGCTCAGGATGGAGTCATATTTCTTCCCTAAGAATAAATTCAGCTTCTCGCTCAGTGTGCTCACTTCTGTCTGCAACATTTGAGTGTCTAAGTTCTGAGTGGTTTTCCTGTGTGTGTGTGTACTGATACAAAGATATTGCTCGAAACCTCACATGCTGCCACTGTGAAACATCCACATGTCACGACAATGTAATAGATCGTCTTTGTAGCTGCTGGGGTTCCTTATGATTCATCCTGCAAAGGTTTATTTTGAAAGATTGCATGCATGTAACGGGTGGAAACGGACACAAGCTGAAACCACACAGTGAAAGCTGCATGACATTCCTTGTTCTCATATACACAATTAGCCAAATTGTAAAACTTGATAGTTTAAAACCTCTAAACCGAGTGCATCTTTCTACTTCACATGTTGTGTTCCATCTCAAAACAAGTGCAGCTTTTGAAAAGGATTGCTGTTCAGGTAAAAGATCATAATCTAATATAATTTGAATAAATACCATTTCACCTATTTACGGATGACATAGTGTCCGAATACTCGGCTGGTTAAAAGCAGTGTGTGGCAGCTGGAACAAGTCCTGAGTGTGATGTCATAGTGTACCGACACACTGCAGCAGAAGTAAACCTAGTGGGGCCAGAAAGAAACAAGATCTTCAGCTGCTAAATTGCACTTTAAAATCATCTTTATTCATGGGAGGAAATCACAGTTTGCCCTTGAAACAAAAAAAAAGAAGACTTTAAGTCCGACTCCAACCCGTCTTAAGTACATCACTTGATAAGAAAGAATGATATAGAGTACATTTTCTAAATAGCGCAGTCGGTATTCACAGAAACTAAGGAGCAGTCAATAGTTGCCAGTTGCCACCAAAAAGCTTGTTTTGCAGTGAAATGGAGTCTGGTGATACGGTACCCACTGGAGAGCAGCTCATCCTCATTGCTTCGCCGCCCCCCCACAGTCTGCAAGGGGATATCTTATCTGAACCATTAGACCGGCTCTGCACTAAAGTAATTAAAAATTAACCAGGTCACTGTTTCATTTTGTCTGCTGAGAGGGAAGCTTGAAAAGGTTCCTTCTGTGCACTCGGATGGAAAGAGAGTGGCAGACATTAGCAATGTACATTCAGACTCTAAAGAAAGGAGATAATAAGTTAGGCACAGAACCAATTGACCCTTCGCTTTGCCCAGTCCAAACTGCTCTGTCCAGCTGTCAGCGCTACCATGGAGCCCACACTGCCACTAACTGCACTCACTGAAGAGTTACTCATTTTCCTAAAAACAAAGAAGTGGTTGCAGAGAGAAGCAGATAGAGTGTTGGAAGGATCTATCAGGACATCAAATTGATGCAGCAGTGAATGCAGGTTCAAACCAAACAGACAGAAGCTGAAGCCATAGATCACCGTGTAAAAGTGAACCATCACATCAAGAGAGGAACAATGAGATTAAGGAACGTTTTAGAAATGTGCTTCTTTTTCCAAACTCTCAGGGTAACCAGTACCAATATTAAACATGCAACCACGAGTAGCTCAAGATCAACTAAACCAGCATGAAAACTGAAGAAAACCTAAAACTATAGCTGTTGGACCCTGGTCAGGGCTGGACGATGCTATGCTGTGAATAGCTAGTCTGCGATCTAGGAGTGGGACTTAGCAAAGGGTTCATTTTGATTATTGAATGATTCATAAGAGGCATACAATAAACCATGCAACATGGAAATAGTGATTGTTCCAACAGCCAATAATGAAATAACAAGCTGAGAGGACTTTTAGAAAGCAGCTTCTTCCCCTCTACAGAGCAGCATTCTCCTGCATTGACAGCCCTTCTTTACTCGTTCTCTGATCTCTTCACATTAGCAGCTAAAAGTCATCACAGGATGTGTGCTCACATCTCAACTGGGCATTCAGGGACATTTGTGTCCCCCCCTGTGTTTTTCTTAGCCTGCTTACTCATTGATCGCTGCAGGGTTTAGGGTCTTTTCAATTCAGTTTTATTTGTATAGCCCAAAATCACAAATACAAGATTTGCCTCGGAGTACTTTACAATCTGTACACATGACATCCTGTCCCAGGACCTCACATCGGATCAGGAAAAACTCCCCAAATAAAGATAGTAAAAACCCTTTCGCAGGGAATAAAGGGAAGGAACCTTCAGGAGAGGAACAGAGGAGGATCTCTCTCCCCGGATGGACAGAAGCAATAGATGTCATGTGACCACAATGAGCAGCGTGACAGAGTTACAGCACATTACATGAATATGACAGAAATTATTCATATAATCAGTAGTAAGCATGAACTATGATCCAAATAACCACAATACATGTCAGCAGAAGGAAGTTGAGAGTAGGGGCATCAGCAGGGCCATGGCAGGAGACAGGACCGGCTTCAGGCAGCCATGATCCATGGCAGCAGGCAGGCCCGCATCCAGACAGCCACAATCCATGACTTTTATTGTGAAGCACACTTTTCACACCTCTTTGACACACCCGTCTTTGTCACATTATTCTGCCACTATACAAAAGAATGACCTGGAATTGGAAAGACATTCCTCACGCCTTGCCTTGGTCCAAGCTGAAATATCTCTTTGATGGAGTGCCGTGGTCTTTTGTAACGATATCTGGGTCCCCAGATCTAATGGCCATCACATTGATAGCCATTAGATCTGTACTTATACTGACTTTGAAACATGACTGGGCAAAGATATTTATAATATATAAACTTAATTTCTAGTGTTGCATTCGTCCCACTCCGTGCTGATCCACAATCACATCCAGTGAAAGCAATCGAAAAGTTACACACAAATGACTCACAATTTGCTTTTTGTAGCTATTTCCAAACTATAGCGTTACAATTAAATTAATTCAATTGAAAGTTCTTTTCACTTTGCCTGTTAGCTCAGTCAGCTCGAAGCACCTCAAACAAAATTAGCCACAGCGATTTAATTAGAGACTGGAGTTGTCATCACGACGACTTTACTAAAAAGGAAGAAAGCAGACTGTGTGGCAACAATTTCATTAGTGAAGAGGTTTTCCTTATCATTATCGAGGGTCTAAGTCACTAGTGCCAAACTCAAGCCCCACGGGCTTGAGTATATATATATATATATATATATATATATATATATATATATATATATATATATATATATATATATATATATATATATATATATACATATAATATACATATATATATGGATCTATATATACATATAATATACATATATATATGGATCGACATGAGTTTACAACCAGCTTCTTCTACTTTAATATATATATATATATATATATATATATATATATATATATATATATATATACACACACACACACACACACACACACACACACACACACACACAGGTGAGGGCATGAACAATCAGGGGGCATACACACACATTGAATAATGTGTAAATTGGGTGTCACAGAAAGTAGAGAAAGCAAATACAATGTTGTGCTTCAAGGTGAAAACACGGTATCTCTTCTGTGTCATGAGGTGGTGAAGGAGCACCATTTAAGTCGGCATTTTAACACCAAACACGGAGCTAAATTCAGCCTCCAAGAAAAATATCAAACAGTTCAGGAATTAAAAGGCAGACAGCAATCACAGCATAATCTATTTACAAAAACTACAGAAACAAATGATGCAGAAAGCTAGCTTTATTGTGGCTGAAGAAATCGCCCAATTTTCCAAGTGTTTCTCTAAGGTGCAACAGGTGTGCTCTGACCAGGTACTTTTAAAGATGTCGATTTGTAAAGAAACACCATCGCAGACCGAGTTTAGGAGTTAGCAGGCAATCTAACAACACAGCTAGCGGAACAGCCGAGCGGTTACTTGTCTTTTTTATTAGCTGTTGATGGAGCACAGACACCATGGATGCAGCGCAGATATCCATTTTTATGACAGGCGTGAAGACAGACCTGACTGTCAGTGAGGAGCTCTTCGATGTACCTGCCATAAGACGACGACCAGAGGAAACATTTTGAGGCAGGAGAGGTCCCTAAGTAAAACTAAATCACCCTGGGAAAAGTTGGTTGGGCTAACTACCGACGGAGCACCTGCACTGTGTGGTGAAAGAAACGACTTGGTTGGACTAGTGAAGGAGAAAATGCAAAAAGGTAACTGCCACACACCTCTGATAAGTTATCGTTGCATTATCCACCAAAAAGCTCTGTGTGGAACAGTTCTGGGACTATAGGTTTTTTTAGCTTACGGAAGAAATTGCTCAGTTCATGCAATGAAGGAAAACCCTCGCCTGAACAGTCAGATCCAAACTGGCTGTGTGATTTAGACAGAGCATCTTGCCACCAACTGGAACAGGGCAATCTTGCCTACTTTCCTGTCTGCCGGAAAATCTCAGCCTCGCTGCTTTTTCATGTGCTCGACCAAAGGGAACCGGTTCATGCTCGAATTTGATCGCCGCTTCTCTGACTTCGGAACACAGCGCTCAGACTTTGCAATCTTTGCCAACCTGATAGTGGTCTGAGAGCAAAGTTCCAGGAAGCTGCACTGGAGGACTTTTAGTGTCTACTGCCCCCCCATTGTGATGCCAGAGCTCCGACTTCATGCTGCCTTGTTTTGTTCATGTTTGGGAGCAACTCTCTGTGCCAACAGATGTTTTCAATAATGAATCTGAACATGACCAAGCACAGACCCCGCATCACAGATGACAACCTCCACGCTGTTTTATATCCGTAAACAGCACAACACCTAAAGCCAGACACTGACGGACTGACCACGGTGTCAGTCCGTCAGTGAAAACTAGCATTTTGAAGCATACACATTTGGCAGTGACTGTTGAGTGATGAAAGGAAATGAGAAGTGGCGAGAGATGAAGAATGACATGCATCCTCGGCCAGACTGAAAGTGGAGATGAAGATGGTCGCCGTCTGAACCCCGAAGCTGTACCTCGCAAGTCATGTTGGATTTTTCATATAAAAACACATCTTGTCAGGCTTCAAAGTAAAGCATTAGTGTCCGAATGAGAGTAGTTCAGACCAATCAGCGTCCTGTGAGGAGCTGCTGGCAGCTAGGGGCGGGGTCCTGAACTTGAACTTCGGACTCCTCAGACTGTAGGAACGCCCCTGCCGTTCATTTAAATGTGAAGGTTTTGTTTATTCTTTCTGATTTACTGCAACCTAAAAGACAAAGAAATACAAAGATGGGGGTCAAAATAACAGGCTTCATGCAAAAGAGCTGCTTTTTCAACACATTCACTGCAAAAGAGCTGCTTTTTTTTTAACACATTCACTTTTGAACATTTTCAAGAAGTGCAACAGGGTCACACACACCCAACCACCACAAAGACATCTGCTAAAGCAATCCATGGGTCACTTCCCACACAGAAGTTGGTGCAGTGTTTATGAAAAGATTGTGCTCATACTACAAACTGTGAAGCATGTTTGAAACATAATCTATATATAAACAAGATATTCAGGCCAGGGCATCTATGCAGCACAACAATCATTAATTTAAAATGTTATTTTGACACCCAGCTTGCCTTTAAATAAAATATTGAATCTCCTGTGAAAATTGCAGCATGTTGCAATGTTGAAAAAAAAAATGCAGATTAATTATATAGCCTTAGTCTGGATCAGTTCAAACTGTTTTAAACAGTAAGGTTTTAGTAAAGATGCATTTGTTTGGGAATTAGTGAGCATACAACTGAATAGATGAAACAGATGTTTTTATATAGTTTTGCCTGTTGTTATACTTGTCACCAATTTACTTAAATTCATCAAGACAGTTCTCAGTTTTTTAATTCTTCGTGGAGGCGAGAGGGAACACTTGTGGCTCAGTAGTCCTCAACACGGCAGTCTGTTAGTCTTTTTCAGTGCTCTTTATTTTCATGTTTCACTTCCTCTGTGAAGTTGAGTTTTACTCAGTTTATGACTCCCTCAGGACATTCAGCCCACAGCAGGAAGTCTGATGTCCGAGAGAGAAAGAGAGGCTCAAATGAAACATGACACACTCAGTGTGTTCTGGATCATGAGATATGAATAACCTTATCCTTATTGAATTCACATTGTTTCTTTGGCTCCACCCAATGGAGTTTAAATCAACCAATTAAATAATTTTCCTCAGCCTTGTTGTTAGAAATAAAACCACATGCTCCATGAAATATTATCTCATTGTTCTCAAATCTAAAATGTTTCAGAGAGAAGCAGACAGAAGGGTCTGTACTATGTATGAAGAAGAAATCCAGCAGTGAAAAGGTTTAAGTTAAACATAAAGACTGAAGCTGAAGCTCCATCACCTGGAGATCAAGACAAGACAATGCAATGAAGGAACTACAGTGTTCCTGTAGAGGTTTTAATTCACTGTTACAACTATCAAAAAGCAAAATCAAAATGTCTTTTTTCATTCAGTATACCTTCAGTAGCTACCGTAGCATAGAAGTGCTAACGGTAGTTAACAATATATTAATATATTCTACTAATGTTAACTCCACAGGTTTTTACATATAATTATAATGTTTTACAAACGTGTATCCTCTTTCCAACCTCTCCGGGTAACGAGTATCATGATTACACGTTTAACCGTGATTAAATCCAAATTCACTAAACCAGCCTGACCATGAAGAACATCTGGAACGACTGCATGAGCGCATATGGATCAGAGCTGGACGATGCTACGCTATGATTGGCTAGTCTGCGGTCAGGGGGTGGACATAGAGAAGGGTAAACTTCCAATCAGTTTTGTTATCATTCCTGTTAGAGCTGGTGGAAATAACAATGTATCACACCAACAACTCAATAAACTGGAATTATCCTGTAAATGGAGCTTATAAACCATCTGTTACTATATCCATGCATCAGTATTAATAACAATGAGGAACTCATATCACATGTACACTCAATCATCAATCAAACATATTTCAGACTCAGGGTCCAGGTAGTTAGAAAATAAAGTACAATAAAATGACATGGAAAAAAAATAGATAGATAGATGGTGCAATTATGACACCCGACTCATTTGGTATTATTAAACTTGGAATAAATAGGTTTAAAGTTTGGTGCAACTGAATTAAAAGACAAACCTGGTTTAAACCTATTTTAAGAGTTAATCCTTGTTGGTGCAACTCAGTCTGAGTCTCAAAATATCTATGATGATTAAGTTTAACATTGTAAAACGAGTGGGTCAACCTGTTCTAGATGTCAGGTCCTCTTAAAAGAAGAATTTTACTCTAAATCAACAACACTTGTTGCTGATGTTCAGTATATTTTGTTTCTATGCCGATTTCAATTCAGTTTACTTTGTATAGCCCAAAATCACAAATACAAATTATCCTCGGAGGGCTTTCACATAACATCCCTGTCCCGGGACCTCACAGGAAAAACTCCCCCAGATAAAGATAGTAAAAACCCTTTCACAGGGAAAAAAAAGGGAAGAACCCTTCAGGAGAGCAGAAGCAATAGATGTCATGTGACCAGAATGAACAACGTAACATAGTTATAGCACATTACATGAATATGGCAGAAATGATTTGCATAATGAGTAGTATACACATGGACCACAATCCAGATAATCACAATCCATGAAGTAGGAGGAGGTAGAGAAGAGGGGCATCAGCAGAATTTCATTGTTGTGTTTTACTTACGATTGTCCATTTATATTCAATGTAAGTCAATACATTTAAATAATGTACTTCAAGAGGTCTTGGTGTTAGATCCACAGAGACGGGGAGCCTGGGGTTTTTTACATGTAACATTTACACTGCCAGAGATTCCGCATAGAACAAGACTTCATCTCGCCACAACCCCAGAGGCAAAACACACAACCGATAACACAACAAGCTTCGGAACAAACAACATGATTGGAGTGCAGCGCTGGATAAAAGGTCAAGGGTCATTCAAGTTAAGGGTTTTTATTGGAGTCTTTTTATTAACTTTCTGAAGGCTCTGCTCTGTCTGTGACTTATAACCAAAGCTCATTGTTTTCTGCTAGAGATGCACATCTTTAAAATCCCCTCAGACATGTTGACCATAGCTTATTTTCTTTTAATCCAGACAAATACACACACACACACACACACACACACACACACACACACACACACACACACACACACACACACACTGCGCGCTGCGCTCACTATGGAGGAATCAAGCCCCCCACCCCATACCCGTGAGGAGCCACTCATCAGCCAATCAAAAAAAAAGAAATGGGCTACAGCCAATCACACTTTTTTGTATCTGTTGTAATCGGGTAAGATGTAATGACAGGCGGCTCGTATTTGTCGTTGTCTGCTGCTCAACAGGTCGCAAGAAGCTATACAAGAGGCCTGAAGGAGCAGATGAACAGATAAAGGCAGCTGTGCAATGAGAAAATCAGTAGTGTATTTGTGGAAAACAATTACATTGTAAAAAAGCTCTAACTTTGAGTTATAAAAAGGCAGCAGACAACTTTGTAAAATGAGCCAGCTGACACAGTAAACCTGTTAATTCACCAACTACAATTATGTTCCACTCAAACATACAAATGAGGCAATTGCTGTGTAAAATGACATTGTAATGCATTCAAACACAATTTATACATCTGTATAAATTACAAAAAGGTCACTCTTTGCATATTCACATTGTTGTATTGAAAAGTAAACTTTGTTTCTCTGCTATATTTTTTATGGAAATCATCCCTGTTTATTAGTATCAAAGTGTTAAGTTCAGTAGAATCACACAGCAAGCAAAGGCATCATCACTGCTCCTGCCTGCAGCATCATGTAATGCAGCGATCTGTACAGTCATATGGAGGTTAGGTCTGTATATTCATGTGATGGAGGTGAGGTCTGTACAGTCATGTATGATAGAGGTTAGGTCTATATATTCATATGTGATGGAGGTTAGGTCTGTATATTCATATGTGATGGAGGTTAGGTCTGTATATTCATATGTGATGGAGGTTAGGTCTGTATATTCATGTGATGGAGGTGAGGTCTGTACAGTCATGTGATGGAGGTGAGGTCTGTATATTCATATGTGATGGAGGTTAGGTCTGTATATTCATATGTGATGGAGGTTAGGTCTGTATATTCATATGTGATGGAGGTTAGGTATATATATTCATATGTGATGGAGGTTAAGTCTGTACAGTCATGTGTGATGGAGGTTAAGTCTGTACAGTCATGTGTGATGGAGGTTAGGTCTGTATATTTATGTGTGATAGAGATTAGGTCTGTATATTCATATGTGATGGAGGTTAAGTCTGTACAGTCATGTGTGATGGAGGTAGATTCAAGCTACACTGTGCAGCAACTTGTTAACTGTTAGGGAGCACAACAGTCAAGGAGAGAAAGCGTGCTTCTTGTTCTTCTTCTTGTTCTTCTTCTTGTTCTTCTTCTTCTTCTTGTTCTTGTTGTTGTTGTTGTTGTTGTTGTTCTTCTTCTTCTTCTGTTTAAAGTCATGCCTGTCGTGCAAACTCCTGACTCCGACACTCTGATTTTATTTTTCCCTTTTATATTTTCTTTTGTGTTCACTTTCCGTAAGTCATTTCCTGTTTTATTTTGACTGCCACCTTTAGTCTCTTGTTTTTTCACAGAGTGTAGAAGAAGGCGTAGTCATGGTGACGTCACCATTGGTTTGTGGACCGATGTCATCAGTCATCGAGTTCATCTATTGCTTTATGGTCGATTTGACTCTAAATGACCATCAGTCATTGAATAAATGAATTGATCCTGTACGATGAATGAATTAAAGTTTACGACTTTCAAAATAAAGCTGTGACCTATTGTTATTTCTTATGTCAATTATCTATAACTGAAAATCACATAATTAAATTATTGTAGAATATTATATAATCCCAAAGAACAGAAATACAGTCAGTAAATATAGTTAAATTTACAAAAGAGATCCAACTAAAGCGCTTCTTGTAGTGTTTACGGCATTATATCACAGGAAGACCTGGTGTCGGTTTTTATTCATACTAGTGTAGGTTTTGACCTTCTGACAGGATCACCACACACAAAGATGTGTTGCATGTGCTCAGGTCGGGTCCTGCTCGACTGTATTCCCTGTAGAGACTATGATTAGATTATGTTTGATCTGTGAGTGACAGCGAGGTTTGCCTGTTTCATTACTGAAAAGACCATCACTGTTGTTATTTATTGCCGTGCGAGCTGTGATTGTGTGAACAGAAGGTTTGCTGTGATGATGTCTGTCCTAGATTAGGTTTACTGGATGCAGGACATTACTGAGTTGTCCTCCAACTTATTTGCAGCATACTAAATTGTGAACAGTCAGCATGGAAAGTATTTAAGACTCTTCATAGCGGTAGCCATGTGACTTTGTGACAGTTGTAGTCATTTTCAGTAAAAGATTCAAATAGATTAATGCTCCCAGAATCCTATTCATCCAGAGCCGCGTCTGGCAGTCCGTCTGAGGTAAATGGTTACGAAGCCTAAACTCCTGTCAGCGCTGATATTGAGTTTCCATTTGAGGAAATACTCTGAGTGAATATGATTCCCCTGTGGTAAACCGTTACCAGGTTTACCACAGGGGAATCATAGACTGAGGAAAAGAAGTGGACGTAGCAGCCACGACGTCACTATACTGGTTTATGAACTGCCGATTTCAAGCCTCCTTCCCGATACCCTTCTGCCCTCCTACCCTCTTTCCTCCTGCTTTTCTGCCCTCCTGCCTTCCTACCCTCCTGCCCTCCTGCCCTCCTCCTTCCAGCCATTCTACCATCCTATGCTTCTACCCTCTTTTCCTCCTGCTCTCCTACCCCTCTGCCCTCCTATCCTCCTGCTCACCTGCCCTCCTTCTCTCCTACCCTCCTAACCTCTTTTTAACCCTCTTTTTTATCATGCTCTCCTGCTCTCCTAACCTCCTACCCTCTTTTCCTCCTGCTCTTATACCCTCCTGCCCTCCTGCCCTCCGACCCACCTGCCCTCCTGCTCTCCTACCCTCCTACCCTCTTTTCCTCCTGCTCTTCTACCCTAGCCTCTTGCCATCCTCCTTCCGGCAACTCTACCCTCCAACCCTGACCTCCTTCCCCCTCCTTCTGGCAATTCTACCCTCCTGCCCTCCTATCTTTCTACCCTCCTGCCCTCCTACGCTCCTGCCCTATTATCCTCCTACCCTTCTTTCCTCCTGCTTTCCTGCCCTTCTTTTCTCTTCCTCTCCTGCTCTCGCCCTCCTACCTTCCTGCCCTCCTGCCTCCTCCCCTCTTTTTATCATGCTCTCCTGCCCTCCTACCCACCTGCCCTCCTACCCTCCTGCTGATAATATAAATCTAAAATTTCTGTAGATGCGTTTCATATTCATGTCTAGTGAAGTTCAGGTTAGGTTAGCGAGGTCAGTACAACACAGCTATGCAGCTGTAGTTGTGTCTAGAAATGTCTGGTTCTCAAGGGAACTTTAGTCACACGCCTGCACTCCTCAACACACACACACACACACACACACACACACACACACACACACACACACACACACCTGTTTATCAGTATATTTATCTCTTCTGTGAGAAGAGATGAGAACACAGGACTCTCCTCCTCTTGACGGGTTAGAGCCAATTAAATGTTACATTGCTTATATGTTGATGACAGAAAACCGTGTATTAAAGAGCCAAACCTCCGGCTGTTCTGGGTGTTGTTTTAGACGGTCAACTTGCATTGACTGGACGACTCCCTGCCTTTGCAACTGCAGAGCTTGTTACTTTACCTGTGATCGAGGAAATAAATTACGAGAACAAGAGAAGTTGTCCCGCTCTCCTGCCCTCCTGCTCCCTGCTCTCCTACCCTCCTGCCCTCCTACCCTCTTTTCCTCATGCTCTCCTATCCTCCTGCTCTCCTGCCCTCCTAACTCCTGCTCTCCTGCCCTCCTAACTCCTGCCCTCCTGCCCTCCTATACTCCTGCCCTACTACTCTCTGTTCCTCATGCTCTCCTATCCTCCTGCTCTCCTGCCCTCCTATACTCCTGCCCTCCTATGCTCCTGCCCTACTACTCTCTGTTCCTCATGCTCTCCTATCCTCCTGCTTTCCTGCCCTCCTACCCTCCTACCCTCTTTTCCTCTTTCTCTCCTACCCTAACCTCCTTCCCCTTCCTTCTGGCAATTCTACCCTCCTGCCCTCCTACCCTCCTACCTTCCTGCCCTCCTGCCCTCCTAACCTCCTGCCCTCATGCCCTCCTACCTTCCTGCCCTCCTACCCTCCTACCCTCCTACCTTCCTGCCCTCCTAACCTCCTGCCCTCATGCCCTCCTACCTTCCTGCCCTCCTACCCTCCTGCCCTCCTACCCTCTTGCCCTCCTGCCCTCCTAACCTCCTGCCCTCATGCCCTCCTACCTTCCTGCCCTCCTACCCTCCTACCTTCCTGCCATCCTGCCCTCCTACCCTCCTGCCCTCCTGCCCTCATGCCCTCCTACCTTCCTGCCCTCCTACCCTCCTACCCTCCTACCTTCCTGCCATCCTGCCCTCCTACCCTCCTGCCCTCCTGCCCTCCTAACCTCCTGCCCTCCTGCCCTCCTGTCCTCCTACTTTCTTTTCCTCATGCTCTCCTCCCCTCCTGCCCTCCTAGCCTACAGCCATCTTAAGTGGGATTTTTAGACATTGTGTTGTGTGTCTTTTCAGACCTAACTTAAATTACAATGAGAGATAGACAGCAGACAGTGAATTCACCATGATGCTGTGTACATTGTTGTGTTGTTTCATATAGCTTTTTGAGCAACCATTTGGAGATAGTTTTTGATTTATTCACTAGAAAAAGAAGCTGCAGTCTTCTTTGTTGTTCTTTGAGCTTCATGTTGCAATATCATTCCAGAGCTGGAGTTTAAGAACCACAGGGATTATATGTAAGGAATCTTTTTTTTCCTCTAAATATGCTATTATGGATCCCTAAAAGGTTCAATATTAGATAAATAAAAAAGAAATTGTAAGATAGATACCCACACAGATAAATTGTGTAAATGTATGAATGAACTAACACTGGAATGTTGGAAGAAATTATCAGAACTGAACTGAACTTATTATAAAATGTCATTACTTCATTCCTGTTCATTTTAAATGAATTCTATAGCATATCATTGTTATTCATTTCAACAGCTTATTGCTCAAAGGCACCTTGGAGGAGAGAACCCTCTTAGTGGGGACGGGATCCAGTAAGTCATTATAATTACAATATCTCTCAAATAATGTATTTCATTTATTTTAGGATTCCAGGTCATTATTTTAAAATACTAAGTCAATATGTTAAATACTCATTATTTTGATATTTTATTAATATAAATATAATGACTTAAAAGGACTTGTGAATGACAGTGTCAGAAATATGCTTTCATAAAATACAAACGTCTTTTTCTTACAGTTTCTTGAGAGATTGAAAAACACATCAGTTTGTTGAGATTGAAAAACACATCAACAAAGCTACAAAAGCGTGACGTCACTGACAGCCTTTTTCGCTCCAGCTCTCCCGGATACAGCCGAATGTTGCCGACATATCCCGAGGGCTCTACACGGAGGACATGCTGGGGATGAGAGAGAGAGAGAGAGAGAGAGAGAGAGAGAGAGAGAGAGAGAGAAGAGAGAGAGAGAGAGAGAGAGAGAGAGAGAGAGAGAGAGAGAGAGAGAGAGAGAGAGAGAGAGAGAGAGAGAGACGGCAGCAGACGGACTCCGCTGTCTGAACGGGGACTGCCGAGAGAGACAACAAGTCCACGTCCACGTCCAGCTCCAGCAGCTGAGCGGGATTACCTGTCGCTCCTTGCGGACCTGTTCTCTCTCACCTCCGGGGATCGGAGCCAGTGTTTCGGGACCGGAGAGGAATTTAAGACTCTTTTGTAAAACTGTAGGATCCGGAGACCTGCCGCGTGGTGCTCTTTCGGCATCTTTTCCCAAATGCAGACGTCCGGGAAGCAATAGAGCATGGTGAGTTATGATTATTATATTATTATGATATGATGGCAGTGTGAACATGATGAGTTATGATATGATGGCAGTGTGAACTGTAGCACTACATGAACATGGTGAGTTAGGATTATTATATTATTGTGATGTGAACATGTGCACGTCACTGTGTCCGGCGGGTCCAGCATGTGTTCAGATCGATACTTTGTTGCAATGGCATGATCGCGCAATATGGATGATGTTGTTTGCAGTCAACTTTCATGTGGATAGTTACAGATGGTTTTAGTTCTCCGTCCTGAGCCGGAAGCAGAATGGACTGATGTGATGGCTCTGTGCCTTTATGATTGGCAGATGGTTTAAAAGCAGACTGAGAGCATCTCTTCGTACAGACATGATGTAAACAACGGACTCCTTCATCTGGAGTCATGTGCGTGAACATGGCGCGTCAGGTTGAAACGTGCACGCGCGCTGCTTCCTTTCTTTGCATCATCATCAGGCTCTGTGACATGTCACTCCTCACGTGCACGCGATGGCACCATGATGAAGACTAAGACATCACGCGCACAAACACGCCGCTTTGATGCAAGTATTAAAGTTGAAGTGCACGCGGGAGCTTCTGAAAGTGTTATTAATGCATCATGCTGCAGAAATATGGAAGCACCAGCAACACGACAGGTCAGTTGTGTGTGTGTATGCGCGCGCGTATATATATATATATATATATATATATATATATATATATATATATATATATATATATATATATATATATATACATATATATATATATATATATATATATATATATATATATATATATATACGTATTTCTGCATATGTATGTGTGTGTGTGTGTGTGTGTGTGTGTGTGTGTATATCATCACTAGCAGTTATCTTGCAGATAGCATTTAGAGATTATTTCTCTTGATGGTTTTATAAAGGAGGAGAGGAGAGGAAGGAGAGAGGAGAAGAGGAGAGGAAGGAGAGGTGGAGAGGAGAGGAAGGAGAGAAGGAGAGGAGGAGAGGAGAGAGGAAAAAGGAAAGGAGAGAGGAGAGGAGGACAGGAGAGGAGGAAAGGTGTCGTCCGTCCACCTTGATGGAGGCATCAGCTGAACGGCAGCAGTGTGAGGCTCATGCAGTCTTCCTCAGGAGGAGAAGAACACACACACAGACGCACGCGCACACGCACGCACACACACACTCACACACACACACACACACACACACACACACACACACACACTCACACACACACCACTGCTACTCCCTGACTGTTACTGGTGTCTTGACTTTTTCTTTTATTCATAACCATTCAAACATATTCTAGTTAGTTGAAAGATGTTTTGTGTTCCTTCATCACATCTAGAGGGGTAATGGATTTATAGTTTTTTGTGCTGTGACATTTACAATCCCAAGACTAGAAGAATGCCCCTTCAGGAGAACAAAGTTTCCATATAAACTGACTTTTGGCCTTTTGAATACCTTATTATTATTGGGTACACCATCAGAAAACTGTAGCAGAAATATATATGCACCTCCCAAATATTCTAGATGCTTTGGCAGAAGGGTAAAAGCAATACCAACACGGTTCATGCATACTAAATTATAAATATTGTACAGCTGTGATGTGTTGCCATTGCATGCCATTCAGTGTACTTGTAAGTGTACATCAGCCAGGCCCGGTGCTATGTGCGGGTCTTTAGGTGCAGGGCCTGCCATGGACGCATGAGCCACTTATCACACGTAAAAAACAAAAACCCTAACCCGAATAAATGCATACTATGATTATTATCATTATTATACGACACTTAATATGAAGTTTGATTAAAAAAAATAAAAAAATTAACCACTTTTGGTTTGGGGGAAACCCGGACGTGTGGCGAGAGCCACGGTGCGGGCCGCGGCTGCGCTGTGCTGTGCAAACATAATAGGCTGCTCAACAGTAGGAGTTGTGTTCCGAGTCCTAGATAAAGAGATTAAGAAATAAAAGATGGATATACAACGTATCTTTTAAAAAACACGGAGAGTCTCAGAAAACGGGGACAGAGCGTGTGGAATCAAAGCCGGGTGCTCCATTGAAGCTAGCATTAGCCACCCCAAGGAAGTTAGCGTTAGCCACCCCCTGGAAACTAGAAGACAGCAGAGGTCCTCACAGCAGCATCTGAACCAGCAGGAGATCTGGGCATCAAGAATTACCCCTCACGCCTATTTTTAGGTATTGATTAGAGTACTTCTTAGTGTTCAAGTAACATTTGCATTTTGGGTTTTCCTGGATAGGCATCCAGGAAAACCCAAAATAAAATGCAAGCTGTACTTGAACCATGTGGAGAAAGTTCATGGTCTTGGTCTCTTTTGAAAGGTAACACTATCGAGGGGAAGCTTTTTCCTGTGTGCGCTGTGTGGCCCATTTTCGTTGTCTGGGCTGTGTGGTCCCGTACTGGCTGTCTGGTCTGTGAGGGCCAGTACCAGCTGTGTGGTCCCGTACCGGCTGTCTGGTCTGCGAGGGCCGGTACAGGCTGTGTGGGCTGTGAGGGCCCCGGTACCGACTGTGTGGGCCGGTACTGGCTATGTGGGCTGTGAGGGCCCCGGTACTGGCTATGTGGGCTGTGTGGGCCGGTACTGGCTGTATAAGCCCGTTCCCCTCCATACTGCTCCGTCTCAGCCGTCCTCTCCGCGTTGATAAATCGTGTGTAATTTCAGGGATGAGCAAGCATGAAAACATATGGGTGGAGAGGGCTGCAATGTTTTAGCGTTCTGTTTACACAGCATTTTCCTCCAGGTTGCACATTGAGAGGACTACAGATCCCCGCAGGCTTGGAACCGGTCTCTGAAGGTTCTGTACAGGACCTCTGTGGTTCTATTATTAGCCTCTTCAGAACGCCTCTGTAGTATCATGTAGAGGTTGCTTTACGAGGCCGATACACATATTCTCTTCTTCATCATGTCAGCATCAACAAACACTTGAATGAAGACATATGCAATCTAATAGACAGATTGAAACTTCAGCTTAAAGGATATGTTAGGTTTGCTCTGTAAAGCATAACACTCTGTTCTCCTTTGAGACCAACAGGGAGAAATGTTCTGCTTCATGATGAACTGTGAAATGTAATAGTGGTCCAGACTTACATTGAATGAGTTAATTTTACTCGGCTATCAAAATAATCACTTACTAGTTTTTATTAAATAACTGTTATTTGCAGGTCAAACATAACCGATTTACTAATTGTTTTGAGTAAAGCTAACTTCATACACTCAAGTAACGAATAACAGCTTCGATCTGAGCATGTGCAGAAGCCAACATTTAGACACATGGATCGAGCTGACTCAGATGCTAAGGCGAAAAAGACAGCTTGCATTTTTTTCTTTTGAAGAACAATAAAGTAAGTTATGAAGCAAACATTAACTGTGTGTAAAATGTTTAGTGTTGCTTACTGTTGCTAATGTTGAAAGACACTTCAACATGTGAACTATAAGGATACCAGGGATTGGACTGACTACCTTTAGGTTACGGGACGGCCACTCATCTCCTGAGCTAGTCAGGTCACGGTAAAACTAATTTAATTGTTACATAATGAAAATCAATGAACCCATTTTGGTCGGAGGGCGCGCGACATTGAGCAACGGGAAAGTCCGAGTGTTGATGCGTTCACACCAAAGGAGTTGCACATTTTTGCAACGCTTTTTCGCCTGACTTTACACGCTCAACTTAATGTGGTTATTTTACTTTTTCGCAACCATTTGCGGCAGAAAGGAGCCTCACTAGATAACCTAAACCGACCCAGTCACGTTCTTTTGAAATAGTTCTTATTTCCGCCATCGACCATTGAAAATGAACAACTATTTCTGCGTTATACTTGTTGTGGAAATACCACAAACGTGGAAACATCAAACGCCGTCATGTTTGGGATCTTAACATCATCCGTGGCTGCACACAGCTCGGCGAATTTCACCGACTCCTCCAGGAACTGCGTCTGGATGACAACTGCTTCCAGTGCTGCCATCCACCAGTGAAATAACCACTAGTTCTGCTTTAAACCTGTTGAGGAAGTCCCACAAACGTCGGAACATCAAATGCCCCTGTGTTTGAAAATCGCTAAGGATCATGTTAAACTGGGGTTCACCATGGTGAATCCTAGTTTAACAATTAATCAATTCATTGGAAAAAATAATCTGCAGATTGTAATGGTAAAATATAGTATTGTAATGTTATGTGAAGATAGAGTCTAAACTGATTCAGATGTTTCTCAGAGATGGTTGAACCAGATGGTGTTTTCCTTACTTATGTATATAAAGGGGGATAGTAAACAGATAGGGGAGGTCGTGACCAGATAGGGTGTTGATTTCCCAGAGCAAAGGAAAATGTAACTTCCTTGACCTTAAGGACCAAGGGACAAGAGGTCAAACACATGCCTTGACTCAACGTTTTTCTTTTTATCACCGTGGCTTGGAGGCATAACCCGCAACATGTATAAAGTAGGGTTGAGACTGTTGTTTCATTAAATCTTGTGTCACAGACTGCTATCTATCACTTGTATATCTTCATAAAATTAGATTGTTTTTCAAATTAAAAGCATGCTTGCTGTTCTGAAAATTTGGTGGACGTTTAATAAAAAAACAGTGTCTAAAGAAAAGGCCACGCAGATTCAGAATCATAGTTTCAGGTCTGCTTACAGGATGTCTGGAGAGAGTGTGATAATCTCAACACCTGCTGACTCAGAGAATCACATCAACAACAACTCTCACACTAAAACAGCAAAACCTGAGCGAGCGACATGTCATCTGACTTCAAGCCTGTGGTGCTTCATGACATCTTAATGACCTCTTGTTGGACCTAAACCAGATGTCATCTGTTCTTTGGCGACTCTCCCTCATTCCTGTACATGTCCCCTCAGTAGAAACATCATTCTTCTTTACTTTTCTCTTGTGAACATGAGAGAGAGCAGATGCTCGGCCGGTGCCACAGTTGTTTTCCCGATGAGATGAGATTACAGCAGCTTGCTGCAACGTCTCCAAAGGAAAGCATATTTCTTCATCAGGTTTTTGTAACAACACAAACAAACTGCTCCCTGCTATCATCTATCTCATCTGTACACACTGGGGTCCTTTATGCTCTCTGTGTGAGCTCAAATAAGAGCTTTGCTGTAAGGGATAATCCTGAATATAAAAGGGTAAAAAATATCTTTCCAGGTTGTTTTGGTGATATTACATCAAATCAAATGCCTACACGCTGTAGATCTCAGGCCATATGGACAAGGCATTCCTTTTTATATTAGTGTGTTGGACATCCTACAGTTTTAGGTTCAACAGGCACAGCGGGGATCAGGTCTGATAGCAACCAACAGGCTGTGCATTGTTTTCTGTGGTCGTGATTGGATGGGAGTGTTCAGCTGGTCTCCTGCATGTCGTAGGGTCATCCCTGTGCTGATGGACTGTTCTGCACTGCAGTCCAGCTCGTCTCCTTTCATCCCCACAATAGAAGCGGACCACAATAGCCTCCGCCGAGACTCTCTATTGTCTGGTGTTCAGCCAGAGAGCAGCCGGCGCTGGTGTTGTTTCATCTCACCTCAGAGGGCGAGATGCTATCGGCACAGACAGACCTGTAATTTCCCCACTGCGACACAGGATGGCCGCTGGTATCACAGACAATCTCTGTGACTGGGTGTTTGTCCTGTGTATGTGTCCTGCTCGCATTGGTGCTGAACAGGATGTTTGGGTGAGACACAAGCTGCTCAGTAGCAGAGCGGCATGACCAGAACACACTGCTACATGGAGGGGGAACCGGCTCACAGCGGGCCTGTGTGAGCTGCTGCACACCTGTGAGAGACAGCAGGTAAACTAGTCATGACTCTATTTACCTGTTCGGAGGCCCGTAGGGGCCAAAATGAGCTAAGAAATTAGTGTTGAAATGCATTTATGTATTCATGAGTTCACCGGCTCACAAAACATCAAAGATATGGGAATTGGAATATTCTCAGCGGTGGAACTGAATGATAGAAATAAGAGGGGTCTCAACAGTAAGAACAAACATCCATATATTTAAATATCATCTCTGTAACAAATTAAATGAACTGCATGACATCCTAAAGTGAGGTTAAGAGCTGCACTGATTAGTCAAATAAACAATTAGTTGGATTAACATTAATTAATAAGAAATTCATTGTAAACAATTTGGATAATAGATTAATTGTTAAAGTATTTAGTTTTTGTAAAGCATACACACAGAAGAAATGCAGATTTTATCTTCTCAAATATGAGGATTGAAGTGGGCCAACTATTCATGAGCAAAATGTCAGCGTGACCGAGCTGCAGGCGTCGTGCTGATTGTGATGGAAAGCTCTGAAACTGCTGGACCCGACAAACACCACCTCGACCAGGTCTTCAGGAACACTGCGACAGTTACAGTCCTTTTTTTCTGACATTTTATACACTAAGTGATTTATTCATTGAGATAAGTCTCTACTAATTAATTGATACCAAAAATAATTGTTAGTAGCAGACCTAGTAAGTACTTTGTGTTGCAGTCATCTCTCCCAGTGGTTCCCATCTCCCCTCATCAAACAGTCTGGGAAGTGAACATGGATGTAATAAGACCAGGTGGGATACGGCTGGACTGTATAAATGTGCTACATTCTCTGCAAGTAACGTTTGTTGTTATAGTCCAGCTCACTCAACAGTATATCATATGGACATTTCTCTGATAGAACAGTAGATGTGTGGCTGCGATGAGCAACATGTGATTGTTTGGGTTCAAATCTTAAATTTAGAAGAATTCCCAGACCACAAAACGTTTCACAAAGGATTCCCAAGCTGTCGGTGCACCATGACGGGGATGGCTCTGTGATTTATAGGGGCTGGAAGTAGTGCATGTGATTGGCCGTGATTGTCTCAGGCTCGGTACCCACCAACACGGGGCCTTGTCACTGGACCCATCTCCTTCCCTTGTGCGCCACAAAAAAAGCACATTTGGTAGGATCTGTGGCACCTTACAGAGAGAAAGGCCTGTCAGCTCACGATGGACACCCAGGGATTGATGTAACATTTATAGCCATAGATTGTGTATAAGAAGTGCACGTACTTCGGTTCAAAAACTTGTGTTTTTGTCTAGTTTTACCTCCTATTCATTGACACGTTGGTAATTCTGTCTGTTTGACTCTAAATGAGCATAATTTACTAAATGAACATCATGCTGTATTGAAGAAGACTTGAAACTAGAGATTGAGACATAAACCCATGTTTACAATGTTTACTGAGGGAATACATCAAGAGAGAAATAGAGTTATTTATATAGACTTCTATACAACCAGAGGAGTCGCCCCCTGGAGGTCAGGAGAGAGAATGCAGCTTTAACACATGAAGCATGGACTTCTATACAACCAAAGTAGTCGCCCCTTGGTGGTCAGGAGAGAGAATTACATTTTTAAGACCCTTCTGCATCCAGATTGCTGCCTGTTAACACGTTGCATACGCCGCACAGGAAGTGGGAGGCTAACCCATTTCTGTTATGTCTGGTGTTTATTCTGAACATGAGAAAAATACAAAATGGTTATGAGGTAGACTTTTTCATGCCCATTGATGTCCAGTCACACCCTCTCTTACGAGCCAGAATATATTGATCATGTTATTGATGTGGACAAAGTAAACGCACATGCTTTATTTTTAATTCAACATTTAAGTGACACGTTGGTAATAAGTTGTGATCAGATGTCCACTCCACGTCTACAGACCAATACTGTTTGATGTCTATTTTTACTTCATGCCATTTTGGTATAAAAGGAAATCTTGATTGGATGTTCTTAGAACGCCTCACAGTTTGCTGGGTACCTTTTTGAAAGTAGAATCATGTTTTTTTTCCGTCCTGGAGGCCCGGAGTGAACCTGGCTCAAAGGACTCAAGGGCGAACTGATAAGATGTTGGTGGTCAAAGGTCACGTGACCTCACAAAACCTGCATAACTCAATAAATGATATGCAGAGTTTGACAATTTCACACTTATGTCAAAGAGGATGAAAAGATGACGTGAAGGCGTTGTGGATAGACATTAATATAAACTGCAACTCGACTGGTTGGGGGAAGCCATTCTTCTAGTTTGTAGTTATTGGCTCAATCACCTGTTAAAGCTGTAATCTTTGCACTTTTAAATATCAATAGCATTGAGTTTTGCATGATACTTTACTTTGAAACCATTGCCTTTCATTTTGATGAGCAGTTGAGCGGCTCTGCTTGGATGCTGTTGCATTCCTCTGTGCTCCTATTGTACTTCATTTCAAAGCCTCTGTCAGTCCCCTCTCAGCTGTGTCACACTGAACTGTGAGCCTGCTATTAACTGCAGCGCATCAATTAAAAAGACCAATGAGCAGAGATTGCTGATACCCGAGCATATACGTTGTGCCG
This sequence comes from Clinocottus analis, assembly GCF_023055335.1. Classification (NCBI taxonomy): domain Eukaryota; kingdom Metazoa; phylum Chordata; class Actinopteri; order Perciformes; family Cottidae; genus Clinocottus; species Clinocottus analis. Next base: position 1,036,494 of record NW_027176031.1, on the reverse strand, counting down.
ATATGTGAAGTCGGCTGGATGTTATGGATGAATAGCTTGCAGTGTTGGAGCTTGGACTTGGACCTTCCCCTGGATGCTGCCTGCATGTAAAGCTTCCCTCATCATCAGTTCAAGGCTGTCACTATCGGGGCCTGCAGTCTGGAAAGTCCATTAGGTTGATTAGATTGAAGGATAAAAAGCCAACGTTCTCCGTCATCAACAGGGCAATTAAGCCCTCTATTAGAATTCAGAAGCCAATATTCCACAACATATGTATGTGAAATCAAAATGCCTCATTGGATTAAATGGGCTCAATGTCTTCTCATCAACAACTCATTAAGTTACGATTCATTTGTGATTTAATCAGCCTGGATGATCAAACCAATAAACAGTCAAGTCAATGTATTTATTTATTCGTACAACAAACTTGTGTTTTTGTCTAGTTTTACCTCCTGTTCATTGACTACTGACGCCATGCTTTCCCTAATTAAAACTCTCCCGTGGCCAGATTTTTCTTATAAACATGTCATACATATATTGTTGTTACTATACTATTGTTTTCTAACTTTTCTGAATGGAAGCGGGATTAACATTTAGATGGGCATTGTTGTCCGATGCAACAGACCTTGTGTTTGGCATCCGCACAACCTGCCAGTTCTTTGCATCGGTCATCTGGCTAAATGCTCCACTTTGCTTCCTGGATGGGAAGAGAACCAGAGAAAATTGTGAGGAAAGCTTACTCAGTATGTTCTGTAACATCTTTACTGTGTAATAACTCAGCTTTCTGTTGGTAACTTCAAGTGAAACACGCATAGTAACCATATATGTGCAAGTTATTTTTACATGTAATGTCACCTCCTTGTACATTCATGGGCCGGCCAGAGGGCTCAGGGAAAGAAGCACAAAAGCGCTCACAATGGGGTCGGAGCCCAGTGCTTTGCCACAGATCTCAGGTCTGTATATCGACCTAAGAAACACCCGAGTAGACTCCATTAGTCACGTTAACACCGACTCAATGAGCGCCGCTGCCAACGTTCGCCTTTCTCTTGTCTGGATGTGTTCTTGGCTCGGATCTCATTATCCTCAGGTTCATTCAGATCAGATGTGACAGTTCTTTGACCCGGTCCCTAACAGACCTGTGGATAACCTCCCTCTCTAGCTCCTAGTGTTCGCAAGGTAAGCAAGTTCCACTGCAGCGACCGGGCTTCCACGGTAAACTGATGGAGGGATTGCACATTGCAGTGCAGTAAGAGGAATCAAGGCTTTCTTTTCACTGAACCGGGGTTGCCGGTAGTGGGAAGTAGAAAGAGAAGACTAAATTTGTGGATTATGTTTTGTTCCAATGCGTGAGGTAAAATGATGTTGTTCAGGTTTGAGAGATCTAACGTATTAGATGAAGGGTTTGTTGGTGCTTGTAGAACCAGAGTTACTAGACGAGGCTTTGATGAGGTTCACTTTGTTTCTGTCCGCTTGAAAGAATTCTGCTAAAATTGCTGCATTTAAATGGAGTCTTGTCGTGTTAAGGCGAGCGTTGCTGTAATAATTGTAAAAATCCCTGTTGATGTAAAAAAACATCATAGGCCTACATTTTAAATCTGTGTATATTGTTTTGAAGAATGTAAGGTCAAAACCCTGCTAGAAACGAAAGTACACTGAAATATTTTTGATTTGGACTTTTCCAATATATGTTCTCCGAACGCTAGGAAGGAGTCTTATCTAACAACTCCTAATGTCGTGTTCACACCAAAATCGTTGTGAATATTCACAACTCTTTTCCGCATGATTTTACTCGCTCAACACTTTATGTGGTTTTAATTCGCTTTTTTTGACACCTGTTGCGGCGGAATAGGGGCGTGGCTTGAGCCTCGTTACCCCAAGTTACCAGCACATAGCCTCACTAGCTAACCTAAACTGACCCGGTCACGTTCCTGTGAAACAGTTTTCATAGAACATTAACAACTATTTCTGCGTTATACTTGTTGTGAAAATGCCACAAATGTCGGAACATCAATGGCCCCGTGTTTGGGTTCATAATATTATCCCTAGTTGCACAAAGGAACTGCGTCTGGATGACGGCCACTTCCAACGCTCCTTCAGGAAGCAGTCAGCAGAATTCTGCTTCGGCAGGACAGCGGTGATGACGGGCGGAGCTTCTCCATTCTGATTGGCTTTCACAACTCAGCGTCGGGTGAAGTTTTCGCCAGAGTTGAAATATCTCAACTCTGGCGAAAAGGCGGAAAAAGCAAATGAGCAAAAAAGCGAATATTCGCAACTCCTTTTCGCGTCATTCGCGTCTGTGCATTGACTTTACATGTTATCTACTTGCGTGAAAATTTTGCAACTCTTTCGGTGGGAACACACCATAAGGATCCTACCTACCAAGGAAGCATTGTGAACTTTCAGCTGGACTCTCTTCCATGAACATGCAACGCATTGAAAGCAACATAGTCCATCATGACTAGAGCTTCAGCCATAATCTCATCAGCTGCATTGGAAGCTTCTCTTTGCCTCATGACCAATATTTCAAGTGAAGTATAATCCAGTCACTCAAAGGGACACAATCCATTGTCAATGACTTGTGATGTAATAAGGATTGATATTCATGACTGCGCAGTGCAGAGCGACCGGTAGGAATATAAAAGCTGTAAAGGCGAATGTACGGAGAGTTTTTTATGGGCTTTTAATATGGAGCCAGTACAGTCTCAATTATGGTAAATGCACACAGAAAGATTCACAAATGCGCAGAGAAAGATTCACAAATGCGCATAAAGATTTATAAATGCGCATACAGATTTACAAATGCATTCTGTTGGATTGTTCTCTTCTCACAAGGCTTTACTGTATTTCAGCAATTTAAATGAAGTTCATCGACGTTGTGGTTCTGAAGATCCTATAGGAAACCTCACATGACTTATTCTTCTCTTTTCTTATTTGATAATGGACTTTGGGTACAAGGTTTCATTCCACCGTGGTATTAATGTTCATCTGGAGCTAACTGGAATAACCAAAACATTACTATGTTGATGACGACCAGGAAGTCTTATTTTGCAGAAAATGCTCAATACAACTATTTAATTTACACAAGAGCATTCAAAACTATGTGTTTATTTTATAAACACGATTATTTTATTTACTGAACTACCAGAACACATGCTATATTGTGATATGTATTGCTACTGATATATATAGAATGACCAGGAGACTTGTCATTAGATCAAGCTTCTCAGGTCCTCAGGAGCTGGTTTCTACTCATGACACCACTGGCCAGTAACTGGGAGGATGGTAGTCAGGCTCCACTGTCTTTCCAACTAGCTATCATGAGCATAACCCTGAAGCTAACTGCCGCTAACTACAGCAGATTATTACACGAGTAAGCTCATAACTTTATCTTCACATGAGGGAAGTCTCCAGCTCTCAGATGTTCTCTCTCATCTGTCATGTCAGCACTTTGCTAACACGGTGCAGTGTTTTTCAGTTGAGGTGCTTCAGCTGCAAGACAGACAGGCCCGCTTGCTCATGATGGGTCTGGCCGCGGCCCTCGGGGGCACGCTGGAGCAGCGGTGGATGGATCTGGAGAGGCTGGGCCCGAGACGGGCCACAGCTGCCTGATTTATGGCTGGCGAAGCAACAAACAGTTAGCCATGTTACCGGCAGGCATATAAGCACTTTCATGGCCACAACTCAAGTTTATTTGGGCGATAAATTCTGAGAGATATGGAACAAAAAGAGCGTGTGGATTTATGACGGGAGGTTGTTGTTTGGGAGCTGCAGGAGGAAGCTGTGTTTTAATACCCTGTGGACAAGGATGAACGGTCATCGCTCTCTTATCTCTCGCTTCTTGTCCAGCGCTGCATCCAAATAAACATTCTGGGCAGCAGAGAATAAAAGTATCTAGAGATGAGCGTTTTAAAGCTGACATCAATATGTTATGAGCATCCACAAAACAATTGTAACCACAAAACCCAAATGTTGTTTCTTTACACTCTTATTATCATCTACAGTTGGTATTTGCTAGTGGATAAAACCCAATGACATGTAGAGGAAATAAATAATACATTTTATATTGCTCCATACAAAGAAAAAGATTTAAAACACAACTGGAAATGTATCTGTAAAGTTTTTAAAAAAAAAGCAGAAAGAAACACCTCCTAAAGTGTACTAGGCTTACACACGTATCTTAAGCCCAACCACGATGTTTTTCTGAAGCCTTTCGTTTAGTAAATGATGCTCATTTAGAGTCAAACAGATAAGAAAAGGCTTTAGGGCGGGGCTACAAGGTGATTGACAGGTTTCTGCCGGTTAAGTCACTCCTCTTGATAATCGCAGTCCACAAGCCAATGGGAGACGTCACCATGATGACATCCACTTCCTACATAGAGTTTACTATCTGGAGTCATCACCGAGCTGCTGATAGAAATCCTATTGTTTACAATGAGTTTACAGGTTAATGACCGCAGCTGCTGTGAGGTCGGTCTGCTGACATTTGGAATGAGTCATAATATGGAAAGTTAGAAGAATAAAACTGACAAAAATCATCTGTTACCACATCTTAAATGAATTGATGATAAATATAAAGTATCAATGCTTCTATAAAGAAAAAAAGGAGTTGCCAAAAAAGCCAACCAGTAACCCACTGGATATCTGCGTCTCCTATGCACACGCGCGCGCGCGCACATACACACACACACACACACACACACACACACACACACACACACACACACACACAAACGTCCTCCGTCTCCCTGTAGACACTGGCTTTAGAAGCTCTGTTCTCTTCATTGAAGTATCAGCAGCTTGTGCTTTGCTGCTATATTTATGCTCTACATTTGTAATTTAGCATCTTTAACTCAAAACCCATTGAAAAGCATGTTTTCTTTAAACAATCACTAAAACTACATTTCATAAGCAGATGCTGTAAAAAAGTGTGCATCAACAGATTTGTATCTTTCTGACGGTCCTTGAACACATCATGTGTAGCGAAAGCCAAAAGGAATCTTTAAATGTAATATTTCATTACCACATTTTCATCTAACTTATCGTTATGTTTTATGATAGGTGACTTGGTAACCGTGTCATTCTGCACAAAGGACATGTTTGAGTTCTCTCTACTTCCAGACTTGATGGCTCTGTTCCCACAAAGGTGCAGGACTTCATTTTGTTGAGAGAAGCGAGGCCGCAGAGGGTCAAATGCCCCAGAAGAGGGTTAAATGTCAACTACCAGAGTCCAGTTAATCTTTTAAAAGGTTTCAAATGCTGTAGGCTGGTAAATTACTATTCTAACCAGGGATCCCGCTGGATATACTATTGTACATTTTTACAAATCGGCCACAATGTTACTGCTTACTGGAACCTCAGCAGCCACACATCTTAACGTGATACAAAGCTACAAGCGTCACTTATTTATAAAGCCCGGCGCAGGGTGCAGACATGCTGCAGCCACACAGCAGGCTGGCTGAGGTCTGTGTCTTATACACCAAGTAGATTTGTAGAGGAAACTGACAGTTTTTGTGAGACTATTGATGATTGAGCTCGGCTTTGAGCAGAAAACCAATGTGTCCCTTTACTGCACCTGACAGCATGTTCCGTGTCCCCGTAAACCTGACCGCTCCCGAATGCATCGCAATACAAAAGAAGTGTCCCAGCAGAGCTCACCTCTCTCATCTTCACTGCAATCTTTCACCTGATTCCACCTCTTTGTTGGTTTAGATGACATCGCTCTTCTGCCGCTTGAGCAACATGAGCATCTCTCTGGCCGAAAGATTGTAAAGGGAGTTATGATGGGGACTGAGGCCCGGTGTTTATGAGGCACACACACACACACACACCACACACATGCACACACGCACACACGCACACACACACACACACACACACACACACACACACACACACACACACATACACACAGAGCCAATACTTTCCTTACTTGCTAATTTCCTTAAAACATACAGTTATTATTACAACTTTAACTAACCTTGTGTCTCTTCCGGAGTGCGAATACCGTTACTGTTCATAATTATCATTAAAAACACACGAGAGGCGAGCGGCGAGAACGAGAGACGAGGGCGAGAGCGAGAACGATAGATGAGGAAGTGAGACGAGGACGAGAGACGAAACAGGTACAGTTCAGTAGTAAGGGTCCCTGTTAGGGACAAGCCACTCCTTCTTTTGTCCATTTTTTAGTCTGCTTACCTTAAAGATTTATGTTAAAGACCAGCAATTGATGAACTTTATCCAAAAACAATAAGTGCTTTTTTATGTTTTCCAGTTCAGTTTTTCTTCTTTGGTGAGAAAAGTCCAGTCTGTGTTGACTTGAACAAGTGCACTGACGTCTGGTTGAATGAGGTGGAGATGTGAAGGACAGCTGACAGGTATCAGTGCACTCGCTGCACTTTGAGAACAGAAAATATGTGCTTTCACATCAGGCTCAAGTTCGTGAGGCTACGGAAGCGTGCGCACGTATATAAATCTGCTTCAAAGTAAAAGCAGTGTTGTTGTATTGCATTCATGGAGTGCATCCTAGTTATTTATTTTTCCTTCATGATTGATCTCACGCAGGCCGGACTTGGAGAGCCGTAAGACGCCCAGGTCTGAATTATCTGGGAGATGTCCTTATTATGTAAAAGTGTTGGAGTAAATGTTAAATATTTAACTGCAATGTAGTAATGCCTCATACCGTTTTTTCCATTGAATCATTTGCTGAAATTGATTAGATGGCCCTACCAAAAAAAAAATCCACCAGCCAACACTGGTGTCGTCTGGATGTTACACAACAACGTCTACACACAGCATCACACGTCTATAGCCAAAGGCAGATGGTGTGTGCGTGTGTGTGTGTGTGTGTGTGTGTGTGTGTGTGTGTGTGTGTGTTTGTGTTTGTGTTTGTTTACAGTGAATTAACACTGATACTAAATTCGCACTGATCGTAATGATGATAGAAATGGATAATAAAAAATGTTGATGAAGCCGTTTATTGATACGACCGGCTCATCCGTTGCTATTCCAGATATAATTCTACATCTGCCTCTCACGTTGTAACCGACCGGTCCCATTGTGTTGTAAAATGTGACCCAGCAGAGTTTGCACTGTTGTGCATTTTGAGATGTATACCATGAAACACCACTTTATTTATTAGAAAAGAGACAAACAGATTGATGAGACAAGTTCTAATGCAATGTTTGATGCTTGCGAATGTTCTCTAGCAGACTGGTGTTTTTGCACCTAATTTAATAAGGTAAACACAGCTGCCGGCCGGCCGCCTGTAATAGCACTGCACTCGGCACAGGCACTTCTCAACTACGAGGCTGCAGATTTCTCAACATATGTGTCCTGATGGCTGAGCAAATGCTAAAATCAGCGTGTGAACATACTCAGTTGCAATGCTAACATAGAGATGTGAACATACTCAGTTACAATGCTAACATAGAGATGTGAACATACTCAGTTACAATGCTAATATTTAGTTACAAGCTAACTTATGTCTAGCATTGTGTTCCCCGCCTGTCTGTTTGTTCTACATGCACTGTGAATTTGTACCACGAATGTATAATATCTACTAAGGTGGATCAATGAGGTGACCAAATCTCACGGCCCTGGACTGTAGATGGGCCTTGTGTCAAAAAATAGCTTTTTTCTTTCTACTGACTTTTTTCCGTCAATCTAACACAAGATATAAAGTACGCTGTCCATGGCTTGGCTTTATGTTAACAGATCTTTTGGACCTCTCGTCCAAAGCTTTTTATTCAATGCCAGTATGAAGACCAGGACCATATGCGTCTGGCTGAGCTTTTGTCACTGCAGTGCATTGTGCATTGACATCTGAAATAACATGTATTTGTCCTGATCCAAACAAGATATCCAGATGCAGATCCAGAGATCCATTAATCACACACATCTGGACTGTGGAGGTATTTCTGGTAATAAACCATCAACCAAAACTGCTTCTTAAACGATCCTCAGGAAAGTGAGTTAATAAGCCTGAGTAAACTACAGTCTATTTAACAGCTGAGGTAATTCTAGAGGATGTCAATATTATGAGAAGAGGTGATGTCACTATCAATATTTAGCTGATGGAAAGAGAGATGGGTTTTTAATATGAGTTGAAAGAATCTGAATGCCACAGCCTGGTTGTGAGATGACTGTAAATACATGCCTTATACTTACTGAATGTGTCTGTTCTTAACAGCTCTGAGCCCCAAAGGGAGTGATGGCTGAACCGGTATCAAAAGCCTCTGTCCAAGAATCGTGTTATTTTATAATGTAGGTTTGACGCTTTCAAAAGCATCCCATTTATTGCTAAATCACGATCGCAGCGTAGCGTTGACATTTGGGTGACACCAGCTGTCACAGCAACACAGACAATGGAGCATGAAAAACGGAGCTCCGACTGTAAAGTACAATGTCATCGACTCGAACACGTGTGATGCGTCGCTCCTCTCGTGATGGAGACAACAGTATTGTGGCTGAACAGCCGATGTGGACTCAGATGGGAAGATAAGTGTGCCGATTCATCCTTCATCCCAAATTAAGTTAAATGTTTCCTAATTAGACATTCATCCCAACATAATGGTGCTGCGAGATAGAAAAGAGTACAATGGGAATATGACCTTTGGCGCAAAGGCAAAAACTACAAGGATTTAGTATTCCGACGACCAGCATTGCCAACGTGTGTGTTGGTGTTGGAAAAAAAAAAAGAGTAAAACTCAACTTGTGCAGCAAAATTAGCATATATTTTATTCAAACAAGTCATTTTTTTACAGAAATAATTTAACTGCTCTGACAGTTTTAAAAGAAAAAGACCGAAACCCCATGACTCCTTTTTATTGTGTGTACAGAGCTGCAACATGTAAGAGCACGCAGGAGGAATCCATCACGACACATACACATTCTCTCTCTCTCTCACACACACACGCACACACACACACACACACACACACACACACACACACACACACACACACACACACACACACACACACACACACACACAACCTTTGAATAGACATTTATTTGAGTGGTGCACAGCCGCATAGCAGTCTTTCTTTACCCAACCAGCCACATAGCTTGTTGGACGATAATGCTTTATTTTTCATTAATAAGTAAATTATTATTATGCTGACATTTTTGTCTATAGTTACTTAAACTTTAGTAAATGTTTTAATTAATGAAATAAAAAGTATTAGCATGTTTTTTCTTCATTCTGAAGAAAAAAACATTCTTCAGAAGGAACGTTTTCCACGGCCGGTCCTCGATCCGTCAAAGCATTTTGTAGCCATCAGAATTCAATCATCATCATCATCATCAATCAGGTCTGAGATATCTCATACAAGCCATTGATCATGAGTTGTGTCTTGAAGTCCAAACAGAATAGATTTCATCTGATAGTGCTGTGTACTGCCAGGTTTGTGTTTTTGTTTTGGTGTTTGCTGTATTGAGACTCTTTGTTGAATCTCAACTAAATAGATCTATAGTTACAACATCATTTCAGCACCGCCTTGTCAATGGACAGCTACAATAGTAAACGGAGTGCCCTACAATTCAGTAAACACAACTCGTGCTGTGAGCTGATAGTTCTAGCCACTGACGACTCATATGATCCAAACATTTCCAAAAAGGTTTGATGTAATATCCTGTCAAAATATCCTGTCAAAAGCTCCATTGTGTGTGTAGGATTGTTTCTGACTCTTGGCTACAACTATTCCATCTCATCTCCTGGCTGCAGCGGCAGGTTCTCAGCAATAATGCTTTAAAACTGCTGCTGCACTTTTCTGACTTGCAAATGTTGAAAGTTAAACTTATTTATAATCAATAAGTGTGTTTGTTTGAGTTAGAATTGATAAAACTATGGAACTTCAACCATAACATACAAATTAATTTACTAACATACTAACTTTTAAAAACAGCTTACATCCAATGGAGTCCAATGGAGCTGTAATATGTATGGTTGTGTGTAGCTCTCGAAGAGATGAAACTCTCAAAAAACACCAAATGGCTCAGGGGATGTTTAGGAACACGGCCATTGGTAAAGAAAAGATCTGCTATAAAAGATTAAAATATGGAAGAAGATCCTGTAATATGACGTTGCTAAATGGGGAAATCAATACTAGTTTCTTAATACTTTTGTTTCAAAGTTTTCATCTCTCGTCCACCAACTGACAACAACCCATGTAACGTAACTACCCAAAATCAAAGAGCACCTTGAACAGATCCTGGACACGTTCATAAATACAATAGAATCCCTCGTCTGTCCAGTCCCCCTTGAATTAGTGACACGTCAGCTTGAATGCAGCTTTCTTGGCTCTCAGAGCTGACCTCCTCCCCTGACCCTCTTGTTCCACCCTTGCTTTACTCTGGACTTTGCGCCCCTGGATTTTGGCCCCCGCTCAAATACGAATTTTGGCCAAAGATGTGGAGCCACTGAGTGAGTCATTGCGGCTCTTGCTAAAGATTACTGCCAACCGCTTCCTCGTTTTCATCCAGCCACTGCTGTGCCAGTTCTTAGCCGCCCTGTAGCTTATCAACGAAAATATCGGTTGCGTATTCCCATTTAAATGTGACAATAGGCTTAAAAGGTCACCTTTGTCAAAGTCTGACCGCAATCACCTGAATGAATGCGGTCCTCTCAGCTACATTAGCTCTTATCGCCACAGCTCCCCCTCCTCCTGTGTCTGTGCTACTGTCTCCGAGTCGTTCAGGATTTCCATTTCTTCAGCTTCTATCTGAAACCTGTATATTGCTCCTTCACAAGGAGCAGGGAATTATACCTCAAGCAAATTACCATCCTGAGGATGTGCATGACGAGAAATGACAATGACATCCTCTTTGACAAAGCGTTCATCACCATTATCGGTTATTTAACTGGTAACAGCAGTCTGATGGGATCGATGACAACTGTTTGTTTATGGTGGGGCACGCCGTCCCCCAGTTGACATGAGGAAAGGGACCTTGGCTGAACCGGAATGTCTGAGGCCGACTTGCTTTGACACCCTTACTCCAACTCACCTACCTTATAGCACCAAATATGGCTTATTGTCATGGTTAACGGCTTCCTTTTCCTTCATGAGAAAACCTTAACAAGCTATGCAAAATGAAGCACTTCACACTGCACTGCTGTAGTGGAAATGGAGGAAAATAACTGCCCGAACAGTGCTGCACAGTACGTAAAGGTCTTTAAAGAATAGTTCAGTCTTCAGCAGTAGCTCAGTTGTTGTAGTGCATGGCTCTTAGCTGCTGGATTGGTGTCCAAAGAATTATGCATTAAGCAGAAGGAGGAGGACGTTTGAGGACATTTGAGGTCCGAGACCAGTGTTTTGATAGGAGACGTTTTGCATGTTCATGCCTCGGACTGTCCCGCTGTGATCTCCACACTGTCACTAAAGGCTTCCCAGTTCTTGCCTTGCAGAGCAGGCTCTTTGTCAGTCACCATTGTTTTGTCCCTACTTGCCTTCACTTAGAGGTTTTACATCTTATTTGGTTGCACAAGTGGTTCTTAAGGCGGATATGAGTCATGCCC